>NC_045685.1:25177340-25546815 GCF_003331165.1 Xiphophorus hellerii
GTTCTATGGAACCTTCCTAAACCCTGTTTAGGGTTCTATAGAACCTAGCGAACAGCTAATATATAGCAGCAAAAAACAACAGTTGTTTTGGGGATTAGTTACACTTTGAATGATTTTCCATGTTGTGTTTATTTCCTTTTTCAGTGAAAGGAGGAAGTATCCGTTCCACCGTCAAACCGGCAGCACCAACTTCCCCTCGCAGAGCCAGCGGTAAGACTACAGGCCCTGCTGTGTGTCCGAGTTTCTAAGACTCTGATCTGGATGTAGCTGCTGCACAATGGGGCGTTTGAGAGCTTAGAGACACAAATGCAGCTCATTTGTTTTGTGGCAGAAACATGCAAACATGTGGAGAGGTTTTATGTGCTAAGTGTTTGTATGTGACTATGTGCTTGGGTCCGGCTCAAAGAGGGAGGCCTGTGTGATGCAATACAAACTTTGTGGGAGGAAAATGGGATGATTGTGTGAGAAGAAACAAGCCCCCACTGTTGTTGTGTGCTTGAAGTGTGTAGAAGTGTTGGTGTGTGTTGCTGGCTGAGTCTTCAGCAGTTTTATTGCCTCTTTAAGTTACCAGTCAACCAATAGATGCAGAAGTTTGGGGGCTTTTGTTGATACCTCGTGGTAGAAATAAAACCGAATCAGTTCTTCTTATGTGTCCAATGTCTATATTTTCACCCTGGAAAACATGACATTCTATTAATAAGTAGTGATTTGAGCCAAATGTTGCCTTTCTATCATCAAATCAGAGGCAAATTTTATGTTTGGTTTGACATTCAACAAAGTCAAGCTAAACATAAAAGTTGCCTTCAGTCTGCGCTGATTTGATGACAGAAAGTCAACATTTGGCTCGAATAAACCTTTATTAATAGGGCTGAAATTATTAATCGTGATTAATCATGACTAATTGTGATTAATCATGATTAATTGAATTTAAAAAATAATCATCAACTAGCTTAGCAATCGATTAATTGTTGACTGGAGTATACAGATTCAGACAAGGCCATCTGCTGAAAACAACACATTCACATCTTGCATCTAATATAAACAAAACCATTTTTTGTAAACATGTCAGAGTTTCAGAAAACAAGAGAGGAGAACTCGCTGGTTTCAAATAGATCCTTTAACTTATAATAATAACATAAATATTCTCCAGTTTTCTTCATACAAAATTTAATTTAGTGATAGAAAAACCGTTTCACTTTTTCACAGCAAACAATCAGAGCAACCAAAGCTGCTGTTTTTTCTTCTGTAATTATTAGCATCATTTTGGATCAATAATAACATTTATCATTTAGCTAATTATTAATTACTTAATAGGCTCCAACACTCACCTTTTAAACAACAAAGCTTTTCAGAGTTGTTGCTGACCATTTTCTTCCCTTAATGACCGCAGTACACTCCTCTTCTGACAGTGCACTATCAGCAGAGGAGTGCATTCTTCTGAGTGTACTCAAACAACAAAGTTTGAAACACTTTGTTGTTTCAAAACAAAGTGTTTTGAAACTGAGAGGTCACTGTGCTCCGATGACCTCCACAGTCTCAAGATCTCAAACCAATAATAGAACACCTTTGGGATTTAGCAGGATGACTAAAGAGTCACATCAGGAAAGTTCAGCCAACAAATCTGCAGAAACTACGTCATCCTGTCACAGAGAAAAATCTCAGGAATTTTCTATGAAGCTGTGCCACAAAGAATTAAAGCAAAATGGTGTCCAGCAACACACAACTAGCAACTAATAATCTGGTCTTTAGTTTTAGTTCCTGTCAACTTCAGAACCTATTTTTGATTATTTCTCATGCTGAACTTGAACTATTTTTTTATTGGTTAAATGTTAGGTTTTCATTAGTTATTAGCAGAAAACCATTATAATTGAGTAGAAATAAAGGCTGAAAAACAGCAATCTGTTTAAATAATCTATATAAAGAGTTTCACCTAGTGACACAGTAACTAATATTCTGAATTGTTGATGGATCTGTATAAACTGCATGCAACAGTTGCATGAAAATCTAAGGCCAATAGAGGGCGCTAATTTCCTATCAGAGATTATTGTAGCAACACAGAAATTAAAAAACTCAAAACGTTACAATCACCACACTAACTGTAATGGAAGTAGCTACAGATCTACGTTTTTTATTTACCAGATTTATTCATCTTAGGTTAGTACTTACATGATGAATAAATATAATTAATTACCTGTTTTCCTCCTCCAGCTCCTAGTCTGGCCCCCCAAACCGACTGCAGTACCACCGGCGTGTCCAGATCCAAACCCAGTCCCTCTGAAACCTGCAGCGGTCGGTCCTGCTGCACCCACCAAGCCTCCAGGACCGCCCAAACCCCCGACTCCGGCTCCGGCCCCCGCCATGAGGAAAGCCTCCGTTCCCCAGGCCAAAGCTGAAGCTAGCATCCCTGCTAACCCAGCGTCTTCTGGGCCAACTCTCCCTCAGCGGTAAGGAAAGACTGAATAATTGGGCCTAAACACTTTGATTAAAAGCCTCATTCTGTTTTTGTGGATGGAGATGACATTTTGTTAAGGTTATTTATGTAGAAAGTTTCTATTTCAGGCAATAAAATGTCCTTTTTCTTCTCTTAATGTATTTATAACACTGTATAAAAACACTGATTAATCCTCAGAATTAAGATTAATCAATAGGTAAAATAATCATCAGCTGCAGCACTGTGTGGCTTCTTCACTCCATCTGCAGAGAACATGTTTAATCTTACTGTCTGTTTGCTCTCTGTTGAATCCAAACTACAAACTGGTTTTCCTGCCCTGTTAAACAATGCATTGTAGTATCTGTGTCATATTAACTGTATAAACTGTGTTTGTATAATGTTTTTTAAAGTAATCTTTTTGTCCTACAGGAGTAAAGATACATAATCATAAGTTCAAACTGTTTCATTCATATTTTGTCTTTTTCCTTTTCTCTTCCAAGTCCACCAAGTGTTAAGCTCCTCCCTCTACGTCCTCCACCAATCAAATCCGCCCCCAGCAGACCGCCTCCCCCTGCAATAAACTCCTCAACCAATCAGATCGCTGCTGCCAAAGCTGTACCTGCTGAGCAGTTTTCATCAGCCAATCAGATGCAGACTCAGAGGGTGTCGAAGAAAGGACCGCCTCTGCCTCCTCGTCCCAAACCTGGACACCCTCTGTACAACAGCTACGTGGTACTCTCACACAAACACACATCAAATCATAATAAAACACAGAGTGTTGTAGTAATTTAAATTTGTTTTCCAGAAAGAGGAAGTCCTGATTGTTCTGGACAATCCAAAACCTGCTCCTGCTGATTCGCAGCAGGCAGGTGAAGGGACGGATCAGAGCAGCGTTACAGCCGACATCAGCCCGTCTCAGTGTCTCCTGGACCTGGACACCCAGCCAGAGACGGTCCAACATCAGGACGGCGAGTCAAAAATGGCCATAGAAGACCTCAACCAGTCAGACTTCCAGGTACCGACCAGACGGATTTTATTTATTCCTTTTAAAAAGTGTAATTCCTGGAATCTTAATGACTAAATATTTAAAGTTTTTAGACAGTTTCAACAAGCCTTCCTCTGTCGGATAGTGAAAACCCAACACAGCTTCTGGACGTAGCTTTTGAGCTGAACAATAACAGATTGACACGTTGACTTGAAGCAGAAAGAGATCTAGGGTCATCCATTTAAATATATTGGTTTTTATTTTTTATATTTTAACAAAAAGCCACCTGAGAATCAGTGTTCATATTTTTACAACATCAACTCAAGAGGATGAGTTTAAATATAAAGAAATGTATCCCCAGTTAAATCATCATTCACTCCTTAAAGAACCAACGTTGTATAAGTTACACCACTAGGTGGCAGACTAACTTTTTTGAAGAAAAAAAAATACTTTTAGAAGCATTTGTACTATGCTGTACTTTTTACTTTCATTTGAGTAATTTTATTATAAAGTATTTCTACTCTTACTTGAGTGACATTTCTGGATTTTCTACCCACTGAATGAAAAACAAAACATGTTTTAACCAAAAATTCACCAGACACAGACACACACTTGCAGTTTTTGTTAAATAAAAAACTTATGAAACTTTAAAGAAACTGATTTGGAAAAATTTTCTTTTGCCTGATTTTATTTTTTGGTACTTGTATAAATTATAGCCATTTTGAAATACCAAAACTTCCACTTAACTTTATATTTATGTATTTTTTAAATATTAAATTATAATTTGATCAGTTACTCAGTACTCAGACGTTTTACTCTTACTTGAGTAATTTCTTCCATGGCTTCTTTTTACTTGTTCTTGGGTAAAGAACAGGCCACTTCATCACTACTTCACTGATGAAGTGGTGACACTCTTACTTGAGTTTTTGGGTATTCTATCCACCTCTGGATAGTCTAAAATATTTGTGTCTTTTCTGCTCACTGATACTTGCCGGGGTTTTATTTACATATTCACACAGACAACAAATGAGACCAAACACATGTGGAGACAAAAGAGTTTTGCTGCTTTCTTAATATGAAGAAAAGCAGATTCTAGAAAACATTCCACTACATTTAAAAAATAAATGATAGATGGAAAACCATGTAATACTGGCAATTTAAATCAGAAGTTTTTTAACCAAACCACCAAGGAGTCCATCATATTTACATGATATTTACATTTAAAACCCATTTTTATTCTTTGCTGTTTGATTCAAACAGAGTTTAAGTTTCTTTTATAATAATAAACATTTTAAACATTACTTTTAAATGTATTTTTCTTGTTCTTATTGGTGAATTGTGCAATACTTTTGTCAACATCTGTTGTTTTAATCTGCTATATAAATAAGTTGACATTGACATGGAAACTAAAGCGTAATAAGCAGAACTAACTGGATTTAATGAGAATGTTCAGTCGGTTCTGTCTCGTGTTTTAAATGTTTTTTCTTTGTTTTTCTTCAGTCCATTCTGCCTGTCCAGCCTGCTGAGCTCAAAGAGCAGCCAGACCCTCCTGCTGTCAGGTCAGAGAGAAACGATGCTCACAAAATGACGAATTGAAGCTGAAAGCAGTAAAAAACCAGACGTGCTGTCTGTCTCTGCAGCGGCCCGCGATGCGTCGCTCTGTTTGACTACGAGGGAGAGGATGACGACGAGCTCACCTTCTCTCAGGGCGACGTCATCGGCCTCCTGGAGCTGGTTGGCGAGGAGTGGGGCCGGGGCCAGATCCACGGCCGAACGGGAATATTCCCACTCAACTTCATGGAGGTGGTGGAGCCCCTTCCAGAGCCGACGCCGGGAGAAACTTCTAAACAGGAGGCAGCAGAGACCGGAGAAACGGAAAGCTCTGGTGAGACAAAGAAAACTTTTACTCTTTTAGTTTTACGTCAATGTTAAACACTTTAATCGCTGGAATGAATGTTTACACTCACCTGAGTTAATCGTAGCTCACACAGCAAGATTTTAACCCTCTATGGCATGGCGTTGCCCTCAGGCAACAAACCACATATCTGTACCTCACATTGCTCCTTTATTTTATTTTTTGGGGGGCATGATTTTTGACATATTTTTGTCCAAAAAAAAGTTTTTTTATGAATATAGTTTTTGTTTGATTTGTATTTCATTTCTCATAATCAGTGTAGAAAATCTTGGTGTTCTAGACCAATGTTACCCTGAGGCAACAAACCCAAATCTGGTTCCAGGAGGTGTCAGAGTCCGATTTTATGATTGACATGTAATTAGGGACCACCAAGCTCCCAAAGAATGCAGGAAAATATTTTTTCCCCCAAAAAATAAAAAGTCATGCCATAGAGGGTTAATGCCGATTTTTGTCAAAATTTTCCCTTAAGGTACCTCAATTGTTAGGATAGTCTTAAGAGATGGGCCTTAATTCTATTTAAAGAAGACAAGACAACCATCACGGCACTAGAAAGTTTTTCTGTAGTTTTTTCTCTGTCTGCTTTTTCTCAGTCGAAAGAGAAAGGAAATGTGTTTTGGTATGTGATCAAAACTGGCAACAAAATATCACTACACAAAAATCATATTTTAAATTCTATGACTAGAAGGAAATAAAAACATTTCAGATTGTAAGAAACAGCTGATAAATAAGCTCTTGTAATGCTTGTGTACTTTTGTGATGGAGCGGTCAGGATTAGATAAGTAGCAGAGAGAGAGAGAGCAGCTAGCAATCATCAATTTGGACTTCGTGTTTTCTTCTAAGGTCAGTATCTGAATGACGCAGCACCAGACAGAAACATGTTTATATAGAAAACTACAACATTCTTGATGTAACTAAAGCCTCAGAGTGTAGAAACTGTAGAAGTTATTAAATATAATTCTTTTGGCACAATAACAGAGAATTGTTACTATTTGTATTCACTGTCTGCTAATCTAACTTCAAGTTTTTGAACAGGTTATATAAGCATCTAATTGAATAAATATGATTTGTTCTAAGCTTCATGTTATTTTCTCTCTGCTTTCATTTTTTTAAAGTTTTTAATACATTGCTTTGTCTTTAAAAACAACCTTTTTTAATTTTATTTGCATATTTTTCCTCAGCAACACTAAAACAACCATCAGAATTAAAGGTGAGTGTGTTTAGCTATACTTTCTATGTACATCATTAAAACTATATTATTCATAATAAAGTCTTATAAATTTTCTCCTTAAACGCAGCACTGATTTTAGTCAGTTTATGAAATTATAAACGCTCTAAAACTGAGTTGTTTGTGTAAACAGACAGACGAGTGGGTGATGGCTCTGTTCGACTTCCCGGGTCAGACTGCAGATGACTTGTCCTTCCAGAAGGGGGCGCTGATTCAAGTGACGGAGCATGTCGATGCAGAGTGGAGGAGAGGACGACTGGATGGGAGGGAGGGACTTTTTCCTGCTGCTTTCACACAACCCAGTCAGGGTACGAGAATACACTCATTTATAAAGCTGTTTAAGCAATTATAAGAGCTTTAGACAACGGAGAAAAATAAAAATAAAAGAATAAGATGAGTTTACTGATACATTTTTAAGCTCAATTTGTGAAAATTTAAGGTGTTAATCTGATATTTCATTAAGAAAACTTTGTTTTTGTTAACTTTTTAAAAGGCGACTTCTGTTTTTAATCTATTTTATTTTTTTCTCATCAGCTCAGCCAATCACAGGCCAGCAGACTGCAGCTAAAGGAACGGCTAAAGCTGTGTTTGATTTCACAGCAGAGAGCGAGGATGAGCTCACACTGAAGGTGTGCGATTTGAAATTACTGTTTTCCTAGGATTAAATCCTCTGCTGAAATCATTTTGAAAGTTTTATTTTGTTTCGTCTTCTGCAGGTCGGGTGACATCCTAACACAGGTGGAGCCGGTTGATGAGCAGTGGATTCTGGGAGTTGTAGGCGGAAAACGTGGGATTGTGCCTAAAACTACATTTCATTCCTCTGATGAGGAGTTTAACAGATTTTTGAACTTTTGACGACACCACAGGGATGTTTTCTGTGTTGTTTTTTTCATCTAGCATTTTTGGATAAAAACATGAATAAATCCATTCCAGTATTTCTATTTTATTTTATCTTTTATTGCCAGGTGGATATTAAAGGACCTGAATGAGCCTGGATAGGTTTATACTGTTACTTAGCTGGAGATGGAGGGAGTCTGTATGTTTCGAGAGATTTAGACATCTGAGATTAACGGAAACGATTACACATTGATGGACTGTTGATAGTTTTATTACTTTGTTTCCTCTGGACTTGACAATTTCTCTTTTTTTTCACTGTTTTTCCTGACCAGTAGCAGGACTGGATCGACCTTCAATTTTAACGCCATCATGGGATTTGATCACTGCTTCAAAGATCCTTCTCATCATTCCTTTTCTCTTTATTCTCTTTTTGCAATTATGTCAGTAAATACAAAATTTGCAATTAATTCACTTTAACTGAACTGTTAATTGATTGTGCAAAATAAAGCCTTTCATTTCCTTTTTCCGATGCAACCATTTGCTGGTTTAAATGATACATGAATGGAGCTAAATGAACTGTTCAGAGAATATGAACTGTTCAGAGAATAGTTCTCTAATGGTATCTGCAGGTAGGAGGTTTTTTCTGGCTCCTGTAGTGTTTAAAGTTATAAAAAGGATTTCAAACGTTTTCTATGTGCTCCACAGCCATATATTTCTACTATTTAAATGATATTTTTATGACTAAAAGCATTTATCTTAGTTAAAATCACCTCTCAAAACACTGCTGTGCTTATTTAGTCTGGTAAAGTTTTCTTTTTCATTATGTTCTAAAAATGAAAATCATGCTGTAAATAATTATAGCAACTATCCAGATCCTAAAGCAGCACAGATCATCATACTGCCACCACCGTGTTTCATTGTCACTTTTGTTCCCGTTCTGAAATACGTTTTAACATCAGATTTAACAGGACACATCTTTTTTTATCCAATTTTGTCTCATCAGTTCACTAAATTATTTCACATAAATTTTAAGTCAAAGTGTTTTATTTTTAGCAATTGAGAATCTCTTTGGGTGTTTTCACACCTGGTGTGTTTAATCAGTTTCCCCCGCTTGGTGAGGTTCATTCGTTTAGATGTAATACAACAGTCACACTAGGATACGGGCCAAAACATACAGGCCAGAACCAGAGATGGTTCGTTTATAGCACAGACATAATCTGACCTCAATCCGACACAGCTTGAGCCAAATATCTTCCCGTATTCAGGTTTGCATTGCATTGTGGGATGCAAGTAGAGTAAACAAATTAATAAAGGCTGTGTGTCTTTTCTTTAAAACATAAAGCCCCAGCCAACTTTCAAGACGTCTTGTTCTCAAAATCACTAAATGTACTTCTCCTGTACTTATACCTGAAATAATACCTAGAAACAAACTAATGATTTTAAATTCTCCATGTTTCCTAATCGCTCAAATCACAACTTTTCATATCTAGGAAAAATCTTTACCAGCCTACACTACAAAATGTACTAATTCTTCGCAATAAAAAAATTACCTTACAAAGGATGGTTCATAACATGACAAATAATGGTAACAAACAACAAAGGTATTATTGTTGAACATAGAAATTAACCAAAAAAGAAAATTACCAGCATTTTTTTTCTGTTATAAAGTGCAAAACAAAAATGCATAAGACATTTGCTCATTCTCCCAGTGGGTCAGTTTGAAGAAACTACATTAATGTCAATAGTGTCTATGTACTATAATCAGATTTTTGTTTAACTTTGGGAAAAAAATGGCAGTAACGCCTTACTATGACTGCTTATCTGCAGGCCTGTTTAGTTACTATATTGAGAACTAAAGACTTTAGTGGAAGGAAGAAAGAAGCAACTGTTGGTCAATAGTGCAATTCAGCTTTTCAACAACAGATATTAGAAGTTGTTGAAGACTTTTTCTACGTTCTTGCATAGTAAAAGGACATTCTCACTTCAGATCTAAAAATGAGTTTTAAGAAATCAGTCATGTAACTTAAATGAATAATTTCTGCTGATTATTGCACAAGTGTATTTTATTAATGTAGCACTTTACAGAGATAAAATAACAGTAACAAAATCAGTGATCATGGAAAATAATAAAAATTCGAAATTGTAAAATGATTACATGAAACACAAGCATGTTATGAATATACTTTAATGTTCCCAGATTAACCTGAATTAAATACCATTGAATAGAACTGTGAGCTATGAAACAATGATTTTTTAAATTTTATTTGAATTTGTACATTATATCCATGATAAAGGCTCGATCATCTCTGAACATCTAAGACCATCTGGTTTGTTGAATCCTATCAGTCGAGTTGAACTATGACTGACGAAAGTTTCAGTAGGAGCTCTGAGGTTAACTTCACACATTTAAATCATTATCAGTACACACACAAAAGCAAATACAGAATAAAATGTTTATCTGACTTATTTATTACACTACTTTTTCTAAAATTAATTAAAAAGTTCTACAGATGTTTGCAGACATACAAACATCAGTATGTCTACAAATCACAGACATACGATGGTGTCAAATCACAGGTGATCCCAAACTAACCCTCTGTCCCTGGATTTGTTCTATTTGGCTTTAATGAACTCAGCTGTGGTTCCATAGTTAAAAAAGCCAAAACCCCAGCATACAGAGGCTGAGTGAATCTGGTCTGGACTCTGTGGAGGAGAGTCATTGTAGAAAGGACAGACGCTGTAGAAAGACAGAATACCTGCACTGTGATCCAGGTACACTCCTATTCTGGAGGAAACTGGACCTGATACTGGAGTTTCAATGTTTATTGTGCCAAAATTGATAACTATTTTTGTCACAACGTAAAGCCCAAGATTTATCGTTTCGTCCAAATGCGGATTCATCTGACCCTCCTCCACGTCTGATGCTTCTGTATGCAACTGCTAGACGAACTCCTTCCCCTCTCCACTCCACCTCCCAGTAACAACGTCCAGTCAGACTCTCTCTACTCAGAACCTGATCATAATAAGTGAATCTCTCTGGATGATAAGGATGAGACTGTTGTTGTTTCATCAATGTAGTTTTTCTGTTACCCTCAGACAATAACAGATCTATGTATGCTGTATTTGAATCCAGAGTGATTTCTTGTGAGTATTTCAAGAAATCATGTCTGGTTTTAGGTTCTGGCTCTAACTGTAGAACGCCCACTTTGATGGCTGTCAGAGAGGTTTTTGTCCTTTTCTGTCTCAGGATGTCCAAGAGTTTGTCTCTGAGCTCTGACACAGCTGCTGTCACATCCTTAAAGTTTTTTCCGGGGTTGAATTTTATGTCTGGAGTGTGTAGACTCACTGAGTGCTGGCAGTGAGGGGTAGTTGAGGAGAAACTGGTTGTGATCCTCTGTGTGTGAGAGCTGCTCCAGCTCAGCGTCTTTCCTCTTCAGCTCAGTGATCTCCTGCTCCAGCTTCTCCTGAACATCTTTGACTCGACTCACTTCAGTTTCCTGCTGGGATCTGATCTGCTGCTTCACATCAGAGCTTCTTTTCTGGAGGAGACGGATCAGATCAGTGAAGATCTTCTCACTGTCCTCCACATGCTTTATCAGCAGAGACATTGATGGCCTCCACCTCCTGTTGAAGCAGCTTCACATCTTTCTCTTGGTCCTGGATTCTTTGCTGGATTTGTTGTCGACTCTCCTGGAGCTTCTTCTGCTTCTCAGCCCTTTCTGTTGCAGCTGGGACTGTTTCATGGCCTTTATGTTCATCCATAGTGCAGAGATAACAGATACACTGCTGATCAGTACGACAGAAGATCTTCATCACCTCATCATGACGAGAGCAGATGTTCTGCAGAAGTTTAGTAGACGCTTCAACCAGATTATGTTTTTAAACGTAGGTGATTCATAGTGAGGTTGAAGATGATTCTTACAGTAGGAAGCCATACAGACCAGACAGGATTTGACAGCTTTCATCTTCCTCCCAGTGCAGACATCACAGGCCACATCTTCAGGTCCAGCATAGCAGTGATCAAACTGGTGCAGTTTGGAGTCCAGTCTTCCTCAGATCCTCCACCAACTCTGCTAGCATGATGTTTTTCACCAGTTCAGGTCTTGGTATGAAACTCTTTCCTGCATTGAGGGCAGCTGTGGATTCTTCTCTGATCTTCTCCATCCCAGCAGTCTTTAATACAGTTCATACAGTAACTGTGTCCACAGGGAATAGTCACCGGATCCTTCAGTAGATCCCGACAGATCGAACAAAAAGAATTTCATTGAATCCACAAGACTTCCTGGTTGTGCCATTTCATCTCTAAACAACTACTGTTGCTGTCTATGTTACTTTCTCTTGTAAAGTTTCCTATAAAAAGTCAGTTTTCTTCCTCTTATCTTCCGCAGTAAGACTTTGCTAATCGCATTCTTCAAAGCAGAGTTTTCGCTAAACTCGACCTGTCAAGACTAGTGCGAGAGGAGGAACCAGGAAATGTCAGAACTGAACTGTTGTGAAAACAGGGAGGGACTCTCCATGGTTTCATTTTGTTTTTTAACAACTTTGATGTCATGTTTGTCTATAATCTTCAGATCAGAAGAACTTTTTGAATGTCTTTATTATTTGCATGTCTTGTCAAGTTTATTTTTATATGACTGAAGCAATTCTGCCTTCAGTCAAAACAATGGCAGAATAAAGAGAAGTAATAAGAATTTACTTATTACTTGTCCACTTAAACAAATAGGTTTTTAGCCTTGATTTAAAGGAACTTTGTGTTTCAACATTTTTGCAGTTTCTGGAGCATAGAAACTGAATGCTTTTTCTCCATGTTTAGTTCTTATTTTGGGGATGCAGAGCAGACTTGACTCAGAAGACCTGAAGAAGAACTGAAAGCTAAATATGACAACTTGTCTTTAAGTAATTTAGTGGTAAATCATTCAGTGATAACTGAGACCTTAGTTCTTTAATCCTAAAAATGTTCTTCAGGTGATGGAAAGCTGTCTTTATGTGTCCTTGAAGGTTCAGGTATGAGTCCATCGCTATTCCTATATTTCACCCTGATTGTTGTAATAACTGAATCTTATTCTTCATGTTTTCTTCTTTAGGTCCAAATATGATTTGATTAGTTTTGTTTCATTCACCGTAAATGCTTGGATGGGTTCAGAGTCACCTGGTGACATGGTAATGTTGAGCTGTGTATTTTCTCCGTAGTTATGGTAACAGAACTTGTCTCTCGTTATAAGCTGAGCTAATGGGAGTATATAGATATTAAACAGGAGGGGTCCCTACTTGTGACTTCTGTCTGCTCCGATAAGAAGTTATCTATTGAAACTAATAAATTCCTCTTCTGTCAAGTTTAAGTACTGTACCAGAGTCCAATCCAACTATACAATTGCTTTCTAATGGTCAACAATGTCAAATGCTGCATTGAGATCCAACAGAACCAGCACTGTGGTTCTTCCACAGTCTGTGTTTATATGGATGTCGTTGAACTCTTTGACTAGGACAGTCTTAGTACTGTGGACTGACATCGGACTGAAAGACGTCAAGCGATTGGCCATTGATAAACCATTTTTCTGCTGAAAAAACAGCTTTTTAAATTATTTTGCTGATGAATGGAAGGTTTGAGATCAGCCTGTGGTTCTACATTAATTATTTGTCCAAATTGTTCTTTTTTTTTTTCTCTTTTTATCAGTGGTTCTGTTTTTAAAGCCTGGGGGAAAACACCTGATCAGAGGGGTGAGATTTACTATTTGAATCAGATCAGATGCAATGATAGGCATGTATTTTTAGTAAAAGCTGTGGGTTGGACATCAAGACAGCAGGAGCAAAAGTTTAATCAAATTTTTTCTCAGTTTTTTGTGGTTGAGTTGGTAGAATTGTCATATTGTCTACATTTGTTTTAATAAGACATGGAATTGGAGCTGGATTTGATGACATGAACATGACATAACAGTGTTGTGGAGACACCTTCAGGACTTTTGGACTTTTTATATTTGTTGGATGTAATGATTGATAGAAGTATTGTTACATAAAGTTTATGCGTATTCCTGTTTGCTGTTCAGTCCATCCAAACAAAGTAAAATTCAGTTTGCAGATTTTTAACCTGGCAGAAAAGAATGCTTTTGAAGATTAATATTTTTTTGACTTTTATCAGATTATCAATCTTTTTTCCACATTGCCATAATGAGGTATTTGTAGAATCACAAGGGAAGAAATACATTTAACACTATTTGGAAGAAGCCTGTAATGTAACAAAATGTGGAGAAAGTGAAGCACTGTGAATACTTTCTTAATGCACAGTATTATGTTGAATAAGCTCTTTAGCCTGATCTCCCTTCAACAACAGCTAATAAAACTCTAAATAAACATGCTTGTTTTAAAGTCAGATTTCTATTTTTGTTAAATAGAATATTTTAGTATAAGTGGTTGCAGTCACACCTATTTCTTTGTGATCATAACTTTTTGTAACAAGTTTAAAATCAATCAACTTGACACTGACGGAAAGCAAAACAACTTTATTATTTTTTTAAAATGTCTGATTACTACAAACACAGTCATACAGAAAATGTTCATTAATTTTGTTATTAAAACAACAATTTCCTATATGTTTTATTTTCACTCAACACCAAATTTTGGATAATAAAATCTAATATTTGGATAAATAAAAAAGCACCCAAATCAATAAGAAGAAGAAAACAGTTTTAAATTGACAGATTTACCGGTAAACACCATCTGATCACATCAAATAAAACACAACTTATAAAATTATGTATAACAACAATGCCCTGCTATGAGTTGAAATTGAAAACAAAAACCATAAAATCTATAGTTATATCAACAACTCCAAGATGGAAATTTATTGCTAAATTACTGTGAAATGTAATTAAAGCCATGATATTATGTCTGATATTTAGCTTTATTTACATTTGTACTTGCCACAACATTGATTCACAACCCCAGTATTTCATCTTCCAGAATCAGTATTTAACCAGTTAACAAGGAATTATTTTTGTTATTATTGTTTACTCTAAAATTCACCAAGAAAAGTGTATTTACACCTTGATAACTTCTCAACATTTGAAATGATAAAGTTTTAAGATAATCTAGAATAAAACAGCTATAAACTGAGCTACTCAGCTCCAGTTTATTTTAACTGAATGAATTCTGCACTGTTTGCTTTTGAACGTGAAAGCCAAATCCCAGCATGTAGAGGCTGAGTGAATGTGGTGTCGGCTTCATGGAGGAGAGTCATCTGAGATCCATAGACGCTGTAGAAAGACAGAATACCTGCTCTGTGATCGAGGTACACTCCTACTGTGGAGGAATAGGGGTTTGTGACAGGAATATCCACTTTATCATCATCACCATAATATGTATAGTTATACGGCTGGCAAGACAATGACCAAGAGTTCTCATTCAAACCAAAGGAACTCTCTTCTGTGTCCCCTGTTCTTTCTATGTCATCATAAGCTACGGCTACTTCGACTGATTTCCCTGCCCACTCTACCTCCCAATAACAACGTCCAGTCAGACGTTGTTTACTCAGTACCTGCCATCTTTTAGTGAATCTGCCTTCGTGATCTTCATAATTTTGGTTCTCATTGGTCATTGTTACTTTTCTGTTGCCTTCAGATAATTCCAGAAATTTGTGTGCTGTGTTTCTACTCAGTGTGAGTTTCCTTGAATACTTTAAGAAATCCTCCCTGGTCTTTGGTTCAGATGGTTGTGGTAAAACATCCACTTTGGAGGCTGTTGGTGAACTTCTTTTTAGTGGATCTCTCAGGATGTCCAAGACTTTACTTTTGAGCTCTGATAAAGCTGCTGTCACGTCTTCAAAATATGGAGGATGTTTATCAATGCTGGATGAGCGTGTAGACTCACTGAGTGCTGGCAGTGAGGGGTAGTTGTGGAGAAACTGGTTGTGATCCTCAATGTGTGAGAGCTGCTCCAGCTCAGCGTCTTTCCTCTTCAGCTCAGTGATCTCCTGCTCCAGCTTCTCCTGAACATCTTTGACTCGGCTCACTTCAGTTTCCTGCTGGGATCTGATCTGCTGCTTCACATCAGAGCTTCTTTCCTGGAGGAGACGGATCAGCTCAGTGAAGATCTTCTCACTGTCCTCCACTGCTTTATCAGCAGAGACATTGATGGCCTCCACCTCCTGTTGAAGCAGCTTCACATCTTTCTCTTGGTCCTGGATTCTCTGATGGATTTGTTGTCGACTCTCCTGGAGCTTCTTCTGCTTCTCAGCTCTTTCTGCTGCAGCTGGGACTGTTTCATGTCCTTTATGTTCATCCATAGTGCAGAGATAACAGATACACTGCTGATCAGTACGACAGAAGATCTTCATCACCTCATCATGACGAGAGCAGATGTTCTCCTGGAGCTTCTTGGAGGGATTCACCAGCGTGTGCTTCTTTAGTCCAGGGACATCATAGTGAGGTTGGAGGTGATTCTCACAGTAAGAAACCAAGCAGACCAGACAGGACTTGACAGCTTTCATCTTCCTCACGGTGCAGATGTCACAGGCCACATCTTCAGGTCCCACAAAGCAGTGATCATCAGGAGCAGGTTGTGGTACAGACTTCCTCACATCCTCCACTAACTCTGCTAACATGGTGTTTTTCACCAGAACAGGCCTTGGTGTGAACTGCTGCCTGCACTGAGGGCAGCTGTGGATTCCTTTCTTGTCTTCGTCATCCCAAAAATTTCCAATACAGTACATGCAGTAATTGTGTCCACACGGGATGGTCACTGGGGTTTTCAGTAGATCCAAACAAATCGAACAGGAGAATTTTACAGAATCCATCAGATATCCTTGCTGTGCCATTTCTCCTCTGGTGAGCAGTTGCTGTGTGTTAGGTTTCGTTTCCCCCGAAGCAAATGTGCTGTGCAACAGCTCTGTTAAGTGTCGTGTGCAACAGCTCTGTTAAGTGTTGTACGTAACAGGGGAGTAACCAGGAAAAAGCAAATAATTTTTAGTCACACCAATTGAAAAGATTGTCAAATGTTTCCTCCTCCTGGACCAAAAACTCCTCCCTTTTCTCAGAGGGACTGGATGAGCTCCTTTTCTGGGAAATCTGTTGTTTTGTGGTTTACTATTTCAGCTTCATTTTGTATAACCATGTTTTCCTGGCTTACATAAGCTCTACCTTTTGATTATTTTTGTGAGAAATCAGTTGATTAACTAAAATATGTCCCCACTCATGACAAATATTCTGTTCTGTTCTATTGAGAATTACCATATATGACAACCATTTGGGAAAAAGTCAAGATTTTATACATTTACAATCATTTTATTAGTGCAACTCCATACAAATATGCATGTATTTATTGTAAACATATGATTGTTTTCATGTGTAAATCATGAGTCTTAAAAATTGATGTAAAGTCCTTTGCTTCCACCTAGTGTTCATTGTTGGGTACTGCAAATGACCTGATATAAGACTTGGTGAGATAAAAGGATGAGTCATTTCCAGATATGTAAATATCTGGTCTTGACTGTATGTGATACAGCTACATAAATAAAAAAGCAGCTGCTGTACAATCATTGAATTTGTTAAAGATTAATTAAACTCTTGACCTGTCTTCGCTACCTGCTGTGAGACAGTTTTGACATTTGTTTAAGGGAGGTCATCAGACAAAAATGATCAAACTAAAAAGGGTTTAACAATATTTTAGGCTGCCAAACCTTTTTGCATCCATTATGTCTGGTATACATCTGGCTAAGGCAGATGTATACTCTGATGGATACCACTACAATCAATCATTTCTACTTTTAAATATACTTAGACATGTTTTGACATTAGATTGGTCTAAGTGTTCATTGGACTCCTAAAAGTCATTTAGAAATTAAATGACTACAATTGTTGCCTTCACCTCCCTGCCTTTAAGATAAATTAGAAGAAAAAAAAACAATAAAAAAGCATTGTGGTCTCAGTTAATTGGTTGAATTTTGTCTAGATAAACTTCTTTATCAAACATTTACATTACCGCCAGACACTGAAAAGAAAAGGAAGCCAAACTGAATAAAGTTTCAGTTTTTAAAATCTTATTGAACATTTAAAATGCTAGAGATGGTCTCCTCTGATGGACTGGCTACCTGCCCAAGGTGTGCACCGCCTCTTGACCAATGACTGTAATCGCTCGGCACCAGCTGTGCTGTAATGGTAAGCAGGATGGATGAATTGATCTGGTTTCCTTGCTGTGCCATTTCACCTTTCAACAACAAAACTTGGATTTTCTAAGCAAACAGGTGTATCCCATAGAAAACAAAACCCAGCTTTCTTTTCTCTTAAATTCACCGAGTCTTTGGCTCTACTTACTTCATAAAGGTTATCTCCTAAAGTTATCTCCTAAAGTTATCTCCTACTTCATCTGACATGACGAAAGCAGCTCACATTGATGTAGACCTTGAATAAAGAGAAAGAGCTGAAAGACGTTTCAGGTCTTTCACATTACATCACACTTATTATGTTCGAAGGGAAGGAACCAGAAATATGTTCTCAAACTATTTCATTTAATCTTTAGAGATTATGAGACACAATCTACAGTGTCAGCATAGATTGGTGCTACCTTAATCTGTAATTCCAGATTTTATTCTATAGTTCCCTGTTCATATACAATATGTTTATACTCTTAAATCAGTCAGTCAATGCCTTTTTTCTGTGATCTTTAAGGAAACAAAAGGGGGAAAAAAAACTTTTGTCAGGCTAAAAATTTAAGTACTGACATCTTTAAATGATATACTGGTTTTGTACCAGTACCAGTACCAGATAACTCGCTGTAAAACACCCTTCGCATTGCTAATGTTCTTTCATTTCCACGTCTTTGATATGTTTTGGTGAATTACCACATTTTGTTGGTATTCAGCAGAAGTGAAGTTGACAGAAAAATATGTTCACACTTTGGACAACTTTTCACACCGTGTGTGTGTGTGTGTGCAGATAGCTTAGCAGTTTACATGTATCTTAGTGGGACCTTTAAGCAACTGAAAGAAACGTTGTGTAACTCACCAATGGAGGAACTGGAAGGTGTGAGGTTGTGGTCCTTCAACAAAGTTTTTCTGCTCTTGGTACAGAGATGGTATAACTTTTCAAAAGATTTTGTATTAGTGTGTATTAGGGGAAGTATGTTGTGCAAGAATGAGTTATCATGCTTGAGTGTGTGTATGTGACTGAGTGAAGCTGAGGCTGTGCAGCGAGAAATAAACCCAACAAACCTACGGGTTGTCTCAACCATCTTTATTAGCTTACCATCAGTTGTTGAAATCAGAATGATCACATTTTATAAATACTCAGAATATTCTTAATGGTTCTCTGCATGTATTCATGAGCACATGGATTAATTAAAACAATGGTTCAGTCTTATAGAATGGTAAATGTGTTTGATCGTTTGCAGCAGTCAGTAGCTATAATTACAAGAGACATGAAATGATCACCAATGAACAGAACAAAATAATAGAAAAACATAATAGTCATGATTCTGTGAAAATATTGAACCAGCATACATTGAAGGTATCAGTTTTGTTAAGTACAGTAATGTTTCCACACCTAAACACATGGACAAATATATTGCTTTTGTTTTGTTACTTTATGAGCTTGAGTTTTTCCTGACAATTTATGAGAATTAATTCCTATCATATCTACTGATTCAAAATCAAACTTTAGAAAGGCAGGCAGAAAATAATACATTTTATTTGAGGGCGCCTTTCAAAACTCAAGGTCACAAAAACAAACCTGCCACTTTTATCACTGTGCATACGCATATGCAGCTGAATTTAAAACCTCTAAAATCTGAAAAAAATTCAGATTTTTTCATTAATTTCTACAATCAAGTTGATCCTTATCCAACGAAATAGTGACTGATGTCTCAGTGTCACTATTTGAGTTTGACAAACTCGGTTGAATCCCCATTAAAGAAAGGCCCAACTCCAGCATAGAGAGGCTGAGTGAATCTGGTCTGGACTCTGTGGAGGAGAGTCATGGTTTCAGAGATGCTGTAGAAAGACAGAATACCTGCTCTGTGATCCAGGTACACTCCTATTCTGGAGGAAACTGGACCTGATACTGGAGTTTGAACTTTGTTGTGCAAAAATGTGTAACTGTCTGTGTCACAACTAAATGACCAAGATTTGTCATTGACTCCAAATAAACATTCATTTGAACCTCCTCTGCTGATGTTCTTGTATGAAACTGCTACATTAACTCCTCCTTCTCTCCACTCCACCTCCCAGTAACAACGTCCAGTCAGACTCTCTTTGCTCAGAACCTGAAATGAATCTGTGAATCTGCCTGGATGATCAGGATATGACTGTTCTTCTTTCATTGCTGTGACTTTTTTGTTCGCCTCAGATAATAACAGAAATCTGTTTGCTGTGTTTGGATCCAGAGTGATTTCTTGTGAATATTTTAAGAATCCAGCTCTGGTCTTTGGTTCTGGTTCTGAGAGCAAAACATCCACTTCAGTGATCGTCAGTGAGATGTTTGTCCATGTGTCTTTCAGAATGTCCTCCAGTAAATATGTAATCTCTGACACAGCTGTTGTCACGTCCTCAAAGTATCTCAGAGGACGGATGTTGATGCTGGATGAGTGTGTAGACTCACTGAGTGCTGGCAGTGAGGGGTAGTTGAGGAGAAACTGGTTGTGATCCTCTGTGTGTGAGAGCTGCTCCAGCTCAGCGTCTTTCCTCTTCAGCTCAGTGATCTCCTGCTCCAGCTTCTCCTGAACATCTTTGACTCGACTCACTTCAGTTTCCTGCTGGGATCTGATCTGCTGCTTCACATCAGAGCTTCTTTCCTGGAGGAGATGGATCAGCTCAGTGAAGATCTTCTCACTGTCCTTCACTGCTTTATCAGCAGAGACATTGATGGCCTCCACCTCCTGTTGAAGCAGCTTCACATCTTTCTCTTGGTCCTGGATTCTCTCCTGGATTTGTTGTCGACTCTCCTGGAGCTTCTTCTGCTTCTCAGCCCTTTCTGCTGCAGCTGGGACGGTTTCATGGTCTTTATGTTCATCCATTAAGCAGAGATAACAGATACACTGCTGATCTGTGCGGCAGAAGATCCTCATTACCTCCTCGTGATGTGGGCAGATGTTGTCCTGAAGTTTCTTGGAGGGATCCCCCAGTTTGTGTTTCTGTAGTGTAGGTACCTCATAGTGAGGTTGGACATGACTCTGACAATAAGACACCAAACATACCAGACAGGATTTGACAGCTTTAATTTTCCTCCCAGTGCAAACATCACAGGCCACATCTTCAGGTCCAGCATAGCAGTGATCAGCTGGTGCAGCTTGAAGTCCAGTCTTCTTCAGATCCTCCACCAACTCTGCTAACATGATGTTTTTCTTTAAGATAGGCCTTGGTATGAAAGTCTCTCTACACTGAGGGCAGCTGTGGTTTCTCCTCTCATCTTCTCCATCCCAGTGGTCTTTAATGCAGTACATACAGTAACTGTGTCCACAGGGCACAGTCACTGGGTCCTTCAGTAGATCCAAACAGATCGAACAAGAGTATTTTGCTGATTCCATGAGATTTCCTTGCTGTGCCATTTCACTTTTGAATGTCTATAGTTCTTTCTCCTTGTTTATCAACAAGCCAAATAAGGATTTTTCTTTCTTCTTTACTCACTGATTTGCAGCAGGTTAACTTGTCGGTTCTTGATCTTGATTCAACAGTGATTCTGAATTTGTCTGATCTGAGAATAAAAGAACCAAGAAATAAACTGTTAGGCTGTCAGTGTTTGAAACAATTGGAGTGGTTATCACTGCATGTGTTATTAAAGAGCTGTTTAGTGCCACTATACAGCGGCGCTAATCTTAAGACTTCTCTGTTGAACGTATGACTCTATAAATCCTCCGTGAGTAACTTTTTAAGCAGTAATCTGATGAAGTATTTTAAAGGTCTTGGACAGTTTTATCTGTGATGTATGAGAAATCAAAACAAGAAGAAAATTTCATGTTTACCTTGAGTCACGTCTTTAACCTGCTAAACTGGTTAGGGTTGGACTGATGTCTAGCACCTTCCTCCAGGTTATAACCCAGATGTATAAATGATCCAATTACTCTCCCTTTTTCTTTACTCACTGATTCCCAATGTCTCTTCTCTATGATTGTGACTTTAACTGGTTCCCTTCCTGTCTGCCCTGGCCGGATCAGTCTTCATATGTATCCTGTGTGATTCCTCCCCATCTTTCACAACCACTTAAGATGTTGTACAAGCCTCTCAACGGAGTGTATTGTACACAAGCAATTTGATAAATAACGGACTGAACTCATTGATTACCCAATGGACAAACCTTGCAAACTCCAAACAATGTCTTAACCACCAGTGTACCAGTAGACATGACATCTATCCCACAGCTGCATGATCCTGAGCAGCGCCAGCAGCGTATGCATCAACCTTTGGACTGGAATGACCAGCCCGGTTTTCTCGGAAGAATGGGCACAAATTGAAGAAGTGAGTAATGGTACAGCTCTCATCAACATTTGGCTGGAACTATAGTTCTGCCCCGGATTGTGTAAAACACCATATTATTCTAGCTCGGATACGTCTTTTGATTGCATTAATTGTAATTCCCAAAGGTTGTGCATGTTTTTAAAACAACAACAAAAAAACTAAACAAGGCTAAGGTTAGCGCCTGAAATCATATGAATCATTTGAAACAAATATCTATCCCGTCAGACTCAACCTGCATCTGCAACTTTTGTGTTCCCTTTCTGTATTTAGTTAACTCAGCAGTGGTTTCATGTGCTAATTCTCAAACTGCAGCATGTAGAGACTGAGTGAATATGGTCTGAACTCTGTCAGTATGAAACTTTTCCTACAATGAGGGCAGCGGGGGACTCTCCTCTGATCTTCTTGTCCCCAAAAGTCTTAAACACAAGTCACAGTAGCTGTGTCCAAGTGGAATAGGAATCGATTACATCTGTTTAAATTGAGTATATTTAGACAGATGGAGCAATAAACTTTTTCTGAATACATCTGATTTCCTCTCTGAGCCATTTTGCTTCTCAAAAACACTGAATCTGTCAAGTTTCTATTGATTCTGTAGTTGTGTCTCAAGAAGCCAAACACCAGTTTGTTACTTACTGATCAGCAGCAGTTGTTCAGCTCAGTGATCCTACCAGTCATAAAGCTGTCAGATGTGAAATGAGAGGAACCAGGAAATGTAGCAGCAGAGCTGAACTGTGTGTTTAATAGAAGGAATAACGTAACAGCCATTGTTGGGAGGGGCAGAGGATCTACAAACACGTTAGACTGCTGCTGTATTTCTTATTCTTACTTCTTCATACTTCACTTCTGAGTCTCATGGAAGTCATCAGTTCCTGGTTTTTTTTGTTGTCATTCTGAATCCACAGCTCTTCTGTAAAATCGCTGATTACAATTTCTCCAAAATGCCTCTTAAAAATTACACTTAACTTCTCTAATAATCTCTTCTCTAATAGCTGATAGATGATGAACACTAGCACCATGACTGAATTATGAATATATGGGATGTAACTGTTTACATCCAGCACTGCCATGAATTTTAATGACTTATCGTGGGAACTAGCTTATTCATGTTTGATTTTAATGTATTTCTTATTTAATGGAATAAAATGAAAAAAATTTTTTGACATTAGCAAAATACAGACAAAGATTTGCACACATTTGTAATGGAAATGCAGCTAGTTTCTGCATTCCAGCTTAAAGAATAAGCTTTTCCTGGCTTATTCATAATTTTGCAGAAGGAAACTTTGAATTATAGATTCTCCTAACAGAAACGATGTCTCTGATTCAGTTCCTGGGATCATAGATAATGTATTAAGGGAACATAAGGATCCACTTAAATAGAAAATCATTTTGCAGAATCCATCAGATTTCCTCGCTTTGCCTCTTCAGCTTCCATCAAAACCTTTGCCCAAGTTTCAGTTTCCTCATATCAAACGTTTGCCTCTCTGAGTCAGACCTCAGAGCTATAAACTCACAGAAAGAAGTGTGAGTTTTTAAATTCTCATCTGTGTTCTTGGAAAAAGTAGATAACTTTGTGCTAAATTTAATAGTCTTTAAGTATTTAATATTTCTGAAATAAAATTAGCTGGAAATCTAGTTGGGATTTAGAGAACATGTTAATAATTTTCCTATGCAATTATGTAGCTATGTAGACTATAGTTATTCATAGTCTAAGCCAGACCTTTGTTGCACAGTCAGTTTTAATAATTACACCCCCCTCTTCCAAACCTCAGAGATCCGAAACCACATGGTAAGCAATAAGTTACACATCTTGGTGTCGCCCTGGATTCAGGTTTTAGCAAACATCAACCGCCTTTTGCAGAGATGTGTCTGGACTTGCCCCTTGTCTGTGCCATGGATTTGCCTGAGGGATTTCCCTGTGATAATCTTTTTTCCTTTGAAAAGATGCTTAAATTTATTATTATTGCTGTTACCACAGTAGTTAAAACACCTCTTAACTACTTGCAGCAAATTTTATGCTTATCTGTAAGAGAACTCCAAGTCCTTCCCCTTTCTCTGGTTTCGCTTGCTGCAGCATGACAAGTTGCTCAGCTAGATTCAGTCAGGGTGAGTCACAAACAAGAAGCAGTGCTGAGAAAGGGGCAGGCGTCAGAGACAGACAGAGAAAAATTACTGTTTTTCATTGGCAAATATACATTTTACAATATCCATCCTGCCAGTTTCAGCACTAGCTGTCAATTTGTCTTTTTCTGTTTCCACCTGTCCTGTTGCAGCACTTCAGACATAACATAATAAGCTGGTTGCCTTCATGTCCCAGGACTGTTTTACTCTACAAAACGTGTATCTGGAAATGGCCTCCTTATTTACTAAATTAAGAGTTTATTCGGGATCAAAGGCTGGCCACATTAATGCAATAATAACCTGTGTTTGCATGTTGTTAAAAAGGAGAGAATAGCAAGCCTGCTGCTCCAGAACACCACTGCAGTTCAGTGAAATCTATTTAAATAATCTTTAAATTTTGGTAGTACACTAATCTCAATTTACTCTGAATTTTGTCTCTAAAATCAAAATTTTGTATTTAAATTAGGACCTGTAGTTTTATCCATAAGATAGTATTTAGAAGTTTATTTAATCAATAAAAAAGGCAGCGGTGAGAGATAAATGCATACTGCTTTTTAAAACATTTCCTGGAAACAGCAGGAAGCATAATCTCATTGTAACTTTTAAATACTTTCTCAAGAAAATATATTAATAAACCCTCATATCATCTCAATGTTTGGCTATATTATCTTGACATCATCTAGTACAGCAGAAATAGATGGCACCCATATAGGCTATGTTTCCTTCACACTCTACACACATCAGTCAATTTAATTCAGTTTAATAAAATAGCACCGATTCACAACAAATCTTAAGGCAAGTTACAAAACAGATTCCGATTCATATTCAGTCCAATCTTACAAACATTCCAGTTACAAAACATTGCAGTTACAAAACATTGCAGTTAATTTCAGTTTAGTAAGGCAGCTGACGTGATTTTTTTTTAGCAATCCTTCATGATGAGCATGTATTTGGCAAAAGTGAAAATATAAAACTCCTTTTCCTCCTTTAAATAAATATCCAGCACAACAGAGGCTGGGGATTCACCTGCACCACCTGTGTGTGAGACTAATGGTTCAAAAATGCAGCGTGTCAAAAACACATTGTGGCTTATGAATCTGGAAGTTTTGACCCACATCAGCAGACCAGTTGCATTCACTGACTTGCATTTGTGTTTGGTAAAAAGGATACTGAAGTGCTTTCTGTGGAAAAGATAGAATTCAATTTGCGTACTTAAGAATCAGTGACATGACAGACAAAAAATGAACATTTACACAACTCCTGCCCTCATTGTTCTGACTCCAAATTTACAGATAAAACTGTATATATTTTTTGCCATGTGTCTGCATAGCCCAGTCAGTTAAAAATGACAATTAGAATGTCCTTAAGTGTTTTTACATTTTAACATTTTTGTGTAATGATCTTTATATGAAATTCATGAATATTAACTGCATTGCCCTGTCATCATGTCATCAAGACTAGAACAGAGCTAAAGGTAACTTAGAAAAATTGTGGATTTAATTCCAGCTTCTCAGTGTGACTTTGGGTGCATGGATACTTAGTGTTAAACTGTTTTGAGCTGTTAGTTTGACAAGAAAAAAGTTTTGTTATGTATGTTCAGTTACTCTATTTAACCGCGATAAACTCAGCAGTTCCTTGATTAAACAGCCAAATCCCAGCATACAGAGGCTGAGTGAATCTGGTCTGGACTCTGTGGAGGAGAGTCATGGTTTCAGAGACGCTGTAGAAAGACAGAATACCTGCTTTGTGATCCAGGTACACTCCGACTCTGGAGGAAACTGGACTTTTAATGGAAGTACTTACTTTGTTGTGCCAGAATGTGCAACATTTACTGCCACAACGCAGTGCCCAAGATTTGTCATTAAATCCAAGCTTAGATTCATCTAATCTTCCTGTTCTGCTGATATTCTTGTATGAAACTGCTACTTCAACTCCTCCCTGACTCCACTCCACCTCCCAGTAACAACTTCCAGTCAGACTCTCTCTGCTCAGGACCTGAGACCAGCCAGTGAATCTTTCTGGATGATCAGGATGAGGTTGATGCCTTAATGATACTTTTCTGTTTCTCTGAAGCAGTGCCAAACTTTGATGTGCTGTATTTGGATCCAAAGTTATTTCTGTTGAATATTTCAAGAATTCATCTCTGGTCTTTGGTTCTGGTTCTGACAGTAGAACATCAACCTCACTGAATTTCTGAGAGTTGTTTGTCCATGTGTCTCTCAGGATGTCCTGTAGTTTGTCTCTGAGCTCTGACACAGCTGCTGTCACGTCCTCAAAGTGTCTCAGAGGACGGATGTTGATGCTGGATGAGTGTGTAGACTCACTGAGTGCTGGCAGTGAGGGGTAGTTGAGGAGAAACTGGTTGTGATCCTCTGTGTGTGAGAGCTGCTCCAGCTCAGCGTCTTTCCTCTTCAGCTCAGTGATCTCCTGCTCCAGCTTCTCCTGAACATCTTTGACTCGACTCACTTCAGTTTCCTGCTGGGATCTGATCTGCTGCTTCACATCAGAGCTTCTTTCCTGGAGGAGACGGATCAGCTCAGTGAAGATCTTCTCACTGTCCTCCACTGTTTTATCAGCAGAGACATTGATGGCCTCCACCTCCTGTTGAAGCAGCTTCACATCTTTCTCTTGGTCCTCTATATTCTGCTGGATTTGTTGTCGACTCTCCTGGAGCTTCTTCTGTTTCTCAGCCCTTTCTGTTGCAGCTGGGACTGTTTCATGGCCTTTATGTTCATCCATAGTGCAGAGATAACAGATACACTGCTGATCAGTACGACAGAAGATCTTCATCACCTCATCATGATGAGAGCAGATGTTCTGCTGAAGGTTAGTAGACGCTTCAACCAGATTATGTTTTTTAAACGTAGGTGATTCATAGTGAGGTTGAAGGTGATTTTGGCAATAAGAAACCAAACAGACCAGACAGGACTTGACAGCTTTCATCTTTCTCCCAGTGCAGAAATCACAGGCCACATCTTCAGGTCCAGCATAGCAGTAGACAGCTGGTGCAGTTTGGAGTCCAGTCTTCTTCAGGTCCTCCACCAATTCTGACAGCATGATGTTTTTCTCCAGGTTAGGCCTTGGTATGAACTCTTTCCTGCACTGAGGGCAGCTATTGATTTTCCTCTGATCTTCTCCATCCCAGTGGCATTTAATACAGTTCATGCAGTAACTGTGTCCACAAGGAATAGTCACCGGATCCTTCAGTAGATCGAAACAGATGGAGCAAGAGTATTTAGATGAATCCATGTTTATTCCTCGCTGCTCTGCGTACTCAGCAGTTGTCAGTTCCTGCTTTTTACAGTACAGCAATTCTACCAAGCCCTCACCTTTAAATGGGAGGAACCAGGAAATAACTTGTCAGACTGTCAGATCTGAACTTTGTGTTGCAGAGAAGGGAGTGGTTCTCTCTGTTTGCTTTACGACAGGTCAAAGTCAAGTTTGAGTTTACAGTAGAAACATACATTTATCTCACTTTCACCTGCTATCTCCAGAAGTATTCAATCAGTTTTCAGGCTTTGTTGTATTTATCTCACAAAATCATTTGTGTGTGTTAATGTTACAGATCAAGTAAAAGGCATTTCTACTGGAAGTACATTGCACTGCTTTAGCTTGTCTACACCACCAGCTGCTGCTGTCTTGGTTTAAAGGATTTTATGTTGTGTAAAACTCATATTTGGATGTCAGCTTCTTCTGCTGAAATATGTATTTTATATTCAAGTTTATTTTTACTTCATTATTTTGTCACTCTAAGTACCAGAACCCGTATATTCATCTAGTTGGTCTTTTTGACGACCAACAAAAATATGCTGCAATACTCTTAGTATAATTTTCAGTTCTCTAACTGTTGTTAATTACTCACAGAATGATTTTTTCAAGCCTCGATTTTTATTGATCATGATGATTTTATGCTTACAGCTAACAAAAAACATGACATTTAAGATTAGAATATTATATCAGGCAAAACAAACATTCTAATACAGAAATATGGACTTAATGAAAAGTACGTCTAACACCCAATTAAAGATTATTGTCAAAATGGTACTTTTAATGAGACAAATGAGCCTCATCTGAACACATATTGTTGAATTTGACTATGTGTTTTTGAAAACAAGTATTTGTATTCAACAATCTACTAAGTGCATTAAAACATGATGTATTTTTAACAACAAACTTGGTTGGAAGACTTATATGAGATCTGCAACAAACATGTATTAATTCAGTGCAGAACTTGTATGAAGTTATCAAAAATAATTGTGAAGGGAAATTAGGAATTCAATGAATACAGATGCTTTTAAATTTAGTCCAACCCAAAGATCCTGCATCAGCCAATCACTTCCTGGTTCTCTTAGTGTGACACTTAATACACAGAAACCTGCCGTCCAGAGGATAACCTTGATATTTATCTACTTCAGATGAAAATGGATGAGCACAGTCCTCACATTGGTAACACTCGATGTGGTAGTTCTTTCCCAGAGCCACCAGTTTTACCCTTTCCTCACTGCCCGGAGCCAGAACAATGGGTTCTTTACAGGTTTCACACTGAGGAGAGAAATGCTTGTGGTAATCCTGTACGCAGTAGGGCTTGTTGTCTTCACCTGCAATAAATGGGAGTCCATCCAGTGTGCAGGAGCAGGTGCTGCACAGGAAGCATCGGACATGGAAGCACTTTCCCATGGCCTTCAGGATATGGTCAGTGATTTTCTCTCCACATTGAGAGCAGGAAGCCAGGGAAGTCACATAGCAACGTTTACATTCTGGTGAGCCTTCCTTGTCATAAAACTGCATGCCCTGCAAGGGGCGGTGACAGTTCATGCAGCAGAAACAGCTGGGGTGGAAGGCTTTGCCCATTGCCTTCAAAGCTGGCTGAGTGCTGGACAAATCCTTGCCACATTTCCCACAAATCTTTGTTGGAATGGAGGTGGGAACAGGTGCTGGTTTGTCTTTGTTGAAGTTTTTGATCAATTTCTTCATGTTTGGAGAGACACCACCAACTGGGACTGGGTCTGGACCAGGAGGTAACGGCACTGATAAAGGTCTGCTCTTCACCCTCTTTTTGTCAGAGGAGGGAAGTGACGCCTCACTGTCCTCCTCTGCTTTATCATCAGAGACGCTGATGCCTCTCATCTTCTGCGGAAGCAGTTTCACATCTTTCTCTCGGTTCTGAAGTCTCTGCTTGAGTTGTTGTCGCATTACTTCAAACTCCGGCTTCTCTGTCCTTTCTGCTGCATTTGGATCTCTTTTATATTTATCAAATAAAATTTTCCTCACCTCATCATGACGAGAGCTGAAGTTCTGCTGGGGCTTTGCTGAAACTTCAACAAGTTTATGTTTACTAAAAGTAAAAGACTCATAATGAGGTTGGATGTGTTTCTCACAAAACGAGGCTAAGCAGACCAGACAGGACTTTACAGCTTTCATCTTCCTCCCACTGCAGACATCACAGGCCACATCTTCAGGTCCAGCATAGTAGTGATCAGCCGGAGCCGCTTGTAGTCCAGTCTTCTTAAGATCCTCCACCAACTCTGCTATCACAATGTTTTTCACCAGGCCAGGCCTCATTGTGAACTTTTTCCTGCACTGAGGGCAGCTGTAGACTCCTTTCCGATCTTCCCGATCCCAGCAAGATTTGATGCAGTTCATACAGTAGCTGTGTCCACAGGGGATAGTCGCCGGACTCTTCAGGAGATCCAAACAAATACAACAAGTTAATTTAGCAGAATCCATCTGATCTTTCTGCTGCAGAGTTTCAGTAATACTGTGTGACTCTTCCTTTAGGGAAATGAACATGTCACACGTACCTTTGCTGGAGCTGCTATCAGCCACTCCCTTCTGTTTAACTGACAGATGGGAGTGGCTTTTATTGCTGTTATTAGTACTCTGGAGGACAGAGGTTGTTGTTGCAGAGTGAACTCCATGATAAGGTAGTGGTTAATGAAGAGGTATTGATGGAAAATTATACACCTGATGCCTTAAAATCACTAGGTCACATTCATCCTTTTAATTTCATTTTATTCATTGCTTTATAATTGGGGAAACTTACAACAAATGTCTTAAGGTACTTTTTAAAAGACAAACAGACTTAAAACTACATAATCAATCCATTCAAATAGATTCAAATGCAGTAAAATGCATTTCAGTATTTAGAACCACTTTGATATTATGATTAATTTTCTTGAAGGTTGCATGGGGAAAGAAGTTATATAATTATGACGTGTAAAACCAGTTTTCTCTCTGTTACTCTTGGATTAATGAGCTTTCCCTCAGAGTTATGTGTCCTGTCTTGCTAAAATCTCCGCCCAGTTCAACGTTGGATATTTTCTGTGTTAAGTTTTATCATGTGGACTCCACAGTGGTGCAGTGGGTAGCATTGTTGTCTTGCAGCAAGAAGGTCCTGGGTTCAATTCCCGGCCCGGGGTCTTTCTGCACAGAGTTTGCATGTTCTCCCTGTGCATGCATGAGTTCTCTTTGGGTACTCCGGCTTCCTCCCGCAGTCCCTAGGTGTGAATATGTCACTGGTTCATTTATGCTGTTCTGACTCTATTTGACTTTAATGAACTCAGCAAAATCTGCCTCATCAAACAGTCGGATCCCAGCATATAGAGGCTGAGTGAATCTGGTCTGGACTCTGTGGAGGAGAGTCATGGTTTCAGAGACGCTGTAGAATGACAGAATACCTGCTTTGTGATCCAGGTACACTCCTAGTCTGGAGGAAACTGGACCTGATACTGGAGTTTCAATGTTGTTGTGATAAAAAGTGTAAATGTTTCTGTTGCAATATAATGACCAAGATTTGTTATTAAATCCAAATGCACACTTATCTGACCTTCCTTCTCTGCTGATGTTCTTGTATGAAACTGCTACAGCAACTCTTCCTCCTCTCCTCTCCACCTCCCAATAACAATGTCCAGTCAGACTCTCTCTACTCAGAACCTGATTATAATCAGTGAATCTGTCTGGATCACTGAAATGATACCGCAATACAGAAGATGAGGGAAGTTTTGATGTTACTTTTCTATTTCCATCTGATAAAAACAGCTTCCTGTGTGCTGTGTTTGGATCCAGAGTGACTTTTTGTGAATATTTTAAGAATTCAGCTCTGCTCTTTGGTTCTGGTTCTGACAGTATAACATCCACTTTAGTGACCTTCAGTAAAATGTTTGTCCATGTGTCTCTCAGGACGTCCTGCATTATGTCTCTGAGCTCTGACACAGCTGCTGTCACGTCCTCAAAGTGTCTCAGAGGACGGATGTTGATGCTGGATGAGTGTGTAGACTCACTGAGTGCTGGCAGTGAGGGGTAGTTGAGGAGAAACTGGTTGTGATCCTCTGTGTGTGAGAGCTGCTCCAGCTCAGCGTCTTTCCTCTTCAGCTCAGTGATCTCCTGCTCCAGCTTCTCCTGAACATCTTTGACTCGACTCACTTCAGTTTCCTGCTGGGATCTGATCTGCTGCTTCACATCAGAGCTTCTTTCCTGGAGGAGACGGATCATCTCAGTGAAGATCTTCTCACTGTCCTCCACTGCTTTATCAGCAGAGACATTGATGGCCTCCACCTCCTGTTGAAGCAGCTTCACATCTTTCTCTTGGTCCTGGATTCTCTGATGGATTTGTTGTCGACTCTCCTGGAGCTTCTTCTGCTTCTCAGCTCTTTCTGTTGCAGCTGGGACTGTTTCATGGCCTTTATGTTCATCCATAGTGCAGAGATAACAGATACACTGCTGATCAGTACGGCAGAAGATCTTCATCACCTCATCATGACGAGAGCAGATGTTCTGCTGAAGTTTAGTAGACGCTTCAACCAGATTATGTTTTTTAAATGTAGGTGATTCATAATGAGGTTGAAGGTGCTTTTGGCAATAAGAAACCAAACAGACCAGACAGGATTTGACAGCTTTCATCTTCCTCCCACTGCAGAAATCACAGGCCACATCTTTAGGTCCAGCATAGCAGTGATCAGCTGGAGCAGCGTGGAGTCCAGTCTTCTTCAGATCCTCCACCAAATCAGCTAACATGATGTTTTTCTCCAGGACAGGCCTTGGTATGAACTCTTTCCTGCACTTAGGGCAGCTGTGAATTTTCCTTTGATCTTCTCCATCCCAGTGGCATTTAATACAGTTCATACAGTAGCTGTGTCCACAGGGAATAGTCACCGGATCCTTCAGTAGATCCAAACAGATGGAACAGGAGTATTTAGCTGACGCTGTCTGATTTCGTCTCTGTGCCATTTCACCTTTGTACGTCGGTAGTAATCCTTTCCTTTTTTGCAAATAGATGTGCTGCAAAATAAACCAAACCAGAATTTGTGTCTTTCTCACTGAACTTCAGCAGGTTGATTTGTCGACTCCTCAACTTCACAATGCAGTGGGTTGGACTGTGTCTGAGGTTTAAATGAAAGAACCAGGAAATAAACTGTTAAACTGCCTTTTTTTCAAAATGGGAGTGGTGTCATGCCATATTTCAATCCAGGTGAAAGATCATTTTAAATCTGCAGCATTAGCATACACTGGTGCCAACTTCATCTTCAATCTTAATACTTGACTGTTAAACATACAGTATTTACCTCATTTCTTTATGTAACTTGGGGTCTGATCTAATGAAGTATTGAAAAGGTTTTGGACACTTATCTGTGTTGCCTGAGGAAGGCAAATAACACAGATTTCATGCTTGAAATACGTGTCATGATGTTTTTAACCTGCTAAACTGGTTGGTTTTCTATAGGAAACACAAACGTATAAACTTCAACTTTAATTTGATTATGGGCTAATCTTAAGGCTCTCCCTTTTCTATTTTAATTAAAGAAATAAATATGAGCTCTTCAACCCATTAAGTCACTAAGAAACAATTTATAAGATTTTTATTTGCAGAGTAGATTGAAATTATCCGAGACAGAGAATCCATTGCAAGGTCAAATTACAAATGAGGCAGTTAAGCAAAGATTATAGACAGAACATTTAGGAAATTATACACAATAAATAAATTCTAGACTGTTCTAGAAATCCACTAATAAAGAAACATAAAACTGTAGTTTTCAGTCGCTACAATTTTCTCCCTTTTTGACCAGAAGGATGCAGTTAATATATGGCTTTTTTCAGTGGGTTTCAAAAGTCTGGACCTCTGCGTGATGAAAAGGATAACAAGCTCAAGACCAAAGTGACATTATGAGTGGCGATGAAAGAGAAACAGAGGAAGAGTGTGTGAGGCCGGAGAAGCCTGCAGGATATTATGGGAGGACACGAACAAAAGCCGCCAGCGCACCTGATCAACATGAATGCAACCACATTCCCCAAAGCACATCATGCGTGTGGTGCACAAAACCAACACGATGCACCTGACCCACATAAATACAGGACACATGCGTGGGATGCACTTGGCATATAGAAAATGCAGCATTGCGTTTTCTATATGCCAAGTGACGGTCAGTTCCTAAGCAGTAGTAGGTGAAGCGACAATATTTGCTTCATTTCTGGTCTTTTTGAGAAACATTTCAGTGACACTTACCTGTTTGAAAGTCTGTTTATTTTTGTTATCTTTATTTAGTCATCTAGTCAAATGTAACTTTAGCTTCCCATAAGCTAAAGTTACATTTAGCTTATGGGAAAATCACCAGCCAGCAAATAAACAAAAGTAGGCTTTTGTATTTTGGGATGTAAAGTACTTTGTTTACATCCAAAACAAAAGTTTTTGTTTAGGATGTAAACAAAGGTTTTTGTTTAGGATGTAAATGCACCCACCCCCACAGATGTAAACAGATATTTTTTCCGTACTTTGGTTGATGATAAATTTTTCATTTTCAAACATTTCCTTAGATATTCTGGGGTCTGGTTCTGCTGTAGCTGGGACTGGTTCATGACCTTTAAATTCAGCCATAGTGCAGAAATAACAGATACACTGATGATCAGTACGACGGAGGATCTTCATCACCTCATCATGACGATGGCAGGTTTAGGGTTAGGAGAAACCTGAAGCAGTTGGTGCAAGTTAGATGGTTAGTTAGATGGCTTAATAACCAAATGCAGTGCTGTGTGACAGACATCAACCAAGCTGTACTGTTTGTAACCAACAGGAAAATTTAACTGCAGTAGCAACTGTTCAACCAAAGAGGGCAGCACTGAGATGTTTTTTGGCAAACTATTGCAGAATTAAACAAGTTGCAATGATAAGAGTACAATTTGCACAATAACAAAAATAGTCAACTTAAGGCCCAATTTATACAGCTTCTCTGCAAAAAATGTTAAGTTTTAATTTAGTTACTCTTTAAAAAATCTCCTCACTCTTGAATGTCATCATTCACTCTCCATTCCTCTAACATGAACCTTCTTCATATTCCCAGGATTTGCACCCACAACATAATCAACTGGGCTGTTTCCTGCCCTGTACCTCAACTGAAATACACTGTTTTTTCTTTGTATAAAGTGTTTTTCCATGTTCTCCCTTTAAACAAAACATCCTGTTTTAATACTTAATCTGTAAGGTTCCTGTTGTATTTTATTATACTTGCATTTTTATTTGCATTTGATTGTTGAACATATTTACTGAAGATTTCAGTAAATATGAAGTGCATTATCAATAAAATTTATTATTATTATTATTGTTATTATTATTATTAAAGTTAATGCGGTAATTGTGTTCACAGGTAATAGTCACCAGATCCTTCAGTAGATCCAAACAGATCTGATTCCTCTCTGAGTTTTTCCCTTCTCACCAACTCTGAATGTCTCAGGTTTTTCTTCCTGATATGTCCTATAAGCAGTTAAACTCCAGTTTGTTACTTACTGATCTGCAGCAGTTTGTGCGATAAACTCAGTGATTCTACTGATTTTAAAGCTTTCAGAGGAGTGACCCAAAAGAACCAGGAAATGCAGCAGCAGAGCTGAACTCGGTGTTGAACGCAAGGGAGGAGTTTAACCGGAGCTGCGGTTGGGAGGGGCAAATTATCTGCAAAGACTTCAGACTGCTGCTGCATTTCTCACGTCATTTCTTGCGTTTTAAACATTTTACTTCAGACTTTGGTCTCCAGTTGACCATTTTCTGTATATTTATTTTTATACAGCATTGCTCTTACTAAATAACACATAAAAAGTCCATCCAACCAGTCAACTTCAACTTACTAGTAAAATTGGTTAAAAACTTTTCTTTCTAAGGAAACCCAACAGATTACATCAAACCACTGACTTGCAGCAATAACTTCTCATTAATGAGCATTTAGCAACCAGACTGTTGATTGCATTGTGCTGCTGGCTTTGCAGAAATCTCTCTGAGCATATATGTAGCGACAGCAAACAGGAAAACTCATAAAGGCAATAAACCAGAACCAGAACTGGTCTAGGAGAGCCTTCTATGTGAAAGAAAAGTAAGAAGTTAATGGCTGCATTAGCCTCCTTTAGCTAACATTCTGTTACTAGCTATAGCTAATTTATTAGCTAAAGCTAGCATGCTATCTAACTTTACATGACAATTTTTATCTGCAATAACTAACATGCTAATTTTACAGCTGGTTGTAATGTGAAATGTTGAAGTGGTGTCTGTACTTTAGCAGGTAGATGAGTGGTAAACAAGGTGGAGACTCATTACTTTCTGTGGAGACTTTTATTAGCATTACAGTTGTAAGTATAAAGCAACAAGAAAATATTTGATTAAAGTATAAACTTACTAAAATGAAAAACGTCTTCAAATCATTTGTACACATTGGAGGAAATAAGAAAAAATATTTGACATACTGAAAATATGATCATAAATTCTAACCTGTTAAATTTGAACAAGAATATTTGAGTAAGACATAGTACTTTATATAATTAATGTAGCCTATTTAAGAACAATTAATTTTTACACACTTTTCAAAATCTACATTAACACTGACATAGGACTGTAAATTAAAACATTTTCCTTCATTGATTTTTGTTTTCAGCAGATGTGAATATTTCAAAGCAGAAATATTGTTGAAGTTTTTCTCTTTTCTACTGTTTAAAAGTAAATGAAAATGTACATAATCTATTGAAAGTTATCTTTCATTCTGTATCATAGCTAAGTATTTTGTTGCGATTCGTTGAGTTATTCTTCTACTCGGCTATTTTGAACTTTGCACAGTCTCCCAGATCAAAAAGTCGGACCCCAGCATACAGAGACTGAGTGAATCTGGTCTGGACTCTGTGGAGGAGAGTCATGGTTTCAGAGACGTTGTAGAAAGACAGAATACCTGCTCTGTGATCCAGGTACACTCCTATACTGGAGGAAACTGGACCTGGTACTGGAGTTTTAACTCTGTTGTGTAAAGATGTATAACCCTTTGTGTAACAACTTAACACCCAAGATTTGTCATTGAATCCAAACACACATTCATCTGAAGTCCCGTCTCTGCTGATGTCCTTGTAGGAAACAGCAACATGGATTGCTTCAGCTCTCCACTCCACCTCCCAGTAACAACGTCCAGTCAGACTCTGGATGCCCAAAACTTGATCATAAAATGTAAATCTGTCGGGATGATGAGAGAAAGATTGTTGTTGTTTCATTATTGTTACTTTTTTGTTCCCCTCAGTTAATAACAGATGTGTGTGTGCTGAGTTTGGATCCAGAGTTATTTCTGTTGAATATTTCAAGAATTCATCTCTGGTCTTTGGTTCTGGTTCTGACAGTAGAACATCAACCTCACTGAATTTCTGAGAGATGTTTGTCCACGAGTCTCTCAGGATGTCCTGTAGTTTGTCTGTGAGCTCTGACACAGCTGCTGTCACGTCCTCAAAGTGTCTCAGAGGACGGATGTTGATGCTGGATGAGTGTGTAGACTCACTGAGTGCTGGCAGTGAGGGGTAGTTGAGGAGAAACTGGTTGTGATCCTCTGTGTGTGAGAGCTGCTCCAGCTCAGCGTCTTTCCTCTTCAGCTCAGTGATCTCCTGCTCCAGCTTCTCCTGAACATCTTTGACTCGACTCACTTCAGTTTCCTGCTGGGATCTGATTTGCTGCTTCACATCAGAGCTTCTTTCCTGGAGGAGACGGATCAGCTCAGTGAAGATCTTCTCACTGTCCTCCACTGCTTTATCAGCAGAGACATTGATGGCCTCCACCTCCTGTTGAAGCAGCTTCACATCTTTCTCTTGGTCCTGGATTCTCTGATGGATTTGTTGTCGACTCTCCTGGAGCTCCTTCTGCTTCTCAGCTCTTTCTGCTGCAGCCGAGACTGTTTCAAATTCATTCATTAAGATCTTCATCATGTCATCATGAAGAGAACTGAGGCTCTCATGGAGTTTCTTGGAGGGGTTGAAAAGTTGGTGTTTTTTCAGTGCAGGCACCTCATAGTGATGTTTAATATGAGTCTGACAGTAAGAAACTAAACACACCAGACAGGACTTGACAGCTTTCATCTTCTTCCCAGTGCAGACGTCACAGGCCACATCTTCAGGTCCAGCATAGCAGTGATCAGCTGGAGCAGCTTGGAGTCCAGTTTTCTTCAGATCCTCCACCAACTCTGCTAACAGCACATTTTTCACCAAGACAGGTCTCAGTTTGGATTTCTGTCTGCACTGAGGGCAGCTGTAGATTCCCCTCTGATCGTCTCCATCCCAGAAGTCTTTAATGCAGTTCATGCAGTAGCTGTGTCCACAGGGAATAGTCACCGGATCCTTCAGTTGATCCAAACAGATGGAACAGGAGAATGTTATGGAATCCATCTGATTTCCTGGCTGCTCCATTTCAGTTCCGAGTAACACTGGAATCTTTCAAATCAAATTAAAGTGTAACAGAAGCAGCCAAATCCTCGTCTTTTCTATTTGCTGTGCTCCTGAACTCTACCTGACGCTGAATATTCTGATCCTTTGTCTTTCAGATTGTTTAAGGGGAAGAACCAGGAAATGGGCTGTTTGAACCTGACTCTGTTTTTGAGTGGTTGAACTGGTTATACTGGATCTTTCTTCCCTGGAAATGAAAGTGTTTAGTCCACAGTTGTTCTAATCATTTAAAACTTTGGTTCTTCACCCAGTCAGGCAACAATGATACAGCAAGAAGGTTAATGTGTCTGTAGATCCCTTTTTATTAAAAAACAGTAAAAACAAAGCCCCGGTTTACAGATAAGCTGTTTCATTCATATTTTGAATAAGTTCCAGCTTCAGAAACCTTTACCCTGGTTTCTGTCTTTTACTACCATCTAGTGTTTAGAGGTACTACTTACATGTTACAAAAAGTTGTAAAAAGAAAGTGTTTTCTAAGTGTCAGAGGCAGATTATGCATGTTTGTTGACAACAGCTTGACAACCAACATCGGGATCTGTGAAGCTGACCGCTCTGAATATCATGAGAACTTGACTGTATCCTTCAACACCCATTTACGTTTCAGCATGGGGGTTGAAGTTGTTAGAGAATGTGTCACAGCAAATAAGTTTCCAGAAGGGTATACCGCTCTAGAGTTATTATTCACAAAAGTTTTTTTGTTTTTACTTTTGATCCCTTCCACCTGGAGGTCAAAGGTCACAGAAAGGCTATTGCTTCACATTACAAGCCCCAGCACCATATTTGTGAATTTCAATCTGATTGAACCAGTGATCTCCTGCTCCAGCTTCTCCTGAACATATTTGACTCGACTCACTTCAGTTTCCTGCTGGGATCTGATCTGCTGCTTCACATCAGAGCTTCTTTCCTGGAGGAGACGGATCATCTCAGTGAAGATCTTCTCACTGTCCTCCACTGCTTTATCAGCAGAGACATTGATGGCCTCCACCTCCTGTTGAAGCAGCTTCACATCTTTCTCCTGGTCCTGGATTCTCTGATGGATTTGTTGTTGACTCTCCTGGAGCTTCTTCTGCTTCTCAGCCCTTTCTGCTGCAGCTGGGACTGTTTTATGGCCTTTATGTTCATCCATAGTGCAGAGATAACAGATACACTGCTGATCAGGACGACAGAAGATCTTCATCACCTCATCATGACGAGAGCAGATATTCTCTTGAAGATTCTTGGAGGGATTCACTAATTTGTTTCTTCAGTCCAGAGACAGCATAGTGAGATTTGAGGTGATTCTCACAATAAGAAACTAAACAGACCAGACAGGACTTGACAGCTTTCATCTTCCTCCCAGTGCAGACATCACAGGCCACATCGTCAGGTTCAGCACTGATGATGCTGGACCTGACGACTACCACTACATAACCACTACATAAGAGTAGTGGTTTTCACCGGCGGCCGGAGCCTCCCACTTATCCTACACCTCTCATGTCTCTTCACAATGCTAGACTAGAGTCAAGCTCAACAGGGTCTTCTTTCCCCGCTGATTCTGCCAAGCCCGTTCCCTTGGCTGTGGTTTCACTGGATGGGAGTTAGGGACAGTGGGAATCTCGTTCACTCCACTAAATCCTCCACTAACTCTGATAACCTGATGTTCTGATAGCATGATGTTTTTCACCAGGACAGGCCTCAGTATGAAGGTCTGTCTGCACTGAGGGCAGCTGTGGATATTACTCTGGTCTTCTCCATCCCAGTGGTATTTAATACAGTACATACAGTAGCTGTGTCCACAGGGAATAGTCACCAGATCCTTCAGTAGATCCAAACAGATGGAACAAGAATATTTACCAGAAAACATCTCATTTCTTCTCTGAGCCATTTCACTTCTCCACAACACTTCATGTCTCTTGTTTATGTTCCTCCTGTAGATGTCTCCCATAAGAACCTAAATACCAGGTTGTTGCTTCCTGCAGTAGTGTGTCTGGTCGGCTCAGTGGTTCTACCAATACTAAAGCTTTCGGACAAGTGAAACATCAAGAACCAGAAAATGCAGCGGCAGTGCTGAACTTTGTGTTCAGTGGAAGAGAGGAACTTAACAGCAGGTGTTGTTGGGAGCAGCAGAGGATTTCCAAAGACTTCTGATTGCTGCTGCATTTCTCACTTTACTTTATGCTTTTTAAAACTTTTTATTTGAGACACTCACTTTGGCCTCCAGTTGACCATAATCAGTGTTATTATCATTTATATATTCAGAATTGTTCCTACAATTTGCATGCATTGCAAGCAGTATTGATATTAATTTGTGTGAATAAATTTACCAACTCTGCAGTTGTGAAATATTTGTTGTGTAGTATAGCTGTTAGTAAATTATTTACTTGAGAATGTTTTTACATTTGAGGCCTCTGAGCTATATCTTTCTGTTGCGTGAAAATATTAAATCATTAAAAAAAGCACACCTCACACTGAAAATATGAATCGTACTGTAACAGATTTATCAAGCAGCTTTGCAAATAATATCACATTTTGTGAAACTGACTGTCCCAAACAGTATGAGATCTTGACTGTATCCTTTGACCCCCGTTATTTTGTGTGGGCCAGACTACTGTTTATCAGCGGAGTTCATAATTGATAACTAGTGTTAGGGGAAATGAATCAAGTTTTTGGAGTGAGAGAGTGGGACTAGGGAGGGTCCAATGCCATTATACCAGGTGCAGCTTTACAAGTCCACTCATGCCTTTGTAGTCAACTCCTGGGCCCAATCAGTTTTGGGGAAAGGTCCTTAGGGGTTACCAGAAGATCAACAATTATGTGCACTGAAATTGAGATGGTCAGAGTTGGCCTCAAGTGTGGTTGACCCCTCTGCTAGAGGGTTTCCAGGTGGTCACACCATGTACAATTTTAAGGAGTGGGAACAACAGATTGAAAAAGTCAACTTATATTTTCATATCCCACTAAAACAACACATTTTTCAAGTCTTTCTTTTTGTCAATTTTCACTGTTTAACAACATCTCAAGTTAGACAACATTGCGTTATTCTACCAGTCACTGCATTTGTTCAATGTTTTCAAGAGCCATTACTATTCAGGATTAAAGACAACTGCTCTTCATTGTTATAATTACTTTAAAATTCATTTTGTATATTCTTCTAGTTGGATGTACAAACATGAAACATGTTAACTTTATTGTAGTAATATTAAGTAGAGTAGAATCCTCCTGTCAAGAGGTGCTGACAGCATTTCAGAAGTAAAGTTAAACACAGTCAAGTTGAGCCAGAATGTAATATTTATTCAATAGAATAATATCCTGACTGATGATGATGATGATTACAATTTCCATCAGCTCACCTGTACATGCATCTGAACAACATTTAGTCTGAAATGGCAACAATGAGTTCTAAGCAGCAATGATGGAGACTAAGGAATCGGAAACTAAAAGGTATATCAAACACAGTGACATTTGATCAATGCTGACTATTTAGGTTTATTGAAGTCAACAGAGGATCCATCATCTAAAATCCAAGCTCCAGCATATAGAGGCTGAGTGAATCTTGTCTGGACTCTGTGGAGGAGAGTCATGGTTTCAGAAATGCTGTAGAAAGACAGAATACCTGCTCTGTGATCCAGGTACACTCCTATTCTGGAGGAAACTGGACCTGGTACTGGAGTTTCAATGTTGTCGTGATAAAATGTGTAACTGTTTGTGTTGCAAGATAATGCCCAAGATTTGTCATCAAGTCCAAGTGAACATTCACTTGATCTTCCTGCTTTGCTGATGTTCTTGTATGAAACTGCTACGTGAACTGTTGTTTTCCCTTCTCCTCTCCACTCCACCTCCCAGTAACAACGTCCAGTCAGACTCTCTCTACTCAGAACCTGAGCATAATAAGTGAATCTCTCTGGATGATCAGGATAAGACTGTTGTTGTTCCATTCTAGTTACTTTTCTGTTCCCATCAGATAACAACAGCCTACTGTGTACTGTGTTTGGATCCAGAGTGATTTCTCTTGAATATTTTAAGAATCCAGCTCTGCTCTTTGGTTCTGGTACTAAAACATTCATATCATTTATTTCCAGTGATATGTTTTTTGATGGGTCTCTCAGTACGTCCTGTAGTTTGTCTCTGAGCTCTGACACAGCCGCTGTCACGTCCTCAAAGTGTCTCAGAGGATGGATGTTGATGCTGGATGAGTGTGTAGACTCACTGAGTGCTGGCAGTGAGGGGTAGTTGAGGAGAAACTGGATGTGATCCTCTGTGTGTGAGAGCTGCTCCAGCTCAGCGTCTTTCCTCTTCAGCTCAGTGATCTCCTGCTCCAGCTTCTCCTGAACATCTTTGACTCGACTCACTTCAGTTTCCTGCTGGGATCTGATCTGCTGCTTCACATCAGAGCTTCTTCTCTGGAGGAGACGGATCAGCTCAGTGAAGATCTTCTCACTGTCCTCCACTGCTTTATCAGCAGAGACATTGATGGCCTCCACCTCCTGTTGAAGCTGCTTCACATCTTTCTCTTGGTCCTGGATTTTCTGATGGATTTGTTGTCGACTCTCCTGGAGCTCCTTCTGCTTCTCAGCCCTTTCTGCTGCAGCTGGGACTGTTTCATGGTCTTTATGTTCATTCATTAAGCAGAGATAACAGATACACTGCTGACCAGTACGACAGAAGATCTTCATCACCTCATCATGACGAGAGCAGATGTTCTGTTGGAGATTCTTGGAGGGATTCACCAGCTTGTGTTTCTTCAGTCCAGGGACATCATAGTGAGATTTGAGGTGATTCTCACAATAAGAAACCAAACAGACCAGACAGGACTTGACAGCTTTTATCTTCCTCCCAGTACAGACTTCACAGGCCACATCATCAGATCCAGCATAACAGTGATCAGCTGGAGCAGCGTGAAATCCAGTCTTCTTCAAATCTTCCACCAACTCTGATAACATGATGTTTTTCACCAGGATAGGTTTCGGTATGAAACCTTTCCTACATTGAGGGCAGCTGGGGATTTTCATCTGATCTTCTCCATCCCAGTGGTCTTTAATGCAGTCCATGCAGTAGCTGTGTCCACAGGGAATAGTCACCGGATCCTTCAGTACATCCAAACAAACAGAACAGGAGAATTTTCCTGAATCCATCTGATTTCCTCTTTGAGCCATTTCACTTCTCAACAACACTGAATGTCTGTAGTTTCTTTTCCCTCTGTAGATATGTCTCACAAGAAGCCAAACACCAAGTTGTTACTGATCTGCAGCAGTTTGTGTGCTCAGCTCAAGGATCCTATTGATACTAACGCTTTCAGATGAAACGGGAAAAACCAGAAATGCAGCAGCAGAGCTGATCTCTGTGTTGGATAAAAGGGAGGAGCTTATCAGAAGGTTTTTCTTGGGAGGGGATTTCTTAAGGCTTCAGATTGCAGTTAAATTTGTCACTTCATGTTGAGCTTTTGAAATATTTCTATTCAGACTGAAATCGGCCTCCATTTAACCATATTTAATGTTCCATTTATTTTTTCATGCATCTTTACTTCCACAAATTCATTTACCAATAATAATATTATTCATCTATGTGAAACATTTCCCAACTCTGCAAGAGTAAAATGTTTGTTGCACAGTAAAGATTTATAAGTGTATTCCTTGAGCAAGTTTTTACATTAGAGGATTGAATTTTACAAAAAAATGTGTTGCCTAGGTAAGAGGTCAAATTAACCAAACCTGCATGTTTCATGCTGAAAATTCAGTCAGTTAAACATTTAACAGTTAATTTGAACATTTCAGTAGTAGCTACTGGATTATGTCACGGTTTTTGAAACCGACAGTGCCAAACTTTATTACATCTTGACTGTGTCCTTCCACTCTCAGGAGTTCAGACAGATCACTGCTGTCCTGGTTTATGTGCCTGGACCAGACTACACTTTAACAGCTGAGTTCATAACTGATAGATACAATAAGACACAACACTACTTCAGGGAAAACCTAGTTGTTCTAATGGGGGATTTTAACAGACGTAAAGTTTCCAATTTTCTCCCAAACTTTATAATAATATACAATGTCCAACAGAGAGATAAAATACTGGATACATGTATTAACGTTTACGTATCCAGGTGTTGTCCACCACTCAACCAGTTAGATCACAATGCCATTGATTCTTTTGCCGAAATATGGTTATACTGTATGTTTCTTCACAGAAAATAGAGCTGTTTCAATTCACAATTATTCAAGTTGTTCAGATATTCACTTCAGCACCCATTCTGGAAACAGTGATACAACAACAAAGTTTAATATGTTTGTGAATAATACAATACAATATTTAGAAATAGTAACCTAGCCATGGTTTATTAATAAGCTCCTTAATTAGTATTAGTCCTGGTCCAATAGCCTTTACCCTGGTTTCTCTGCCTTATACTGCCATCTACTGTTAATTTACAGTACTAGACAAAACCTATGATAAATTATGCTCTTTTTTTTTACCTTTTACAATAATTAAAATAGACAAGAAAAGATCAGCTTTGCTTTTATTTGATTCCTTCATTAATTTCACACTAACAAGTTTTGTTTAGCATGAATAACTGTTTGTTTTTCTTGATGTGGTGAATATCTCACTATGTCAAATTCTGCAACAATATAACACAGACTGATAGTTTCTTACATGCTGGAAAATAAAATAACAAAATAATCGTTAAATGTCTGTATGGTAAATTAGACCTGAGAACAAAAAACACAGGATTTTCTAAACTGCACCTTTGCAATGTTATAGATGACCTACCATTTGTTATCTTTTTCATGCCCTTAATGAGGAAATATTAATTTCAGTCGTTACAGATTTGAGACTCTTGACTTGGAAAATGGGACTTTTTATAAAGTCTGGTTCACCCTGAACTCCCACTGTTACATGTGCTGTAGAGACATTGATTGAGGTTGAGACATTATTTTTCTTTGAACATAAATTACCATTTGTCTTTTATGTGATTAAGAATATACTGTATAAAATTTTGAAACAGCATAACGTAGACTGTATTTGCTGGGTTGCAAACACGTGACCCGGCTTATGCATGAAATTCAGATGGGGGTCAGGAAGTGGATTCTCTGGCTCAAAACAGAGCAAAATTGATCACAGTGAGTACTCCAATGCCCTAAATGGGCTGGCACAGATTATGTATCTCGAAAAAATATGCATATATTTAGGATAATTGTCTCGGTCAAAAAGACTTGTCATGTAATCTTGAGGATTTATCTGGCATCTAGGCAATCAACATAACTAATCTGGTACTGCAGACCTATTTCTTTGTGCTGGATCTCCTGGTAAATTATTTATTTAGTTTCTGTAAAGCCAAATTCATGCTGAAGTTCTATTAACATAAGTTTTGTGTAGTACCTGTAAACTAACACTAGATGCCAGTATATGGCAGAGAAACCAGGGTAAAGGTTATTGGACCAGGATTAATACATGAATTAAGCAGCTTATTTATAAACCATGGCTTGGTTACTATTTCTAAATATTGTATTGCATTATTCACAAAGACATTAAACTTTGTTGTTGTATCACCATTTCCTGAATGGGTGCTGAAGTGAATATTTGAACGACTTGAATAATAATTACGGATTGAAACAGCTCTGTTTTCTGTGAAGAAACATACAGTATCCCGACCCAACTTACCAGTCATTTTGGTAAAATGTCATGATCAACAGTGTCAAAAGCTGTGGACGAACCATGGACTGTGGTTCTTCCACAGCTTTTGACACTGTCAAAAGTCTGTGTTTATTTGAATATCGTTAACACTTTGACGAGGCCAACCTCAGTACTGTGGTGAGACCAGAAGCCAGACTGGGAGGAGTCAAAGCGGTTGGTTATCATTAGGAAGCTATTTAACTGCTTAAACAGCTTTTTCAATAACTTTGCTGAAGAATGGGAGGTCAGAGGTCAGCCTGTAATTCTGCAGTAGTGATTTGTCCATACTGTTCTTTATTATCATTGGTTTGATTACTGCTGTTTTCAAAGGCTGGGGAAAAACACCTGATGAGAGCGATGAGTTTACTATTTGGATCAGATCATTTGCAATGACAGGCAGGACTTTCTAAAGAGAAGTGAGGGTAAAACATCAAGACAGCAGGAACTGTAGAATGTTGATGTGGTAATTTAGACCTGAGGGCAAACAATATTGGATCTTCTCACCTGCACCCATGCAGTTACACAGGTGGACAACATTTCATGCATTTGATGAGGAAATATTTATTTCAGTCTTTACAGAAATTTCAGAAATCAAAATTAAAGAAAATTTCTTATTTTTTATAAACTGTCTGCACAGTTCAGACAGTTGTAATTTGTGAATCAAATCTTTCATTAAAAAAATGAAAGATTTTCAGTATAAAACTTTTAGTTTTACACTAATAGATGATCAAAATGATTATCATGATGATGATGATGATGATGGTGCTTACAGTTTTCATCCGTACTCACACCAAAACACTTTTGAATTTGCTGTGTGGATTTTAACAACCATTTGTTCTGATAAAGTAATACATGTAAATGTAATTAGCTTAGGTGAATCAAAATCCTCCTAAGCAGTGACAGTCACCATGGCTGAACAGAAACTGGAAGGGGAAGCACCCAAACAAACAACAAAATTAACAAAACAACAAACAAGATGAGGAAGTAGTTCCATGAAGACAGCTGATCTCCGACCAGTGACGAAACGACAACAATGATGGAGACTAGAGAGACTAAAACTAAGATACACATTTTAACCACCTGACTATTTAGGTTTCATCACCTCAGCAGAGGACTTATCATTACAGAGTCCAACTCCAGCATACAGAGGCTGAGTGAATCTGGTCTGGACTCTGTGGAGGAGAGTCATGGTTTCAGAGACGCTGTAGAAAGACAGAATACCTGCTCTGTGATCCAGGTACACTCCTATTCTGGAGGAAACTGGACCTGGTACTGGAGTTTTAATGTTGTTATGCAAAAATGCAGAAATGTTTCTGTCACATCGCAAAGACCAAGATTTGTCATTGAATCCAAATAAACATTCCTTTGACCATCCTGCTCTGCTGATGTTTTTGTATGAAACTGCTACATCAACTACACCTCCTTTCCACTCCACCTCCCAATAACACCGTCCAGTCAGACTCTCTCTGCTCAGAACCTGAAAACAGTCATTGAATCTGTCTGGATGGTGAGGATAAGAATGCTGTATGTCACCCACAATTACTTTTCTGTTCCACTCAGATAATAACAAATTTATATTTACTGTATTTGGATCCAGAGCGATTTCGGTTGAATATTTTAACAATCCAGCTCTGGTCTTTGGTTCTGGTTCTGACAACAATACATCCACATCAGTAATTGCCAGTTCTATGTTAGTCCACGAGTCTCTCAGGATTTTCTGTAGTTTGTCTCTGAGCTCTGACACAGCTGCTGTCACGTCCTCAAAGTATCTCAGAGGACGGATGTTGATGCTGGATGAGTGTGTAGACTCACTGAGTGCTGGCAGTGAGGGGTAGTTGAGGAGAAACTGGTTGTGATCCTCTGTGTGTGAGAGCTGCTCCAGCTCAGCGTCTTTCCTCTTCAGCTCAGTGATCTCCTGCTCCAGCTTCTCCTGAACATCTTTGACTCGACTCACTTCAGTTTCCTGCTGGGATCTGATCTGCTGCTTCACATCAGAGCTTCTTTTCTGGAGGAGACGGATCAGCTCAGTGAAGATCTTCTCACTGTCCTCCACTGCTTTATCAGCAGAGACATTGATGGCCTCCACCTCCTGTTGAAGCAGCTTCACATCTTTCTCTCGTTCCAGGAGTCTTTGCATTATTTGTTGCCGACTCTTCTGGAGCTTCTTCTGCTTCTCAGCTCTTTCTGCTGCAGCTGGGACTGTTTCATGGTCTTTATGTTCATCCATTAAGCAGAGATAACAGATACACTGCTGATCAGTACGACAGAAGATCTCCATCACTTCATCATGACAAGAGCAGATGTTCTGTTGGAGATTCTTGGACGGGCTCACCAGTTTGTGCTTCTGTAATGGTGGATCACAGTAGTGAGGTTGGAGATGATTCTTACAATAAGAAGCTGAACAAGATAAACAGGTCTTGACAGCTTTCATCTTCCTCCCAGTACAGACATCACAGGCCACATCTTCAGGTCCAGCATAGCAGCGATCAGCTGGAGCAGCTTGGAGTCCAGTCTTCTTCAGATCCTCCACTAAATCAGCTAACATGATGTTTTTCTCCAGAGCAGGCTTTGGTATGAACTCTTTCCTGCACTGAGGGCAGCTGTAGATTTTCCTCAGAACTTCTTCATCCCAGTGTGTTTTAATGCAGTTCATACAGTAACTGTGTCCACAGGGAATAGTCACCGGATCCTTCAGTAGATCCAAACAGATGGAACAGGAGAACTTCACAGAATCCATTTGATATCCTGGCTGCTCCATTGCAGCTCTGAATAGCAGTGAGAGTCTCTGAAGTTTAATTTCTTCCAAAGAAAACAAGTGAGTCACTCCAGAAGCCAAATCTAGCTTTTCCCCCTTTCTCAACCTCTGACTTGTCAGCTCTTGCCTTTTGCTGCACAGAGATGATAACGATCACAAAGATTTCTCATCTGTTAGAAAGTAGGAACCAAGAAATCTTCGGAAAGAACTGAACAGTGGTGGAAATGCTAAACGGACTTTACTTGATGTTTGATTTCAAGAAAAGAAACTTTGCTTTTCCGGCTCACCCATAGGCGTAAATCCCAGAGGGCTGGCGGGGGATGGGGGGGAGTCCGGACCTCCCCAATCTTGGAAAAGTCTAGAATTGCCCCCCACCCCCAAAAAAAGTGAATAAAGTTTGCATTTAAACAAGATCAATATGAAAAGGCAAAAAAAAACAAAGAATTAAATAAATCGGCCATTCATCTAAGAAAATACGAATACATTTTTAGGTCTCCCCCCCCCACCACCACCATTATTAGAGCAATGGTTCCTTCCAACTTGTAGGAGGATCAACAGCGGCACAGGCTCCCTTAGAGCCGCTGAAGTGGGAGGGAGGGGCTGAGGAGTGACCGACATGCGTTTGAGCTGAGAAGAGAGAACAGACAGAAAAAACAGAAAGCTATCCCTTTATTTCTCACTGTCTTCAACGTAAAGCCTTTAAAACCACAAAATAAAATCTGAATATTTTTCTTTATAAACCCTGGTGCTTTAAGTGTTACGTTTAAATTATGATACTTCCCAGACATTAATTTCTATCTACCTGTTGGTTCTCAGTCATCCAGGACATGACAAAACTAAAAAAAGGTTTAAAAATAAAGCAACAAGTTATAATTTAAATAGCCCATAACTTGTATTGGGAGCCATTTCAATAATATGATTTAATAAAACCTGCTTTTAGCAGTTTTTCAGTTTATTGTGATATAATTGCAATGAATCTTTACAGCGATACTGAAAATACCAGAAATAATTTTTTTGATGTATTTTTTTCTTACAAATGGCTTAGAAATTCAGTGGTTTTTCATAGTTTTACAAATATAGAAGGAAATGCATCCATCCTCTTTAAACAAAAGATTTTTGTTTTTATGTATTTTAAAACATAATAATATAAAATGTAATTTCTTAAAATTGTCAAATTTCTTATCTTAGATATAAAAAAAAATTAGCTTTTTTTCATAAGGCTATAATTAATAATAGATCAAAAGGTGTGTTGCATGGGATTCATTAGTTTGTACTCCAATATGCATGTAAGCATCTTTTTATAAGATTTTTAACATTAGTGTAGATAAATTGGGCAGTTTTAGCTTTTTAAGAAAAACTCCTTTGTTTTCACCATTTCGTGAAGTAAAAACCACTATAAGTTAAAATTCAAGACAACTGCAGCAGTTTCACTTGTTATGCCATCCTCATCTAATAATAGTTGATCCTAAATCTGCTGACTGTTATGAAACAGAAGGAATATAAAACCCCAGTGTTGGCCTCACTGCACTAACTTCCTCTTACACACAGAATAAAATTTAAAATTGTACTTTTTCTTCTTAAATCACTTAACAGTCAATCCCGTTCTTTGTTATCTGAGCTCCTATTTTTTACGCTCCAGTAAGAACCATGAGCTCCAGCTCACAACTGACTTTATTTATTCTAAAGTCTTGTCTTAACTTGCTGCAGCTCTCAGACTCTGGATCAGTCTGCCTCTAAATATTAGTTCTGCACAAACACTGGGACATTTTAAATCTCTACTACTGACACAATTTTTTGGGCTGACCTTTAGCAGAGGTCATCTGAAACATTGTTCTTTACCAGCCTTAGTCACTGTTTTTCTAGTCATATTGTTTAATTTTCTAGTTGTACTAAATTCTTTTATATATGTTTATTACACGACTGCTTCACATTATTGTATATTTTTATGTTATTTAGTTGGTAAAGCACTTTGGGCAGCTGAGTGTGTGGAAATGTGGTAAATAAATAAACTTAACCTTGACACTGATCTGAGGTCACCTCTTCTGTTTAGTGTTGATCTTTCATGTTCTCCATAGATTTGGCTTAATTGAGTGTCTCTTGTGTTTTAGGTGAGTTGCTCTTTTGTGTTGGAAAAGTTTTTGTAGCAGCTGCTTAGTGTTTCTGCACTGGAATGTGTTTACCACTATTGTGCTACCATGAAAAGTGTCGCTCAGTCAGAATTACCTTTCAGGAGGCTGAATAATAGTGAAGTAATAAGTAACCATGAGTAAACATTTCTTTTTCCTTTTTTATTATATATCCTTCCTCAATTCATCTTCCACTTTCAACATTCTAGTATCAGTGAGCAGAGATAAAATGTTCAATAGATAAAAATGTTAAGTATAATGAAAAATATTCATCATATAAGAAAACATGACCCAGTAAATTAAATGTATTTGTTTTTGTGATCAAAACAAAATGAAACAAGTTATTTGTATAAAACATTTAAAAAGAAATCAAAAGCAAACAGAAGGATCAACTAAACAAAACAATAAACAGTTTAAACTGTTAATAATTCGTTAGTTTCTAAAATGATTCATGAGTTAATCAATCATCCAATCCACATCTGATTAAAACACAATAACACAGAGTCCAATTATATTAAAGCTGATTACATTTTTATCTAAACTTTACACAATGCAAACAGACTTTCACCCCCAGATTTGTGTTAATATGACAATAAAGTTCAGAAGCAGAGGACAAGGAAGATATATAAACATTTAAATGAAAATCTTTCCAGTTTCTATGATCTGAGTTTAAATTTTTTATGTTTCCTGTCAAAACAAGTAAAAATGAAACCTTAACAGCACTCTTAAATGTCAAAGTTCAAATCTTGACCATTCAGTGTAAAATTTTCCTGAATCATCTTAAGGAAGTTATTTCCATCCCATATTAATCTTTTAGATTAGTGCAACACTTTCATCAGGCTTTAAGTATTAATTTATCAATTAATTTAATGATATGGCTTCATAAACAGTGGACTCTTATGTTAATGAACAACAAATGCATGAGTCTGAATAAATCGAATACATAATTTCTTATCAGTGTGAAAGTGAGGGGTAATTATTCTTCTTATCCAGTGAGCCTTAAAAATTCAATTGTATGATTGAATGATAATAAGGAATCACATTACTGCCAGAATCAAAATTACCTTGTATCTTTGTGAATATTTAATTACCAAAAGTCTCTCTCTCAATACAAAAACATGATGTTGCACTAAATTAAAACCATATTTTAACAAAGTTAAATCCAGACATGATTGATTAATTTCAGTTGCACCATAAGTGTTTTTCTTACTGTTGGCACGTCATCCACTTTATGTTATGAGATGTGCATAAGACTTATTTGTTTGACACTTTCATAAATATGGAGGAATTTTCATGAATGTTTATGATGGTTATCAGGTAGTGTCATTCAGTAAATAAAGATTTAATGTAACTTTTGATTGAAAGTGTCATTTTTTTAACCAAATAAAGTAATTAAAAAACCCAGTTTGCATTGCTGTTGGTACTCTATTTAACTCTAATGAGCTCAGCTGTGGTTCCGTAATCTAAAAGCCAAAGCCCAGCATAGAGTGGCTGAGTGAATGTTGTCTGGACTCTGTGGAGGAGAGTCATTTTCTTAGAGATGCTGTAGAAACACAGAACACCCAATTTGTAATTGAGGTACACTCCTACTCTGGAGGAAACTGGACCTGATACTGGAGTTTTAACATTGTTGTAGGAACAGGAGTAACTATTTGCGTCACAGTGCAAAGCCCAGGATCTGTCGTTGAGTCCAAATCCACATTTTTCTGATGTGCCTGCTCTGGAAATGTTTTTGTATGTGATGGCAACTTCAATCTCTCCCCCCTTCCACTCAACCTCCCAGTAACAACGTCCAGTCAGACTCTCTCTGCTCAGGACTTCACAAAAATAAGTGAATCTTTCTGGATGATCTTCATAAAGCTGCTGTTGCTTCATTAGTGTTACTTTTCTGTTTCTATCCGATAACAACAGAAATTTGTTTGCTGTGTTTGGATCCAGAGTGATTTCTTGTGAGTATTTTAGAAAGTCAGCTCTGGTCTTTGGTTCTGGTTCTGGCAGTAAAACGTCGACTTTACTCACTGTCAGTGAGATGTTTGTTTTTATCTCTGTCAATACGCCTTCTAGAACGCGTTTTGCATCTGACACAGCTGCTGTCACGTCCTCAAAGTGTCTCAGAGGACGAATCTTGATGCTGGATGAGTGTGTAGACTCACTGAGTGCTGGCAGTGAGAGGTAGTTGTGGAGAAACTGGTTGTGATCCTCTGTGTGTGAGAGCTGCTCCAGCTCAGCGTCTTTCCTCTTCAGCTCAGTGATCTCCTGCTCCAGCTTCTCCTGAACATCTTTGACTCGACTCACTTCAGTTTCCTGCTGGGATCTGATCTGCTGCTTCACATCAGACCTTCTTTTCTGGAGGAGACGGATCAGCTCAGTGAAGATCTTCTCACTGTCCTCCACTGCTTTATCAGCAGAGACATTGATGGCCTCCACCTCCTGTTGAAGCAGCTTCACATCTTTCTCTCGATCCTGGATTCTTTGCTGGATTTTCCTTTGCTTTACCTCAAGCTCCTTCTGCTTCTCAGCTCTTCCTGCTGCAACTTGGACTGCTTCATGGCCTTTATGTTCATCCATTAAGCAGAGATAACAGATACACTTCTGATCAGTATGACAGAAGATCTTCATCACCTCATCATGACGGGAGCAGATGTGTTCCTCGAGCTTCTTGGATGGATTCACCAGCTTGTGTTTCTTAAATTGAGCAACATCATAATGAGGTTGGAGGTGACTTTCACAGTAAGAAACCAAACAAACCAGACAGGACTTGACAGCTTTCATCTGCTTTCCAGTGCAAATGTCACAGGTCACATTTTCATGTCCAGTAAAATAGTGATCAGCTGGAGCATCTTTGAGTTCAGTCTTCTTTGTATCCTCCACCCACTGTTCTGGTATGGTGTTTTTCTTCAAGGTACGCCTCAGTGTAGAAGTTTTCCTGCAATAAAGGCAGCTGTGGATTCCCTTCTGGTCTTTTCCATCCCATAAGTCTTTAATACAGTTCATGCAGTAGCTGTGTCCACAGGAAATAGTCACTGGATCCTTCAGTAGATCCAGACAGATGCAACAGGAGACTTTAGAATCCATCTGAACTCCTTTCTGTGCCATATCCCACTTCAACAAAAAGTTTGTTAAACATTAATTGCCTCTACTGCACATAAAGCCACCTGCATGCAGAAAAATGTTCTCCTTCAAAAAACAGAAGCATTCAGTCCTGTGACTTTTCAAGTTCTGCTGTGCAGCTCTGTGAATCTGTTAACCTACTTTTTAGAAGGGAGGAACCATTGCAGAGATTTAAATGATGTTATCAGGTATCAGTATTTATGAGTACATAACAAGCACGCCCTTTGAACTTTTATGGCATGTTTTGACCACTTATGAACCTGCAAAAATATAACTTAGATCATGTGACAAATGTGATGAAGAAAACACTTCTATAAAAAATAGACGTCTCCTCTAAACATTCACAGAATTTTAATACAGTTTTCCAACTTAATTGGATGTTAGGCCAGTTAAAAAAAATGAGAACTTTAACTTCACCAAATCTTTAGTGGCTGAAGTCAAGGACTGCAAAACAGACTGAAAAAGACTAAACTTTTTTCAGATCGAAGGTTTGTTCCAATTCAGTTCTTTTAGAGAAAGTGTGGTAAAAAGTGTAATTTTAACAGCTGGTAATGCTTACAAACAATAAAGATATTAGCTTAAGAGAACTTGCACATTTACTAATAATACCAGAATGAGTGTGTATGTGTTTGGATTCATGAGTTGATGAGATTAGAAAAAGAAAATAACGTATTGATTTGAGTTTATTTAAAAAATTATTTGGGGTACTACTCTTCATCTGTCTTGCCTCTTAATGAGAAGAGATGGAAGTTAAAAACTTATATACTTGGGTATTCTGCAATTTATTGTCCTCAAAGTACAAACTGAACTGAAGAGGTTTTTAAGATTTTGGCACTTTATACCAGTGAAATCTTACAATCTAAGCTTCACCGTCAAATCCCTGTTAAAATACAGGTGATATTTTGTTTTTATGACACTGTATTGATAATGTATTGTAAAATAATTCTTTGATTTCAATGAGTATAACTTGGTTAAATTAAACAAACAATTTTCCTGTCTTAAAGTCACTATAAACCCAGCTAGGGACAGATATGGCTACACTGCAAAAACACTTAATCTCACCAAGTATTTTAGTCTAGTTTCTAATGCAAATCTTAGTTCACTTGAAATAAGACAAAAACAACTTACAAGTAACTTTTCAGCAAGACATATAAACTTGTATTAAGTTAATAATTCCTTAATATTGAAGAAAAAGTACTTGTACTTTTACCATCGGCAGATTATTTCACTTATATACACGGGAAAATGTCTGATTATGAGTGAAATTATCTGCCATTGGAACTGGTACTTTTTCATCAATATTAAGAAATTAATTACTTAAAACAAGCTCCTATATCTAGCTGATAGTTCTACTTGAGTAAAATTTTTATAATGTAGAATGATACACTATCTTTGTATGTGTAGAATGAAAGAGCTTGGATGAAAACAGACTTCCACTGGACTGAAACTGGACCTAATCCCAGATGCTTAAGCATTCTATGGATTACTTTATACACTTTCTTTTGAATGACACTTTTGTACAACGAGGTTCTTAATAGCTATGACTAGCTACACTGCAAAAACACGATATCTTACCAAGTATTTTTGGTCTAGTTTCTTGTGCAAATATCTTAGTATACTTGAAATAAGACAGAACCGACTTACACGTTTACAAGCAATAGAAGCTTGTTTTAAGTAAATAATTCCTTAACATAGGTGAAAAATACTAGTTCCATTGGTATATAATTTCACATATAACAATACATAATAATCTGCAAATGGAAGAAGTACTTTTTCAATATTAAGGAATTATTTACTTAAGACAAGTTCCTATTTCTGCTTAAAAGTTACTTATAGGTTAGTTCTGTCTTATTTCTAATTCACTAAGATATTTGCACTAGAAACTAGACCAAAAATACTTGGTAAAATTTTGTGGATTTGCAGTGTAAATACTTAAAATGTCAAAAAACTTAAAAAAAATTAACTACAAAGTAACTGATTGTAGGCATGAACCCAAGCAGAATCAAAATGTGATTCAGCAAACTGTTAAATTCAACCAGGTTACTGCCTTGTTTTTTATCAACACATGCAGGAAATAGGTTACATTAAAGGTGGAAATGTTTCTTTAATTATTAATTTTTGTCTGTCCAGCTTATTAAACAGGGTTTGTATGTTTTCGATATCCACTGTAAGTCTGCAGATGTCTCGAAAACATGAGGAAGTGGAGCCCTAAGGTGTTTTCCCCTCTCTGCAGGAAGCTGATACTAAAAGATATCACAGCTGTAGGATGTTTTTTATATTTAAAAACACAACAGTATACAGCTGTGTCAGCAAGATTTCACAGTTTAATTAATCTTTTCTTAACACAAATAAGGGATTCATCCTTTCCACCCAGATCCCAGCAAACATACACATTTTCACCTCGACACACATAAACATTACAGCTTATTGTGAGATTAAAACATGTCATTAGAAAACACTGCTGTTCCCACGCTTCCTTCATGTGAAAACTTGACTCATTTTATCAAAGGCATCTCAGGAAGAAAACGTTCTACCCAAAATTATCTACTGTATATATTTCAGTTATTACTATGTTGTAGCTGAGTTAAATGAACATGAAGCTCAGTCTCTGCATTTTGGAAAAATTAGACCAATTTCCTTCAAAATTGGGATTTTTGTCACTTCATGTAAATGAAAATTAATTTCAATCAATAATAATGAGGCTTGAAGTGAACACACACACATGCACACCCCCACGCACACACACAATCAGGGCCTAGTAAGTAAAGCCACCTGATTCAATCTGCTTGGGAAAAATTCAGTTCAGCTATATCTTATCTTTGCTCTCTGCATTGGACGGTCCAGCACCAATAAAACCTGAACACTGCATGTCAATAAAGTTTTATCAGTGATTTAAAGAGAAGTTGCCTCAACGTTTCAATGGGAAGTTTAGAAAGATGAGAGAGTTGCTTCTCTGCTTTTGGTTACCTGTCAGTGAGACATAAAACGCAGAAAAAAGTGGCAAAAACAAAACAAAAAAAAATCAGTCAAGCTCTGATTTTTGGACAATTTACTGCAAACTTAAATGCAAATGCAAATGATATTAACTGTTGCTGCATACATACGTCTACCATTTAGTATTAGGGTCACACTAAGAAAAAGTTAAAAAAAATAATTATGAGAATAAAGTCATAATAATGTGAGAATATAGTAATAAAATTACAAGACTAAAGTCATACTATTACAATAATAAAGTTGTGCAAGAATTAAGTCATAATATTTCAAAAATAAAGTGGTAATATTATGACTTTTTGTGGTAATACCAAGACTTTATTCTCACAATTTCATTATTTTCTTTTCTTAACATGGCCTTAATACTTTCAATATTTTCTTTCAATTCTGGATTCGTGTTTTTTTGTAAGTTTTCAGTTATCTTAATGCACCACTTAAAAGTTTATCTGCAAGACTAAATAAATTTGGTAGAACACTTTTTTTACAGAGAGTTTGAAAAAGTAAAGCATTTTTTTCAAAGATTCTCATGAACTGAACAGATTTCCTCTCATTTTTGACTCAGGTGCTAGCAGGACAAACAGCAACAACTGAAGGCTCCTCTTGGTTTGGTATAAAGCAAAGAGAAAAGAATTAAGACCACTGGGTACATAGCAGGCATAGAAGGTCAAAGGTCAAGTCGCCAATCCAGAGTTTGGCTGAAGTTTTTCTCCAGGGTAACAACAGCTCAGAAAGACGGGCTTGTTAGAATCTCAATAACAAAAGTTGATGCAATTTTACACCCCAGTGATAAGTAGAGTAGTCTGGGATGGTTGATAACAATCTGAGCTCATCAGAAACTTTTACTACCAAACTTCAGATACATATTTCTGACTGAATACATTTACGAAACTAAAACATTTGACTGCAGACATCTAAATGCAGCTGAAAATCTGTTTGAATCAGCAAAAGTCAGATTTTTGTTTTGTTTTGCATTTGTGCCTGATTCAAATCACTTTGGCCATTATTAGGCCACAGGGGTGTCCAAAGTGTGGGTCAAGGGCTATTTTTGGCCGTAGAAATGATTCTGTTCAGGCCCTGATTTCAAGTCAACAGTGGCAAAAATTTGGCCAACAAACACAGAAAATAAGAATTTTAAAATTTTATGTTTTTCTTTTAAAAGGCAGCTGTTTATATTTTGGATCTTTAATGATATACAATCCGTAAAAATATTTTATTAAGAAGGAAAAACTTAAAAAATAAAATAAATTTTAAAAATAAATCAAACTAACATTTGCATCTTTAATTTAATAAGTTTTGAGGGCTGCCAGTAGTTTAAGTTTGCCATTTTTGGTGAATCATTTATAACTACTGGACTAGTAGTAGAATTATACAATAATTCAGCCTAAATTGTTCAGTTAAAGTTCAGTTTCTTCCAAATATTTACTTCATTTGAAGCACGGCTACAGAAACGTTTTATGTGTCAAAGTCAGCCCATAAATGGTTGAATATTAACAATTTCAATGAATTTGAACATTTATAGTTTTAGGAGAGCCTCCAGCCAAACTCTGAGTGAGCAGCTCCAACCAAAGGTCAAGGCCATGGAAAGGTTGCATCACTGTATCAGGTCAATGCGTTTATTCAGACACTTTCTTTTCAAGTTTTATAGACGGGAACTACTTTCCCATTGATGCAAACGCCCATCTCAAAAGTTCCTCTTTCCCAAAAGTGAAAACATCAAACAAACACACAGCTTTGGACAGACAGTTTCATGGAAAGTGCAAATGGAGACGAACGTTAGTTGGATGTAACATGATTATATAAAAGAAAGAGATTCATTGATGTTTGCTACCTTTCCTGAATCCCAAATATCTGTTTTTTAACTATCTAAATACTGAAATTACATTTAAATGTCAAAATGGTTTATTAGTTATGTGGAAAATCATTTTCTTTAGGTTTTTTTTTTTTTTTTTTTTTGAGGCATTGACGATGAGATTGTTCTTTTCATTTGTAACACTACTTATTCTTCAATCTGCTACTGTTTTCCTACTTCACAACAGACTCACACAAACACTGACAGAACGGTATCTACATTATTTACAGTCTTACCCTTTTATCTAAAATGATATAAAGTGAGGAGAAGCAAAGAGCTCATCATTTGGACTTCAGTGTGCCCTTAAATTCAGTCCAAATGCATCTTTAAAGCGATGCTTGAACAGTTCAGGTGATAAAAATGGACGTAAGTCAGTTGATCAGGAATAAAACAGAATGTCTTAAAGTAGGTGAAGGTATGAAGAAGCAGAAAACGGAAGTTAAAGACGATCCTGAGGCTGAATCCCATTTCCAAAGTCCTGTTCAAATCTCTTTTCCAGACTAAAATGTCAATATTTTTTCATAATTTCCAACAGCATTCAGAATTATTACTAACAAAAGTATTTTATCCTCTCTGTTATTTAAATGATAAAGTTTGGCTTTAAATCCAGCAAGGTGGAGAAGAACCAGCAGGCTCTGCTTGCTTTTAAGCATCTGAATTAATTTAGAGCAGCTGTATTTCAAAATATGCAATAATAAATTTTTTCATATATGTTAAAAAAAAATCTGTCAGTGGAACTAGCACATTTTCTTATCAATGCAACACTACAAAAACATAAAATCTTACCAAGTATTTTTGTCTAGTATCTTTTACAAATATCTTAGTACACTTGAAATAAGACAAATGTAACTTATAAGTAACTTTTCAGCAAAATATAGGAGCTTATTTAAAGTAAATCTTTAAAATTGAGAAAGAGGTACTGGTTCCATTGGTAGATTATTTACTTATAACAAGACATTTTTGCCTTGTCACAAGTTAAATAATCTGCCAGTGGAACAAGTACTTTTTCACCAATATTAATTGATGGAAAAGTACTTATTTATTCAAAACAAAGCTCCTAACTTTTGCAGAAAACTTGCTTAGAAGTTACATCTTATTTCACGTGTACTAAGATATTTGTACAAGAAACTAGACCGAAAATACTTGGTAAGATTTTGTGTTTTTGCAGTGTAGCCTGGATATGAATAGGAAATGGGATTCAGCTCAAGTAAAGGTAAACGGATGTGTTTTGAGTTCTGACTTTTCTTTCTTACTCATTATATCTTAATGAAAAGCCAACATTCAGATTTACTGCCTTCATTTTCCCGAGATTCTTCCAATCAACTCAAACTTCAGTTGATAAACAGACAAAAAAATGTAAAAAAAAAAGTTCTTTCTGGAGAGATATTTCCAAAGATTCTGCATTATTTTTATAAAGATGGAAATAAAAAAAGACTGGATCAGCAGCGCAGACAGGCACAGTGCTCAAATATCTCCTCAGTTGGTTGATGGCAAGAAGACGACGTGAGTTTCTCCAGTGAAGGAGAGACAAAAGTTGGACATAATTTCAGATAAATGGAAGACATCCTGGTTTAGCAGGAACTTCAGAGAAGATTAGAGCAGTTCTTATTTGTAGTAAAATCAGTAAAATCCCATTAAAGTTCATTCCAGACCATGGTGTTTAAACAGGAAACTTCGGTCCAATCGAAGGAGTCGGCAGCACCTTGATGGTGTCCGTGTGTTCATGGAAGTCCTGCAAGCAGCATGAATTGGTTTCAGTAGCGGCGCCTGCTTTAACGGATCAGAGCCGGGCCTTGTGCAAAACCTTCTGGGGATCAATTGGCACGCGCTCTGGACGGTTTCCAGGAGATAAACTGGATTTAATACTGGAGAGACTGGTCTGGAGTAAATAACCAGGAAACTCAGTCCATGTCAGAGAACCAAAGAGAGAAAGAAGTGGAGAAAATAAACTTTGGGTTCATTTTAAATAATGCAAACTCGTTTAGTTTGCTGGAAATTAAAATAGATTTAAGGCTACTCTATAAACTGGTTTAGAAATTAACCCAATATCTGAAAACTTAGGCATGAACCATAATAAACCTCATTTAGGGAAAATAAACTAGATATAAGACTGTTGATTTAGTTTCCATGGAAACAGGAGCCAGAATCAAAAGTCCAAACTGAGATAGTGGGCTTTGTTTGTTTTTGAGAGCAAAGGCAAATTTCTCAAACTTATTTAACATTTCTGACCAGATCTGAGGGAAAATCCTGTAGATGTGTTGAATAAATCTATAAGTATGCAGTGGATTTGTCTGACTGCCAGTAGCTGCGTTTCCATTGATCAAATAATTTTAATTATGTAAGTAATTTTGAAAAAAGTTAACATTTTTCAATAAAACCTTTTTGAGCCAGGATGAGGTGGTTTTTATCAAAATCAGTGTATTTCCCATTGCACAAATCATGTGATCAACAACTGGATGTTACTACTGCTGGAAACGACAAACAAGACGACAGGAAGTAGTCTGAGGAAAATGGTGCACCATGATTTTTAAAGACCTGTCATTTTAATTGTGTTTTTTAACAGAAGTGTCTCAATTGTGAAATTGTATTTTTTTCCCCCAACATTAATGGGATATCAACAGTTTTGCACAGACTTTTAATGGAAATGCAGCTACTGAATAGTTTGGTTTTAGATTAAACGTCATCTCGTCCCTAAGATGATGTTGGGATAACTTCACTTTGTGTGTATTAAGTCACTAGTTGAGGAGCAAAAATGTAGTAGAGAATGTTTAATTACATCTGTCTATGTTTTAAAGTTTTACTTTTCTAGAAATGAAAGGGAGTCGGTTGCAGGTAAATGGAGATAAATGGAGACTTTAGGAAGATTATTTGGCTCCCAGTTGGTTGCTCCCAGACTGCGTCATGTTGGTTCCTTTAGACCAGTGGGGCTGGGATGTGGCCTAAACCAGCGGTGAGGGAACTTGTTTCGTCTCCAGAATCGGAGATTCATGATCCGACTCCTGCGCTTCTTCGCTGGCGTGATCTTCAGGGCCGCTCACAGTGTTGGACTCTCCCGGTGCCTCATCCTACAAAAACAGCAACTTTACCATCATCATACATTTCTACACGATAAGAATCAAAGTGCTGCAGCTGAGTGGAAAAAATTAAATTTTTATGTTTCTTACCGTCACCCAGGGGTGGGAGAGGACTTCCTCAGCAGTGAACCGAGCGTCAACGTTCACCTGGAGCATCTGACTGATCAGCATCTGAGGAGCAGGTCATGTGACCGTTAGCAGTAAAAGACTGATCTGATCTGAGATTTAATAACATCTTCAGGTCACATCTACAGACATCAGAATGGGATTTAGATTGTTTCCTTTAGGTTCACTTTGATTTCTGATTTGGTTTTTGTCATTTTTTGCTCCAATTGACCAAACTTTAGTCTAAAACAAACTAAAACGGATGATGATAATTTGTTTTCAGTTCTTTTTGTCCTATGGAGAACTCAACAAAATATTAATGTACAGAGAATTTATGGTCATTTTAAAGAACAAACAATGACTTTTATGCATGTTGTTGAATTACCGATAAGCTACAACCTTGGTACAGATTAACAGGTTGAAATCTGACGTTTATTTTTCAAAAACTGATCCGAACCTTTGCTGATAGGCTGATGTTGTCCCAGTCTGGAGATGGAAACTCCAGCTTCCCTCTGAGGATCTGATCAAATAGTTCCTCCTGGACGTTATTCTCACTGCGGAAAGTAAAGCAGATTTCTGTTAGTACAGCTACAAATAAAACACACTGTGCAACTAATAACTCATTAAAGTTACAAAAATCTGTAAATTTTTAAGGCTGAAGATTTTTAATCTGTCACACAAATAACAAACTCACCAACTCAAACATAAAACAGGAAACGTTCATAATAACATGAAGCCACCACAGGATGATGCAAATAAAAGCTTTTATTATTAATGTCCTGGTTAAAGTAAAATGTTGCGTTTACTGACCTTCTGAAAGGAGGGAATCCACAGAGCAGGATGTAGGCGATGACTCCTGCCGCCCAGATGTCCACCTTCAGACCATAACTAGAAGAAAACATCAACGTTCCTGGTTGTTTACCACTAATGGGATGATTTACTCATAGAAATATGGAAAATAAATAATTTACCTTTATAATACCTTTATTAAAAACCAATAAAAGATTATAAAACTATTTTATTTAGCAGCAAAATGATTGTTGGATCTCTGTTTTGTATAAAAGTTGTTAAACTCAATACAATTAAAAACAAAATAAATCTCCCATAACCAAAATTGTCCAAATAAAGTATTTAACCAATTAACAAATGGAAAATAACAATTTGGGAAATTCACAAGCAGCTTTTTGCTGTCTAGCAGGGGCATGAGGGCGGCACACGTCTGTCTGTCCTTATGTTTATTCTTCTTTTTGCTGTTGTTGTCTCTAAAAGTGATAAATTTTAGTTTTACTTCCTGTCTCTCACCCGGTCTCAGCGATGATCTCCGGCGCCACGTACGTCGGCGTGCCGCAGACGGTGTACAGCGGACCCTCCACCACCGTCGCCAGACCGAAATCGCCCAACTTCAGGGACTTGGTGCCGTCCGGATACTCACACACCTGCAGAACGAAACCAGAACCGAGCGCCACAGAGTTCAGGTGCAACAGAAACACTTCCTGTTAAAGTTAAAGCTCTGTGGATGACGGTGTTTTGGTACCAGCAGGTTCTCTGGTTTGATGTCTCGGTGGACGATGTTCATCCGGTGTAAATACTTGATGGCTCCGGCCAGGTTGAACACCATGGCGCTGGCGTCTCGCTCGCTGTACTTGGTGGAGGAGGTAATGGCGTCGAAAAGATCGCCGCCCTGAGGGAACCAGAAACGAGGAGAATGGAGTTTTTATTTATTCATTTAATCATTTTATAATGATTAAACAATGAAACAGACAATTAATAACACAAATATGTAAAAAAAACTATTTAGAAAATTCTCATTTTTTTAATCTGAGCTTAATATTATCAATTAATTTATTTTGGATTTTAAAAAGTATTAACAGTATAAGATCTGACCCTGGAAAAAACATGAAACAGACAAAAACACAGAAATATGCCAAAAAATGTTGAGAAATATCTATTTTTTTATTCTAAGCTTAATATTATCAATATTTCTTCAGTTTATGATAAAGAAAAAAAAATAATGCTAAAAAATCTGAACATGACCTTTTTTTTTCAAATTTAAGGTAAAGGTCTATTTTTTTCTAATTTAAAGTAAAGGTCTAAGATTGATGGCTTCAGGGTCAAAGGTCAGAGGTTAATTAAAGGACCTTAACGAGCTCCATGACCAGGAAGAGCTGTGTGGGCGTCTCGTCCACCTCGATCAGCTGGATGATGCTGGGATGCCGGACCCTCCTCAGAACCGCCACCTCGTTCTCTATCAGGTGTTCCTGCTCAGAGAAACGTTTTCCCCAAATCAGAAAATCTTTTGTTCTGCTAAACTCGTTTTAAAAAGTTAATAATTACACACAAACTGATGTATTTGAACAGTTGCTAGTTTTGATGATTATTGCTTCTAGATTTCTGTTTATTATTAGTTTAGACTAGAAGAGCGATAAAGAAATAATCTTTTGCACAGTGAGCAGCAGCTACCTTCCCGCAGCATCGAGCTTTATCGATGATCTTCAGAGCGAACTCCTGTCCCGTCGCCCTGCAGGCAGAAACAAGCAGGACGAGTTAAAACCTTCAGCTGAAACACCGGATAAAACCACAAACATAATCAATCATTTTACTCTTTTCTCAAACAGTGAATCCTAAATTTAACCAGATTAAATTAATTTTAATTATTTGGCAGAGAAAATGGATTAAAACTAACGATTATTTTAGTTACGCTATCAATTATTCTGACTATTACTCGATTAATCAATATAGATTTTTTATTTAAGCCTTGTTATATAATATTAGGAATGCATAAAAAATAAACATTTTACTGTCTAAAATGCAGTAGCAGGATTTCTTTAGAGAAAGTTTCATTATTTGTAGGAAACTACGCAGCTAATAAAATAGTTATGTGAAGCATTTTTCTGCTTGACTTAATATCAATAAAGTAGAACTGATCTGGTGATCAATTTGTGGATCAATCAACTAATGACTGGATAGAAAAGGGTGATTATTACAAGTTTTTTTTTTACAATAAACAAAGGATTTTTAAAATCTTAAATAAAAAAGATATATTTTTGCATGTTTTGGCTAAATTGCTGCTCTAATGGAGTTATTCTTTGAAAAATTGCCTTTTTTATAATAAATTACTTATTTAATTACAAATCTTTTTTTTTAAATGATTCATTTTTATTTATCTACTTATTATTTTTAATTTAAAAACCTACAAACCATTGAATTACTTTCATAATGTTTGAAGTGTGAGGTTTACCTCTCCACACACTCCTTCACCACAGCAAAGTTTCCGTCTCCGATCACTTTTCCCACCTTGTACTTCTCGTTGATGGTGGAGGACGAAACGGATCGGTTTCCGTTCACTGAAAGAAAAAACAAAATATATGTTCTTTACATTTATTTTATCTTTTTATTAATAGTAAGGAGCACAAGGAAAGATAAACTCAAGCTGCAGCTTCATCTTTATCTGTGATGCTTCATCTCAAACATTTTCTGAACCTTCAGTGGGTTTTTCTAATAATAAAAACTAAAAACTGTAATACTTTTAAGAAACAGCTAAGAAATCTTCATTAAATTTCATTTCTACCACAATGGAAGCACAAACCTTCCTCTGCGTCGTCCGGCTGCTCGGCTTCTCCGTTCACATCTGTGGACGACGCTCGGCGAGGAGAGATCTGATGGTTAAACAACAGATGTTAGGGAATAAAAACCAGGTCAGATCTGAGTTAATACTGTAGGAAATCTTCTGAATTATAAACTGCGAAGATGTTTTTAGATTTTAATAACTTTTTTTGAAGGAAATGTGAATATATTTGTTGAGAAAGATCCACATTTATGAGCTGCTTCCTTTTTAAAAGCCATTTATAACTTCAAAACCATGAAAATTTGGGCTTTTTAACTGATTTTTATCATTATTTTTGTTGTCTATGTGATGAGGTTTATGTCGTTTTTCTTAATGCTTCATTGTGTTTGTAATTTGATGCTAAATAAAGGTGATAAACTATAAATGAAAACAGGACAGAGGAAAGAATCAGTTTTATGTAGGAGAACTGCAGTAGCTTCCTGCTGCCACCAGGGGGCACACTCTGCTAATCTCTTTTTAACTTTAGCAGCAGAATGAAACAGTCTGACCTTCCTTATTGTGAATGTGTAAGAGATTTTCTTCTAAGTTTCTGCTGCAGAAACAGTTCAACACTAACTCTTTCACAACTTAATTTAAATCAGTTTAATTTGAATTAAACTTGTTTTTTCAGGACAATGTGAGAGGAAACTAGTTTTCAAATCATCTCTCTGACCTTTAAGTTGCGTCGCGTCCCGGGACTGGTGGGAGACGGACTGGATCTGTTGGACTTTACAGCCGACTGGGATCCTGACGCCTCATTGGCTGCATGACGGAGAAAAGAGCGATCTGATTGGTTAAAATGTGTTTATATGTTTAAATAAGATCTTAAACTGGTTCTCTACACCTGTGTCTCCATGGTAACCGTCCTGGTTCCCTACCTGAGCCCGGTGACTTGGTCCTGGATAAACCTTTGGGTGGAGTCCTGGAGGAGGAGAAGCTGGAGCTGCTGGGAGTTTTGGGGGTTTTCTGAGGAGCGGCTGGACGAGGCGTTTTGGTCCTGCACTCTGGACGACGGACAAACGGACGGAAAAGTTTGTTACTTTTTCATTTGCACCATGAAAATGTATTCATGTTTCTATCGAAAGTAGGTTTTTAGCTTCAATGTAGAAACTCTTTAGGTTTTGTTGGGTTTTAATAGGAGCTGCTGTAAAACAAGTAGAAGTTCACCGATAAATCGGCCACGATTTTCTAAATTTAGGATGGATCAGCCGATACCAGAGAAATTGATCTTATCTGAAAATCTGCCACTTTGTCCTTTTACTCAGCTGTCACATCGGCACATTCTGCTGATAGCCGCCCCGCTGTTGCCAACTTAGCGACTTTGTTGATTTATTTAGTTACTTTCCAAACAGAAAACAATGATATTGGCCAAAATTAGCTTTCAGAATCAGCAGGTCAGGCTTTTTAAAGGGGACCTACTATGCAAAATTAATATTTTTCACATTTTTGTTCTTCCATTTGGGTTTCTGTTGCTTATAAAAACAGTCCAAGTGTTAAAAAAATTACCCAGCTGTTTTTTGAGCCGTTTCAAAAATGTCTGCCCATTATCCAGCAACCTAAGGGGAACTCCAGCATGTTTGGTGAGATGTACTGTACAATGGCTGCTGGAAAAGACAAGGGTTTTGTTGTTGACTTACTTAAAATCTCATTATCTAAGAATGAGTTTATGAAAGAAAAATTGATTTTCTTGTTTTGTGTAGGCCATAAATCTATCCTAACCTGTTCAACAAAGCATAATAAGTCACCTCTAAGAAACCTTTCATGCGTTTTAAGCTTCAGGGTGACTCTGATGTGCAACACTGTGGAGTAACTATGTGTTTTATGACACTGAACACCAAAAATATTCTAGATATCCAGAATATTTAATCAGATTTTGTATTTGAAACGAACCTAAAGGAGGTAAAAATTCAGCCTTCTGTTTCTGTTGCTTACCGCTCACGAAGGCCGCCGTTTTCCCAGAATGCGTCAGCACAAAGTCGTCCTGCGCGTACCGAAACTTCTCCGGCCCGCACGCCATGAACACATCGTCGTCCCCGAAGAAATCCTGCAGGCAGGTCAGCTGCACACACACACACACACACACACAGAGTTTGATTCAGTGACTGAGGGATTTCTTTTCTATGTAGCGCTGAGCGGAGGACAGATGGGAATATTTAAATCATGTTTGCAGCTCTTCAGCAGCTCCTGACAGACAAGAAACAAACACATCGAGCCGCCGAAGAACTGTCTTGAGGATTAGAGACAAAGTTTTCATCAACACGGATTTATGCAGACGGAGAAAACGGAGAGAGAGAGGAAAGGTGAAGAAAAGAGGGATCAGCAGAGATATGAAAGAAGGGATTAAACGGAGGAAAGCTGCAGCAAAGTTCACACCAGGTCTGCCACACGATGAACTGTCTCAGGATTTACTGCGATAAACGATAATATTGTTTAGTGACTTTGTTTCATTTTGTACAGAACAATCCACACTGGAACTGGAAGACGTTTTAAATGTCCAAATAAAACTAATAATAATGAGTAAAATGTAAATATAAAACAAACCCAAGAAAAAACAAAAAAAAATAGATTATGAAGTGTTAAAACAAAGTTTACGTGAATAGTAATTTATTGGATTGGGTGTAAAATTAACACACTACTCTTCAAACTAAACCAAACTAAATGAAAATAATGCTAATCTGTGGTTCAATATCTAACAAAATCACCTCAATTAAAACCAAATTTGGCCTAAAAATGTGAAGATATTTGAATATTTCCTTTTGCTAATTAAAAATGTGATTCATTATTAGCTATATTATTGAAATTATGACATTAAATAATGCATTAAACAGTTAGCTTGTGGCTAATTGGGTTCATCCCCCGAGTTCAGGAGCTTTTCTGTGTCTGAAAGGTCCATAAATCAGAATTAAGTGGCTTAACAGGAAAGTGTTTCGGTGTAAGCAGAGAGAAAACGGTGAATGTTGAGGCTCTCCAGAGAAATGAAGGATTATTTTTGTCTCTGCTGAACTTTGTTCTCCACCTAGAAAAACCTTCGCTTTCTATAAAAGCTCATTTTACAAAGCAGAGGTTCAGGTTCCCACGTTTGGTGCTGATTGTTTTCATTTTCCCTTTGGGAAATTGAATTGAATTGATTCTGCGCTACAGACTCATGCTAATGCTATTCTGTTTCCATGGCGACTGCGACACCTAACGATTCCGGAACTGGATCCTCGACAACTCTCCACGTGTCGGTTCCTTGGCGAGCTAGTTGCCATGGAGACCACGCTGCAGGGTCAGAGATGGCGTTTCTCTCCAAGCAAGCTGAGACGTGAGGACACACACACACACGCCTATACACACACACACACACTTTGGCCTTGCTGCATTCATGCTGAGACCGACAGAATAAAGCTTTCATTGGGACTGAAATGCCTTCACAATAAAAGTCCCAGTTTAAAGAAAGAAAAACAATCAGCAATTTTATTTTTGAAAAAGGGAAAAAGAATAACATAAGAGAAAAGGTATATTGTAGGTTTTATGTGACTCCTATAGTTATTTGTTTTAATATTTTATGAAATTAGATGAAAGGTTTAATTTGAAAAGAAGAAACTTTGCTATTTAAACCATGAAAAACAACTTTATGTTGGTTCGATATTGTGATTTCAAACTCCAAAAACATCTCAGCCTGTTTAGCTCTGCATATATTAAATATTTCCATTTCAGAAAGCTTCCATTAAGATCTTAATACATGCAAAACCACTAAAAAACATTTTTCTTTGCACTTTTGGCAGCAGAGACATGCATAAAACCTTAATGGCAACATTTTAATGTGAACAAAAATGATTTTAAAGCTAAAATTAAACAACTTCTGCAAGAAATAAAAGGATGCTTTTATTTTGAAGGCAGTGAACACTGCTTTTATTATCCTTAAGTGGATGCTGCATCCACTCTGACACAAACAGGGTGTGTTCATCTCTGCGTGACTCAATAAAAGGTTTTTTCTTCTCTCAGATCCGAGCTGCGTTCACAACAACAAACGTCCTTCAGTCAGTTTCTGCTGCCTCTGCTTTCCTTCAGCTTATCTACAACTTCAAATAAAAACCTGCCTCAGTTTAAAAGTAGCTCCGCCGGTCGGTCTGCGATAACTTTAAATCCTAACACCAAAACGAGCTGCAGAGCGGATCAGAGCGCATTCAGTGTTTAACAACTGGACTTTAGCTGACTGCTGCAGTTCTGCTGAGCACCAAACGCCACAGCACGACCCAATTAGCGGTTCTGTTGAGAAGTAATTCTGTAATGCACTTTAATTTGATTTCTGGCTCGACTTTGTTCGATTCTACTCCACCTAATGGGAATCACAGGCTGCTTTAAATGCAAAAGTTTTTCTGATTAAAGCAGAAAACGCAACAGAAACGCAGTGAAATAACCATAAAATCAATAATTTAGAGAACAAAATGACAGAAAATAATCACATTTCATAAGATTAAAGTTTGCATTTTTTAAGAAAATAATGTAATAATCACAGACAGGATAATTTTTTTTGTGAGAAATAATTGCATATTTTATTGAAATAATGTAAGTTTAATAAACCTAATCAAATCGATTAATCGTCAGAATAATTAGCTCCAATCATAACTGACACATTTTGTCGGGTTTTTTTTTAATAAATTGCTGATTTGAGGAGATTTTCTGATCTTTTGGTGGAACAATAAAATCGCGCCCCACCTGCTTCCCGTCCAGCGTGTAGAGCCTCTTCACCGCCCCAGAGTCCAGCTTGATGGCCTCCGTAATGTCCGCCAGCACCTGTTCGAAGGAGTGCGCCGTCTTCTTGTTGAGCAGGATCCTCACCGCCTTGCGGGGCTTCACGCCGCTCCGGATCACCGTCACCAGTTTGGGCTTGATGAAGTCTTTGCTGTCCCTGCCCTCCCGACCCTCGGGCCGGTCTTTGGCGACGGCGCTGGGGGTCGTCGACACTCCGGTGGACGCCGTCGGGGTCCGGCTGGAGGCAGCGGTGGCGGTTCCGGTACCGGCGCCGGGCTTCCAGCTCGGGACGGAGATCTTGGTGTAGTCGACCTTCCGGTAAGGTTCGTTTGAGGCGCAGATGTAGCACTCGCCTGGACGGAAAGGGAAGCGGTTAAAGAAGACAAGAATGACGCATTTAGAGCAAAATATCGATGAGAAAAGAAGCAAATTTACGATTTAGATAAATCTAATAATCGCTTATTTATGATGCCGTATAAAATAGGAAAACATTTTGTAAATTCAAGCCAAAAAATCTGAAATTTTCAAATAAAAAATTGCAAAATTTCAAATGTCCAAAATTTTCCAGTTTTGAAACTCAAAACTTTCATTAATCTTAATATTTTTGAGTTTTTTTGTTGAAAATTTTAAATTTTTCAAACTCATAAATTTCCTTGTGTTTTCTAAAAAACTTTTTCAGATTAATCTAAAAAAAATTGTTTTCTTCTAGAACATTTACTGGGATTAATCTTAAAATTTCTCTGGGTTTTTCTAGCAACTTTTTGACTTTTCAAACTCAGAATTTTTTTTGTTTTCTACTAAACCTCTGAAAATCTTAACATTTCAGACTTTCTTTCTAGAAAATTTTCCAGTTTTGAAATGTGCAAGTTTCTTCTAGAAAATTTACAAGATTAATCTCAAAATTTCAGATTTTTGATGTAAATTTACTCTACTTATGTCTTCAACGGCCCTAATATGATGTCACAGATAACAGAGAAAAATTATAACTTGACGTAGAAAAAACATGATGTCAATAAGCTAAAGTGACTACAGGCAGTACTTTTGTATACATATTCACCAGTTAATAAGGAATTAACTGTTTCACATATTTTATTCTTTCATCTTTTATTTTTCTATTCTGCAACCTAACAGGTTCCTAATTTGTTATAATTTATGAATATGTCTAAGTTTACTAATGCAGGAAACTGCAATTTTCTGTCGGTATTTAATACATCGGCCACAAAATAATAAATAATTAAATTCAGCATATTTGGAACATTTTAGCTCTTTATCCAACAGAAAGGTGGTTGGCCCTCTTGATAAACTTGGGTTTTAAAGAAAATGATCAATTAATCAATTTTAGATTAACTCATTAATCAATAACTTGCATCCTTGACATATAGGGGAAAAGTACAGATCAGACGACATGTTGAAATACGAGGCAGTAGATTGAAGACAAAGTGAGTTTGACAGCAGGCGTCAGATCAACTCTTCTGCTCTGTGAAGGACACATCAGTCATCAAGTCACATTCAAGACCCAAGCAGAAAGAAAGAAACTAACATTATAAATCCAGCTAGATAATTATAATAAAGTGCAAACCACTGAGCTCCTATTTTTATCACCATTGTCCTGCAGATATTCTCCTATAACGTTGCCTCTGCTTTCAGAGTCACTCAGTTCAGGATTTAACTGGCCGATTAATAGCAGGGTACAAATAACAGCCTGAGAGCAGCAATTACACGCAGAGACACGGACCGCTTGGTCGGCCAAACGGCGTCAACATTAACCACCGCGCTGAGAGCAAGCGCTTCAAAATATCTGCTTTAATGAACCAAATACTAAAGCTGGAAAAGATGCAAATTATCAACAAACTGATGAACAGCTTCAAGTCGCTGTTAGATGGATTTTAAGCATCTTTATTCAAGTTTTTTCAGCTTAGTCCCTCACTCATAAAAATACTGAAAAAAATTTTTTTTTTAAAGTTTTTAAGATTTTATTTTATTTAGCAAAGTCTGCATAAATATTTACAATCAACTTCTATTCACATTTTTCCCCTTACATTACAAACTATCTTCTTGTTTGTTTATTTTCAAATACATTGAAGAAAATACATTTATTCTTTTTAAAACCATTTTGGTTTTTCTTTCATTCTGAAACCAGAAAGTAGAAAAAATTAGTTTCCCTGCAGAAAATATTTCTGTGAGTTTTAAAAAAAAACGTTTTCAATAATGTCATGTAGATTTTATAGTTTAAAATCTACCAGAATTGAATAAAAATCCATTTTTTGTCCCTTTGTGGGAACATTCAAGTAGCAAGGTAGATCTACACAAAGACAAAAATATTAAATATAAAAAAAGAATCAAGAATTTCATACTGAACAGAAACAGCAAAATTACAACCTAAAATACTCTGCAGTTATTAAAACAGAATACAGAATGATCCAAAGAAATGTGCAACTGAGTGAAATTATTTATAAAAAATGTACAAAATGTGTCCAACTATTGAAAAAGAAAATTGACAATAAAACTGTGCAAACAACAAAAATGTCCGAATAACAGCAGGGATTTAATTTAAAATTAGAAAAACATGGAAACTTTTTGAGTTTGTTGGGAGCAGTGATGGATATAGAGTCCAACAGCTGCTGGGAGGAAATATTTTATTTAGCAGGACCGACGGCAAAATGTCCCTTTAGGAGCATAAAACTCGTCATTCCCTCAACCAAAGTCAACAGTTACCATAAAGCAAGTTTAACAATATGTACATGTAAAATTGACAGAACGATTAACCAAACCAAAAGACTAATTCAGGTTTATCTTCCTCCTCATCATCGCTGTATCTCTTTATCCGTCATATTTGTACCTCCAGTCGTCACAGACACACCTTCCCTCCCTCTGTCCAGGCTTTGTTCAGTGACCTTGTCTCTCCATGTGCCGACTTTCACTCTGTGATTCAAATGAGCTGGACAGGATTGCTCTGGGTTGTTATACAAATACCTCAGTGACTAAACGCAAAAACACTCCGGGCCGATTCAGCCGGGACACCAGAACACCCTGGGCTTCATTCTGGCTTTACAAAAAGACTGGATGGGAACCCAAACATTTAGGCTGCGTTCACATCAACCCTGTTAGTCCGTTTTGATCAAACTTTAGTTCATTAGTTTAGAAAGTCAGATTCGTTTGGACCAAAAATGTGAACTCTGGTAAATCTAAAAACCTCGGTCTCAGTTTGGTTGAAATGAACTCTGGTGCAGTTCGAATGTATAGAAAAGCGAAATATTTAAGCAAACCAGAAACCGCTCACAAAGCAGGAAGGAGTCTGCAGCGCAGGGCATGCTGGGTAAATACAACCAAAGCAAACGCGGTAGCCTAGCGCTACCAGAAGAAATGGCTCATTGTTTTTGCCAAAGACAAAACAGAAATCCTACAATCGCTAAAATCTGATGCCACTCCATTTTAGTTTACGTTTCATGAAAAAGGTCTTCTTCAGTAGTTTCTGTACCATTTCTTGTTGCAGCGCCCCCACAGGAGAGGAGGGGAACAGGTTTTCCAAATGGTTTGGCTCATTTAACACAGTGCAGTGTGAAAGTGAACCACGGCAGTTGAAAATGTAACAAATGTTGTAGTTTTGGTCACCAATCAAACCGAGTCTACTGGACCCTCAGGTGTGAAAACACCCTTAAATTTTGCTACATTTTTCTTCTCAGTAATGCTGCTGCTTACAGGTTTTCACTGATTAACTTCACATTTTCTGACCAGAAAACTTGCTGAGATGGAAGGCAGCCAATCATTCAACAGAATGCCTTCATGTTTTTCCAGAGAGAAGTTGTAAATGATGCATTTCCCACTTTGGACACAGATTAAATCCGTCACGGTCCATTCTGCGTGTTAAGTGCTCAGAGTGACGGCTCTGTCTGTTAGAGCATCTCCGGCTGAAGGGCTTCCTGCCACTAATGTTCATTAGAAGACCTTACGACCAGTCCAACATCAATATTGATGATAAACTGCTGATACTAAAGCTGCTGCTGCTGCTGCTTAGTTTCTCTCCAAGTCGCTTCAGGCAAGAGAAAACATTGGAGACGTTGGTAAAATTACCCAGATATATTATTTAATCTCTTCAACTCTGGATGTGAAAGATTTTTATCGTATTTACAGTTTAAACATTTTGTTTATATTTCAGTTTTGACAAAGAAGTTTCTAAAACATTTTGAATTCAATGGGGAAATTTGACCCAGCCGAGTCGAGGTATGAATATTAATGTCTGAGCTCCCTTGAGAGTTTCTGTATTGATTAGGAAATACTTCTTCCTCCCTTGATGTACACAGAAATAAATAATTCAAGTGTGTTTGCATAACAAACACAGGTAAAGAGCAGGATGACAGGGTGCAGGCTTGATGATGAACCAATCGGATGTTATCAATCAATATTATGGACAGTTAAACTGGTGATAACAGCAGAGGAATTTGGTCATAAAGGAGAAAATGTTTTACATGTTTCAGCTGTTTACATATAAACGGAAATAAATTATAATAATGAAGAAAACAGTTCAAGATCTCAGGTCATTATTTAAAAACATTTAATCTTCAGAAGTACCGATTATTTAGATTTTCAGTAAAATCTAAAAGTACATTGGTTGTTCTCATAGTTTTTATTAGAGGCTGATTTTTTTTTTTAGAGATAAAGATCATTAGAAAAGTTGTTTCTGAACTGAAGAGTTTCTTTGGTGACATTTCAAACCGAGTCTATCCTCTGTGCACAAAGTAGCGGTATCACAGATCCTTCCTCTTAGGATTAGTTAGACTTTAACAAATTAAATGAGAGTTAAATCCAGCTGATTTCCATTATGTTACTGTTTTTAAGCACAAATATCTTGTACAGTTTTTTTACACTACCATTTGCACATTTCTCTTTGAACAACGTAGTAGGAGTGGGCATTTATCATATCATTCATTTATTTATTGTGAAAGATTTAATCATGATAAGAATTTAGATTTACATTTATTGTTGTCTTGATAAATTTCAATTACTGATGTTAACTGACTGAAATGTTAGTTTTACTATTTTCTTAACTGTTTGCTCCATGTGAGCATCATTAAATATCAGTAAATAAAAAAAATATTAGTTAATGCAATTAGAAATTGTCCAGTTTAGTGATATAAATGACTAAACTGGTCATTTATATCAGTTTTAGTATTTGTGTTATTGAATCCAAGACATACAGTTGCCTGAAAAATAAGTCATAAATAGCATTTTTATTTAAATTTCTATTGTTATCTCAATAGTACCACAAAATATTGAAATAAAATTCTAAGTCCATATCACCACCTCGACAATGTTGAGCAAATTTCAGTAACTGTACAGTAGATCTTCTCTTATGTTGTACATCACAGTCAGTTCAAGTCATTTTACCTTTAACTTCCTGCTGGTAAACCTGAATTTGCATTTATTACATTATTAAATGAAAACCATGTGTTACCTTTGGGGTTAAAGGTGAAGTCATTGCAGATATCACAATGCTTTTCACTCATGGCGCAAAAATGCTAACAATCAGCATTCCTGCCATCTTTAGGATTCCCTGCCGACGTTTAGCACACAAACAGAACTGACTGAAATCTGGAGCTTAACTTTTGGTTTGGTTCTTACAAAGTCTGATCAAAAAAACATTTTTAAAAATCTTTTAAAACTCTGTTCTTATACTGGTGCAAACAAAAAACTCTAACTTTACTATTAATATTGGTTGAACGTCTAAGTTTTCACTGAGGCTGTTTAAAAGCTGCAGGTCCAACCAGACTGTTACTCAGACTGATGTCTCAGTTCATGAGTCGGTGCACCGGATATGTTCCTTCCAGCCATCAATAACATGTTGCACCATGTTGCCCAACGCTTTTATGCACCACTGACTGACTCTACCTTACATTTTAGGGCTGGGCAATAGATTGATTTTATTGATTAATCAAAATTTAGATTTTTGATCCAAAAACTACCTCAGTCATTGTGCAAACGACTGAGGTAGTTATGCCAGAGTTTGATAACTAAATAGAAGGTTTTTTACTCACTACTCTTCTAATTTTAGTACATTTTTAAATGGTAAAAATGATTATTTCTGATAATATTATGTCTATATTCTCTTAATTAAACAATTTTAAAAAATTGTAGCCTTGCCTTAATCACAGAAGGGATTATCAAGGACACTTTTTGAAAATATTTTTAACATTTGTGATGTCATTTTGTTTTCTTTTCAGAAAAGATGGTGACAAAAAAAAATGCTTAAAATTGGAAATTGGATCTGGTATATACTTATATTTGTTGTGCAAGCATTAAACAAACTGAATCAACAAGAGCTAAATTAATGGAACAGATTTTTCTTCTTCAGCAAAATAATACAGGCGCTCTAAAACCAATATATTTAAGAAACGAGTCCTAGTGGTACACAGTGGAACAACACATTTTATGCGGTTTCATCAATCAATAAGAGGTCTGCTGGCTGATATTAATCAGATTTAGTGGTTATGATTTGTTACATTTGCAATAAGAGTTATTTTAAAACATTTAAATGACATAAGACTAATTTATAATCTTTATTTTCTTGTTGGAGCTAAAAACTGGTTGATCAAATACAAGAAGAAAATGCAGCCGTCATTACAATGTACTGTAGGTCTGCCATTGCACTTGGATTCTGTATGCTAATAATAAATCAATAATACCTATCACGATAGGCATGTGATCAATATCAATAGATAATATGTCCGATACAACGTTCAATAATTTCACTGAACTCTGAACCAGAACCACACAGCATTCTGGGGGATGTAGGCAGAGAAAAGGCTTTAGCCACTCAACCTTTCACTCTTTGGTTACCTAGCAACCCACTCACTCTTTGGTTACCTAGCAACCCACTCATTCTTTGGTTACCTAGCAACAACCTGTTCAGTAAATTGCGCAGCAGAAGTTTCAGGTTTTCAGGCCTCATAACTGCATGAAAATAAAAAACAACGGCGCTTGAGAGGAAACTGGGAAAAACAGGAATGGTCACATAACCAGTTTGGCAGTTTATCAGAAATTTAAAACAAATTAAATGAATCAATAATCATCCATTTTGACTGATATAAAACCCTGATATCAAAATTGATATGTTCTTCAGTCATATTGTCCAAACTTATAATAAAAGCCTTCAAGTCCTTCATGATGGAAACATTGTGACGTTTTGAAATGAGCCAATACTGTCATCATAATCCTAAGTATCATTCATGCTAAGCAGAAATCAAGATGAATACCTTCAGCTTACCCTACTTTCCTCAGCTGAAATATCAGAAACCCAATCCTGAAACAGAGGAGGATTAGTCTTACCTTCCACCAGTTCGTCCATACTGGTAATCTTCTTGCTGCCATCTATGGTGTAGATCGTACGAACTCCTTGCGGCAGATGAAGGTTGTCTGCTAACGATCGAGTAAGCTCCATCAGCAGCGCGTCGTACGACCGGAACCGGTCACTAGAAACGGCGTACACCAGGCCCTTAAAGTACCGATCCCCATTGCGGTAGAACCGGACCTTCTTGGCCCGCTTCTCTGAGGTGAGGGCCTGCAGGGTGCGGGTCCTGTAGTAGCTGCAGTTGGCGCTGTGAGCAGGACTGGGAACCAGGCTGCTGCCCCTGGAACTGGGCCCGGAACCCCCACCGCTGCCGGTGGAGTCATCCCGTTTGGGTCGGGTGGAGCGTCCCCGGCGAACCTTGTTCCGTTCGTCGAAATGCTCCAACTCAAGGGTCTTACTGAGAGACATGGCGAATGAGGTTACAGTTGCACTCAGAGTTCATCCGATTTAAGATTCATATTCCAATACACAATTCTTGGTCCAAACCCAGTTCAAGAGGGCTACTATTCCCATTCAACCCAGTCACCTTTGGTCCTCAATCAGTATCAGGATTGGCAAAAGCCAGTTGTGATCTATTGTCACCAATTTTGGTCCAGTGTAGTTCAGGAATATGTTTTCACATCAGGGTATGGTGTAAATCCAGTGGACCTTAAAAATGCTAAGCTAAGAATTTAGATATCTTGTTGTTGGGCCAATCAAGAACCTCAGAGTTCCAGATGAACACTAAGAAGACCTGCCAATCATCTTAGACCTCCTATATTCAATCCCCGAGGCTAATTCACTGCAGTCTCACTGACCCGATCATAACCTCAGATGTCTGGCTTTCGAACAAACCAAGCGAAACCAGTCCTGCTTTAAACCCAAATCAATAAACCATTATCACTCTGATCCAGTTCATTTTGGGGCTTTTTGGCACAGGTCAAAGTTTAATCCTCAGTGTCCCGTCCATCCCTGAAAAGATATGCAAAAAAAAAGACAATGAGATGGTTTGAACTGACGAGACAGATTCGCCCAGATGTTGGGTTTTTCACTGGAGGATGCTAAATATTACAACATGATATTTAATCTTTTTGTTGTTTTTTAAAAATGAACATTTAGGTAAAACTGGGTTGGTTTGTCCACGTTTTAGGAGGACATCCTGCTGGGAAAATCCATTTAAATCAAGAACAAAATGTTGAGATGATTATAAAACCTGAGTACAGTTTGTCTCTCTCTCTTCATCTCATTGACTTTATCCATCAATCCGAGCCGCTGCTGCTAAGCTGCTGACAGACAGACAGAGGGAGGTACCTACCAATAATGCCATGAAACCGGTTTGTTGCTAAGGAGCCTTTCTCCTCTTCCTCCCCCTTCTCACCGCCGCCGCGTTCCGGACCGTTCCGGCGGATCCAGTTCGGGAGAACCGCTGCAGCCGAGCCTAGCCGCGCCGGGCCTGTGAGTCAACCCGGGTCGCGGGGATGCAGCGGCGGCCGGTTTCACCTGCGGAGGAGCGGGATGCGCGGAGCGAGGCGGCGGACAGCAGCATGGCCGCTGCAGCAGAGAGGAGACACCGGCTGGATCCACCCCGCCCTCCCCGTCCTCTCCGCGGCTGAACGTGAACAAACGTCCCTCCTCCCTCCCTCTCTCTCCGCTCCCATTGTCTATCTCCCTCTACCGTCTCTCGCCTTTCTCTCCTTTGTCTGATTCTTCTTTTAATTAATAATCACCTTAAATGAAGGTATATGTTGAGTAAAAACCACTAAATTTTAATACAGTAAATAAACTGTTCAATATATATTATTACATTAGCATATCAAAGTTAAAGTTTACTCCAGTTATTTGTCCGTTTAACATTAAATGTAATATTCTCTTTTTTATTTTTCGTTTTTCTAAAAAAAAAAATCGCAATTCTTAGTATAAATAAGAGTTTAACCAACAGACAAAAGGAGGTAGAACAGAAGCATTTTAGTACAACAGCTCCCCCTGCTGGTGAAAACTGGTTAAAGCCATAATAAAGAGTCTATTCAATTAAATAAATTTAAATTATAAAGTCAATTATAATTTAATTTGGACTAAATGATCATTATTAATGCATCTACTAGTAGAAGGGAAAATAAACATTGATTTGCTTTATTTAGTACTTTAAGTATGGTCCTTTCATTTATTTAGCTACCATTTCAGTATCTAATTTATTTATTTATTTATTTTATTTTATTTTTATTATCAACAGTAGTCTTTCCAATAGGGTCTTTTGTTTATATATTTTTACTATTAGGTTTAGTATTTTGGAAATGGATATTTATTATATTTGTTTTTTTATTAGCAGTAGGATTTTGTATTCCTCAGTGTGTTTTTTTTTTTTCAAGTTTACATCATATTAACTACTTTGTATATATTGTTATATAGTTTGAACCAGATATTTCTTTCTAAATCCTCTTCTTTTCACCTTTCTGACGTTGATTTCTATAACTTCAATTTTTAAAAAATATATAATTTTTTATCTGTTTGAAACATGAAAGTTAATTAACTATTGGCAACCAAGCAACATGATTTACTGTGTGATGCAACTACGTGTTGACAACTAAATACAGATAAGCAGAAGTAAAAGCTAACAGTGGCAGAGAGATATAAATATTTCTTATATTAAATGGTAAATTAAGGGATTAAACTGGAGGTGTGAAAACTTCTGTTGCTGTTATGAAGTCAGGAGAAAAACTGTTACTTGCTCAAAAGATTTGTTGCTGCAGGTAAAATATAAGTTATTAAAACAAAGTACTTTTTTTTTTTTACAGCTCTGAGGTTTAAAATATAAACAACTTGATCTTTAAAAGTTCCATAAATCATTTAAACCTGATTCCATTATGTTTTTATTTATTAAATAAATGCAAAAACAAAGTAGAAAACATCTTTCTTCTCTAAAGCATCTATTTACATTCATCTCTTTTGAAGAGACCAAAACAGGTTTCACCTGGTCGTTATGTTTATTATGCTGCGTCTGGAGCACACCTGCTTCTTTTGTCTCATTTATCTCTTTTTTTTCTGGGACTTTTTTCTTTGTTATTATCCTGGATGAAGGCCGAGACCCCACCCTGATCTGATGGGGGTGGGGTTGACAGCTGGGACCCCAGGCAGAAAGAAAGGACACACCCTTCACTGAAACCACTGAAGCATTAATGACAAGGTGTGCAGACAAGAGAGAGAAAAGAGAAACAGCCTTTAATAAAAAATAAATCAGGAAACAGGAGATGATGGTGAATATCACATCATTCAATGTGATGATAAATCTTTATTTCTAAAGATTTATGTAATTTATATAATGCCTTATTTATTTTAATTGTGATTATATTCTTTGCTTAGTCCAGTTAATTTCAATAAAACCAAAATAACTCAGTGCTATCCCCTGCTGGTAGCAGTTATTTGCAAAAGTTGTTCATTTTTGCAAAGAATCAAGTGTTAAAATCTTTAACAATAAAACAAACAATTTTCTCATTTTTAAAAATTGTTTAATCTCAAACCCAAAAAACAAAAGATGGTACATTGTTATAAAAACAAAACAAAAACACGAATTCACAAAAACGGAGCACCAAGCAGAGTTTTAATGGAACAATTTGATTTTTTGGATAAAACATTTTGAACCCAGATAACACTTAAAAAAAAGACTGACATCAAGGTAAACCATCACACATCAATCAGAGGCTTCACAGATGTTTTATAACTCATACAACAGAATAATGAGGAGATACAGATTGTTCCTTTAGGTCTCATTTCTTTCACAAAGACACCTTTGAAGAGAAAAAATGCTATTTGGTCAAATGCTGCACAGAACATGTTCCACTTCACACAAAAACACCTTCTGGTTTTAATGACACTGAAATCTGAGCTTCTCTCTGAACTAAAGCACCAAGTTACATGAGAACTTTTTTTTTTTTTTAAATACACACTTGCCATTCAGCTAGAGCAGATTTCTGCCACTGACAATAAAAATGCTCTTGCTAATAACAAAAATGAAGCACCAATGTAATCCCTAGGAAGAAATTGTAAACTTTATTCTAATTTAACACACAAGCAGAAGAAAGCAGAAGAATGTAGGATGTGTTTGTTTGAGGCTTTAACTGCAAAAGTGAAAACTTGAAGAAACAATGCTTATTAAAAAAAGTTATCCAAACCAACTTCCCCAGCTGTTATCCCCTTATTAAAACATGAAATTAACTTGATTAACCAAAGTTTTTGGCTTAGTTTCACAAACCACACAGAGGCCGGATTATTGCCTGGTATAAATAAATCACTTGAATATAATCCATTCCCAACATAAACAAGACATCAAGAACTCAGAGTAATATCTAAAGCATAACAGGGCTCATCTGCCTCAATTAAAGTCAGAGAACTTGATTTGATAATAAGAAAGAGAGATTTTGCCAAAACTAAAGAGTTTATAAAAAGCCGTTTCACAATTTCCCAAAATACATCTTGATGATGATCAGATGATTGAGATGATGATGTTTAAATGACTGGAAAGCTGAAGTAGATCTTTCTGGATGGTGTGCGTACCAATACATCTGGTGCAAACCTGCATTTCAGTAAGAGAATAGAGGCAAATGTGGAGGTAGTAGTATGATGGTCTGGGGTTGCTTTAGGCTTTCAGGACAAGGACTAATTGCGGTAACTGATGGATCCATGTATTCTGGTCTCTATAAAATATCTGGAAGGTGCATCAATTTGTCACCTTATGCTGAGTGCACTTGGTTTATGTAGGAGCACAATATCCCAACGCACCAACAAATCCACCTCTGAACAGCTAAAAAATAAATAAATAAAGGTTTTGAATTGACTCAGTAAAATTTTTGATTCAAATCTGGCTGATAATGTGACAAATTAAATATTTGTTTGATGGTCTTAAAGATTTTAAGATCCCGACATACTCTGGTGTTCTGTGTGGACTCTGTTACAGACACACCATGGATGGTTGAGACTTCATACATCCACTTCATCTGTACCGATTGCCTAAAGTACTCTTGTGAAAAATTTCTTTATTGCTTATAGTCCTAATGGATACTAGCAAGTTTCATGAGCTAGTTGGGTGCCAAGCCCTGTTTCTTCTCCATCAGGGAAATCTTAACAAACTTTTTAGTGTGGGACAGAGAGTGACAGTCACGCTGCACATCCTCATGACTGTGAGCGTTGACTCTCAACCTAATCAGCTCAGTGTCACATGCAAAAAAGTTCAATGTCAGCTTTGTTTCCCGTCGATCAGATTACTCTGCATAGTCAGATTACACTGACTATGCTGTCATAAAAACTGATATTTTCTCAAACATGTCCAACAGATGTCTGCTTCAAGTATGTGTCGAGTCCGTCTCAAATATTCACGTACCTCCGGGGAGTGAAGTACACCCGATTATGTTGGGGCATTAAGTGTGACAAAAATAACAAAAACAAATGAATCCATAGGGAGACATTACTTTTTACAGCACTCTATACATGTGAGCAGGACCCAATTAAATCACTTTAGGGGACAAAATAGAGCAGATGATTGGGCATTAAGTTCAACTGCAGGATACAGAGGATCACTAAAGGCCACAGTGTAAGTATGAAGATGGATCAAACTATCAGAGGAAACTCTGTAGAAAGACAGAGTACCAGCAGGCCAGTCAAGATACACCCCAAACCGACTGGTGCGCATTCCAAGGGAAGACACGTCTACTCTGTCATTGTGGTGCAAAACATGAAAACCGTCTGAACAAACCAAACACCAAGAATCCTTATTGTGTCCCATTCTGATATCACCTGTTTGGTCTTTCCTTAAGGCCTTCTTACATGCGACCCCAATGCTCAAACATCCAGAGACCTCCACCTCCCAGTAGTGGCGCTTTGTCAGGCTCTGACTGCACAGCACCTGCTGGTGGTGACCTGAGTTTTCTGTGGGATGGAGATCATCCTCCATCCAGGTCACCTTTCTGTTTCCTTCAGACAGAACCAGCTTCTGGTGTTCTGCATCAGGACTGAAAGTGAGTTCACAGGCATCTAGAGAAAAGAATAAATAATTTAAACACAAACTTCTAAAGACAGCCATCATGAGACAAAGAATACATTAATCTACATGTGACGTACATTTTCTAAAGCCAGGCTTCAATCTGTGAGTTCCTCCATAGTCGAGGCTGTAGAGGCAAAAAGTACATCAAATTAAGTTTATTATCACCCAATTTAAGGTTTTAGTTCAGTTTTCCTACAGACAGTTTAATTACTTTAGCTTTCTGAGCTTGTACTGTGGATCATCCCTCAGCTTAGAGAGCTTCTTGCTTCCAGAGTCTCCTGGATGGTTGTAGCTCAGGTCCAGCTCCATCAGATGTGACGGGTTGGACTGAAGAGCTGAGACCAGATGATCACAACCTTTCTCTGTGACCCAACAACCAGAAATCCTAAGAAAAGAGTGGGAAAAGAGGAATATTTTATTTATTTATTTATTTTATTTCCTTTATTTAACCAGGTAAACCCTGTTGAGATCTACAGTAGATCTCATTTTCAAGAGGGACCTGGGCAGAAGTCTGCAATACACAGCAACCTGGTTACAAAATAAAACTAATTAATACAAAAAATAAATAAATTAAAAAATAAACATGAAAATTGAGTGATAGAATGGTCAAATGGACGATGAAGTTGGCAGAACAAGCAGATTGGTGATTCAGTGAGTGTGGCTATCCCTTTGCCATTAGCAGTAGCTTGTGAGTTTTATTATTTCCTCTGGATAATTATCTTAGCTTTGTAACTGACTCTCAACACACATCAGATCTGCTCTGGATTGGAGCTGAGCCCCAGTTTTATCCCAAATATGGTTGACTGAGAAAGTATCGAGTGACCTGGAAGGCCATTGTCATGCAGGGAGCATTGACATTGACTGGCTGACAGTTATGTCCTAACATGATTGCCGTCACGGTACCTTATGGTACCTATATACAGAGGTTAAACATAGATTCAAACAGATTCATCTCTGCTGATGCGAGTTCCACAGTATCACTGTGGCTAATATTGGATCATGGAGTCCAAAATTTGTGTCTGAATTTCTGGTACTATTGTTATAGGAATACGTCAGCAGTGGATGATTCTTCTTTGATGCTCATACTAGATATGGCAAACCCATGCAAATCAAATAATTTTCATAACAATTATTGATTTCCATACAGACCACATTATTTCCAAATCAAACTATAGCTTCTGGGTATCAAATATCTTTTGTCAGTGGGTGATTTTTGATATCAGAGTAGAGGCTGTTCTGTGATATGAATTACCATGTTCATGGTACTTCATGTGTTGTTACCTTAGTATTTCCAGTTTGCAGGAGTTACTCGAGAGTCCTCCACAAAGCCCCTCCACTCCTGAATCTTTCAGGTCATTGTTACTCAAGTCGAGATTCCTCAAAGCTGAGTAGGAAAACTTGAGGGCAATGGCCAGAGAGACCATCCAGTCCTTCGTAACTTTGCAATTTGCAAGCCTAAGGAAAAGTGTAACAAGATAATAAGGATTTATATATCTTTAGTGCACAAATAAAAAATATAAAAAGCCTACAGACACCAATAAAGGAAATGAGAAATTGGCAAGTATGTCAAAATTTGATCCAGTCCTCAAGGGCTACTATCCATCAAATGAATTGCCCATTACCAAGCCTCTGCAGAGCTTAATGACTTAATGCTGATGATATAATTCAGCCTTTTGATGGAGATGTGTTGGATAAAAGATGTATCCAAATGCTGCAAGATAGTAGCTCTTGAAGATTGGATTTGGGTACCCTGGCGTAAACAAAGAAACTGAAAAAGATTGCAAATATCATACTTACACAGCTCTTTTGCTGCTCCTAACAGCTGGTATCAACCTTCTTCTGCCATCATCTGATGTGTTGTAGCTCTTCAGATCCAGTAAATCCAGATAATTCTTGGAGGCCTGCAGCATGTAGGCCAAAGCAGAGCAGTGCAAAGGAGCCAGTTCCATTTTTGAATGATCAGACAGTTTGAGAAATTCCTGAATCTCATCTTTGACTTTGTGATCTCTCATTTCAGTCATGGTCTGGAAGATGGTGATACAGCTGTCTGGAGAGATGGCTTTTCTTCGAAGTGATCTCAGGTGAGTTAAGATTTTCTTGTCTGTGTCATCCCATTCGTCACGGGGAGTCAACAGACCTTGAAGGAATCTCTGATTGGGTTCAACCATCAGGCCAAGCAGGAATCGCAAGAAAAAGTCTAAATAACCATTCTTCTGCTCCAGCACTTTGTTAACTGTCATCTTTAGAAGCTCAAGTAAAGGAATATCTTTGTCTTCCACACAAAGGAACTTCCCAAGTTCGTTGGTTTTCTTGGTTTTCAAGCATTCATAGACGTGCAGAGCAGCAAAGAACTCTTGAAGAGTCAGATGCACAAAGAAGAAGACTTTTTTCTGGGAGGAGACTTCCTCTTCCTGGAGAACAGTGTTACATAAACCAGAGTAGATTATTGCTTCTCCGACATCAATGCCACAATCTTTCAGGTCTTCTTCATAAAAGATGAGTTGGTTTTCTTGAAGCTGGACAAACGCGAGTTTCCCAAGTTTCAGAAGAAATTCTCTGTGAGTCTCCAGGAGCTTCTCTCTATTTCTCTCAGGGTTCATGTCATACTTTCTGCTTCTACGTTTTGTCTGAGCGAAGACAAAATGTGCCATTAACTCTGTAAGAGTCTGGGGGATTTCAGTCTCTTCATTTCTGCTGAAGACTTCCTGGAATAAGACAGCAGAAATCCAACAGAAGACTGGGATCTGGCACATGATGTCCAGGGATTGTGAGGACTGAATATGTGATGTTATCCTTTCAGTGAGACTCGAATCATCACCAAATCTCTTTGTGAAATATTCTAGTTTCTGAGCATCAGTGAACCCCCTTATCTCTGTCACCATGTCGATGTATTCTGCAGGGATCTGACTGGCTGCTGCTGGTCGGGACGTTAACCAGATGTTTGCATCAGGAAGGAGGTTACCCTGGATCAGGTTTACAACAAGCTCACCTACAGAAGCTACATCATCAGGAGAAGTTACTTTGTCTGATTTCTGAAAGTCCAACTGATATCTGTTTTCATCCAGACCATCAAGGATCACTATGATCTTTGTTTTGGCGTAATCCTGGGAATCTTTCAGAGGTCGGAGAGATGGATGAAACTCAGTCAGCAGCTCATGGAGGCTTTTCTCTCCTACACTCAAATTCAACTCTCGAAAAGCAAGACTGAAAACAAAATCAATCTCTTGGTTTGTTTCCTCTTCAGCCCAATCAAGGATAAACTTCTGAGCAGCAAAGGATTTTCCAATTCCTGCAACTCCCTTTGTCAGGATTGTCCTGTTGGGTTTCTCCTGGGCAGGCACCGATTGGAAGAGCTCACTCAGGTTGACTGTAGAGTCATGCAATGGTTGGTTTTTATGAGCATTTTTAAGCTGTCTGTACTCATGTTCCACATTTCGTCCATCATTATCTCCAGTAGTGATGAATAGGGTTGTGTAGATGCTTTTGAGGGAGCTGTGATGATCACCGTTACCTTCAGACGTCATAGTGAATTTATTTTTCATTGCTTTTTTAAGATTCATCTTTGCTTCCAGAATGACACTGTTACCTGAAATCAAATACAACATATTACGTGTCTTACTGGTTGAAACAATTAGAAAATATCAGAAGTACTATTAACTAGTGAATACATGCATTTGTTAAAAGTTTTATTCAGTTTTATGGTTATCTGTGAGCCTCTCTATGACAGGTTAAATTAAATTGCATCAGGTTTGTGTTTTCTTGGATACTCGTTTATTCTGTTTTTTCATAAATACACTGGAAAAAGTGAAGCACAGAGTTGTTCATTCAAGCTAAAAACTAAAACCATTGAATACATTGTAAAATAATTGACTTGGTTGTGAAAGTCTATTTTTTGCATTCTGAGGTGTCAATTTTGATTCAGACTGAATTAATAACATGTCTGAAGGAAAGAAAGCAAATATTTTGGTTCCTCTCAAAACATACTGAAAGAAAATGATGTCATATTTTCAATCTGAGTCACGTGAGAAGAAGTTTGGGAGAAGTGCTTGGAGAGCTTCGTCCGTTTCGGCATCTGGAAGAAAGAATGATTAACGTCCCAGCACGTCATCAAAGAATAAACCTGCAGTAAGTACTAAACTAAGCTGATGTAAACGTGTCTTAACAAGCCTACAATTGTATTAATGCAAAAGACTGAGTTAATGTCACCTGGTTAGCAAGCTGAATGTCCCGCCTAAATGTGGGTATCCCAGTAAACGCTTTCTTTTTTCGCCGGGTTAAATGTGGTGTAATTTCTGAACTTACACGTATTTCACGAGAAATATAACTATGTGTACATTGTTCGGTTGTAGCTGGAATTAATCAAGGTAGGCATAATTCGTTACCAATCAATAGCTTCCACCACGGTTAGCTCGGCTACACCGTGAATTTGACTAGCTCAACACATGTTAAGCCATGTTAGCAATTAGTTAGTCTTGTGTGTTTATACCACTATGATTGTAAAGTCCCAGTTTGTTAATGGTAGCGAGGCCCGTTGAAAATTAATGGTGTTTTGTGCATGCATTATACTGCACTCCCCGCAGCTGCTGAAGATCTTCAGAAAGAAAGGAGGGACCACTAAAGCAAGAACTGCCACGATCCTTGAGTTTCTTGACCAGGTATGATGTGCAATATATAATTAGCCACTAACAACAGCCCTCAATCCTTCTACATGAAGAGGATGTGCAGATGATGTGCAATTGATGTACATGGCATTGTTATTGTGTGCCAAGTTGTTTTGCACCATATTCACTATCAACCATTTAAAAAAGAAAAACATGTGCCACCTATGAGTACATTAATGTGTAGTAGCGCATAGAAAATAATTTGTGCACTTGTCACTGCACCAAAGATACTTTGAGACTATAGGAACCCAAACAGGAGCCATCCAGTCTGTCTTCATATTTAAAGAGGGACTACCAGTGGCCTCTGGCAGATGTACTAGAATGGCTTTACATTTTCACTGCTTTCAATTAGTCTGCCATGGATTCAATATTGACCAGGCGCACACTGTAAAAGCACTGTTTATGGTAGAGCTGGGAATGAAGTTGCTAGACTAGTCTACACATCGCATAATAACCATTTTGATTGTCCCTAAAGGGTGCTGATGCAGATTTCAGAAGGGAGTGTATCCTCAAAGCTCTCATCATCTACCTGGGAGAACGTGTTGAGGACCTTATAAAGGAATACATGGTATGTCCAGATATTTTCTGTCACAATGATGATTCAACTTTATTCATCACGGGAGACCACCTATGCCGTTATACAGTATATAGTGATTAATGAGGTGTGCCAGACTGCAGTTGTTCAGTTGCATATTTCGTATATTTTGCCTCAGGTCTCCCAGAAAGATCAAGCCGAGCAGGAGCTGGAGAGGACCATCATGGCAGTCTTCGTCTTCAGAGAGAATTCAAGCCTTCTACAGCAGCCCCAAGACGTTAGGATTGTCATTGATGGTGTGGAAGTCCTCAATGAGTTGCCTTCTCTTGCAGCCGGAGTGGCAATGCTCTTTGGACTTTGCTATGCTCTTAACATGGAGTATCCACAGGGTTTCAGGTTCACCTTTGAGGCCCTTCAGAAGATCCTGATGGAGCTTGGTTCCAACAAGATGACTTCCAAGATTCGCAAACTCAGTGGTGAACTGAAAACTGCACAGTAGTGTATATTTGTGTGTGCTTAATGTGTGCATGTAGTTGCCACTGGCTTCTATTTCAGAGGTAGACCACCTCAGCAGCACTTTGTTATACAGGCTCACGGGGTCACTTTCATGGAGTGCTTTTGTTGGAATTTTAGTTCTTTGATGATGTTTAGAGATGCAACATTCCTTCAAGTTCAGACGTGTTTGAACAGTACAACAGTGGATGCTTTCCGTCCATTTAATTTAGCTTGGTAAGCCATATTGTCTTTATTTCATTGCTCTGATATAGAGCAACAATGACATGTTTATATTTGTTTGTCTGAACATGCAACTTTTTTTTTGTCCTTTTTTACTTGTGAGGAATAAATGACTTTGAAAAAAAACTGTTGCTGGAGTGTGTTAAGTGTGATGTGAATGATGCAAATTGTTTTTGAAACCAAGTTTATGAAATATAAAAAAAGACTTTCATAGTGCCAATGAATTAACTGTTGTTAATGCCTGAATATTAGTTTGGTGCAATGTATATATATTTGATTGGTTCAATTTCAATATTTTAGTTTGGTTCCAAAACTGAAATGTAAATAATTAAACTTGGATAAAGGTGAAGAATTAATATTGGGTCAAGTAAAGTAATATGGTTTGAGTCAAAATTAAATAGTCATGTTGTACCAAACCACTTTATTTAGATTCTGTGAAGTCAAATATTTTAGATGCAACAAATGGACATCAGTTTTTTTCATTTAAGCCAGGCCACACTTTTTACAGTGTAGATAGCAGTTTTACACATAACAATCTAAAGTCACATCAATAAGAATTATCATAAGAAGCCTGAAAAACACTAAATGCTCAAAGAGTAAATTAATTCATGTTTCAGTTGTTATTTGCTCTTTTTTTAAATGGTAAATAGTTTCCAACAGCCTGAGGTTCATCATTGATGAGATGTTGTGGAAAATGTGTGACAAAGGACAAATGTGTCAGTTTTCTTGTCTTTGAGTGAGAGCATGAAGCCAAAAAAAACTTGATCTTCTGCCAGCAAACTGAGAGAAAAACCAGGTGGCTTAACTGTATTCTGAGTTTACAGTTGGAGGGTAAATAAGCCATTGGCTGCAAACCAAAAACCAGCCCTAAGTACACTTTTTAACTTGATTCTTTTCCCTTAATAAAAGATTATTGTCACTAATATGATCATTTATATATATAAAAATCTATAATCTTTGAGGTTCCAAAAACCTCAAAGAAACCTCAAATTTATTGAATATTAAATAACCTTTGGCAACATCTCAACCTTGAATTGAACAGACAGACCAAAAGTGCTACAGCTGATGCCCTTCAGGTGGTGCAGAGGGTAACATTGCCAGGACCCAGAATCCTATCAGATACCGGGACAAACCAAAGACCATCTATCCAACTCTCTTCTGCCTTTCATTACATGTTCTTTCCACTGCAGCCTCATCGGTTTTGTGTGTGAAGGTGTTTTCTGCAGCCGGAGAAGTTGTATCAAACATATTCAATTTTAAAACATTGGAAAAATGTAGATTGTTTTAGAAAAAATTGTTAAAAAAATTTTAAAAAACGGAAAGAAAGAAAATCCCAGTCCTTTACAACATGTCACATCACTTAGATTTTCACGTTATCTAAGACATTTTACATTTAAATGAAGACATTACATATATTAAATAATACTATATAAAATAAGTATTTTTAAGCTCCAACGGGGGTCAGTGTGCACAGGGTTTATACAGGAATCCCAGAGTTTAATTTACTACTTTTTACTACCTTTAGTTACGTCTTACTACCTTTTACCACCCTGTGGAAACCCTGGTGCTGTGCCACAGTATCAGTGCAGTTTGGCAAAGTGTCAAAACACTTCATGATGCCTCATTAACACATCACTACTTCATAATAAACTGAACTTGATGTATTGTTTGATAAGTAGGATCAACTAGAATGCAAACATGACTAAAATAAATCTACTTGTGTTGTACATTGGTGCATGACTGAATTGAATTTAATAGCCTTTTGAACTGACCTCCGTCTTTGAGTGTGTTTTTCATAAATGTGTCTCCACACTTTTTGCAGGGCGAGTCTGTCGGTAAGTCAGTCAGGCTCAAACTCAAACACTTCTTACATGATGGATGTCCACAAATAAAATAAAGCAAATCCTCCACAACCTTTTGACATACTGAGCAGCTGGTCAGCTCCTTGCTGAATTTCTGACTGCAAATAAGAACAAATAAACAGTTTCTTTAAAGGGAAAATAGCAATTGCACATTAATATGAAGAGAAAATATCCACAGCTTTGAACTAGAAATATTAATCTCATTGTAACCTGTCACAAGGAATTTATAAACAGACTAGGATCACTGAGGAAGGACTGAACTGAAGTGAATTAGAAACCAGGTTGACATCATCAAAAAAAGAAACACAATAATACTGGAACTAGAAACCAAGATTATAACACAAACAGTTTTATAATTTGTTTGCTGTATTGACAAATATTCTGAGCACATTTAGGATATTCTTAATTAGTAACATAAATTCCTCATACCATTTTGATCTGGCTTTTCTAAAGTTGATTGGCGGACCCTTTGACCTCTGACTTCTAACAGAGACGCCGCTGGGGCCTGCTGGCTCCGCTCCATTCTTCTGGGAACTAAAAGAAGGAAGTGTTTTCTCAAGATTTCCATTTTCTTTATAGTTTTATCATAATTCATGTCGAGACGTATGAGGCATCAAATTATGCAAAAACTATTTGACTACATTTGCAAGGCAGATTAGATCTACGAAAAGGAGATAGTACACTGCAAAAACACATTTTACCAAGTAATTTTGGTCTAGTTTCTAAATCATATATATCAGTACAAATAAAATAAGTGAAAACTAACTGATAAGTAACTTTCCAGCAAGATAGATGACCTTGTTTTATGCCAATAATTCCTTAATGATGGTGAAAAAGTTCTAGTTCCTTTAGCAGATTATTTCACTTACTACATTTTTTTTTTGAATGTTATAAGTGAAATAATTTGTCAATAGGACTAGTACATTTTCATCAATATTGAGGAGTTATTGACTTAAAACAAGCCTCATCTATTTTTCACAACTATAATTACCAAACTGTTTGCTCTTCAGGTGATCTGGTCTTTGTTGCACATTTCCTTCTCTTCCTCCGGTCAGACATTTCTTATTGCTGCAGAAGAACAGAAATACTTTTATATTTATTTAACAACTGAGTTTAAGTGCAGGTTCAAGAGGAGAATGAGATTTTTACAGGCTTTGGTTTCTGGTTCAGGAACATTTTACATCTGCTTACTTTTTTGTTTGTGAAAGTGTGATGAAGGTTAAATAAAACATGATTTAATTTTAACAATATTTACTACAGATTATACATATTCTTCTGTTTTTCTAGTTGTTTGTATGTGAAGTGCACAGAGAAGTCTGTACCACCACTTTAAATTTATTGCAACACTTGGTATAAGTTGAAATAACCGTTAAGACATCTGCTTCCTCTGTGAAACACTTCCTCTTATGTGGTAATCTTGATCTAAAATTACATTTCAATGTTTCGAATTATTTCACAACTCTGCCACCAAAACGAAACAAAATATATCTTTAAAGCTGAAAAACAACATGAAAAACAAGAAACAAGAAACAATATATATATATATATATATATATATATATATATATATATATATATATATATATATATATATATATATTGTTACGACTGGCTCAAGGTCATAACAATAACGGGAGACCATGCAGGGATTAAAGTGCATAAAAAGGAATATTTATGAACACAAACAACAATGGATTGAGGATACCAGTATCAGTGGTGTAATGCAAATGTTTGGATGTGGTGTATGAGTGCATATGGAGTTGTTGAAGTGCAAAAACAAATACAAATTCAAATGTGCAAAAGGAGGGGAGCTGAGGCCTGGCAACAAAACACCACAAGCATCAAGGCAGAGTGGACGCCGATGGCGACCCAGAAGGTGGAGACAGCCAGGTTTAGATGCTCTGTGCTCCAAATGAATAAAATCAGCAGCACCTGTAAAGGGGAGGAGCACAAAGACAGACAACAAGACACCTGCAACCCAGCCCATAAGGCCCAGGGCCGTAATATATATATATATATCTTGTTTTTTGTTTAAAATAGTTACAAAAAGCTGAATAAGAATAAAAGAGTGCAGATTGTGGTGGGAAATGAGTGAGATTATATAAACAGTAATTAAGAGAATACAGTTGATTATAGTTTTCATAACAGGATTAAGGAAAAGCTGAGCACAGTGTTTAAGAGATTTCCAGTATTAAGGTAAATATTGTTTCTGATATAGTTGTTGTTTTAACAAGAATAAGAGAAGCTGGAATATTGTTCATCTTTAAAGTGAGGATAATTTGATTGTAGTTGGTTTTCAGTACAGGAAGCTTGTCTGAGTATTGAGAGGAAAAAACAAATGTAATCCATTTAACCCATCCACATGGCAAACAACCTGCATTTAATCACACTTTAGTTCATGTCTGCACCAAACACATCGACGCTTCCATCAAAATGTATATTTTTTAAATTAAATATGTTGTTTAATCCAGAGGCATAAAGTCACAATAACCAATACCTTTTATTTCCTTCCTGTCTAATAGATGGAGAAAGTTTTTCATACTAATACTTATAAATATTTCAGAAAGAAGAATACGTTTAAGCATTGTTTCATTATGTACATACTGACAGAGTAATAATTTTCTTTATAAGAACATCTTGTCTTCTTAGCAGCTACTGAAGTCTGTGCAGAATAGATCAGCTTGATCATTTATTCTGGCAAAAAATGTTTTCATATCTTCAAGAGGAAGTTTTAATAAACTGATTATTGATGCCCATTTTAATTACTTCCTTGGAATTAGCAAAAAACTCAGTCATGAAAAAAACCAAATAGTAGAAAGTTTACAAAGAAAGAAAAATAGATGTTTCAGAGAACAAAATGAAACTTACTGGGATTTTAAAATGATTGTTTTGGTTGTTCCTTCTTCTGTCCTTTAAATTTAAAAAATTGACAGCCTTAAATTTGTCCGTCCTGGAAGATGTGATAAAAAGGTTTAACTCCCTTTGTCCTTAAAACGTCTGAAAACAGCAGCTGGCGCCGTCTGACAGTTGGTCTTCTGTGGAAGGCGTGGTGTGAGATAAACACAGACTGTACTCTTGTTTCTGTTCATAACAAAAGATCAGGGAGGGTTTAGGAGTTAATTGAAGCTTTAACGGTTTCAAATTCAGAAACATCTGCTGTTTGCCTTTATTGTTTACAGTCTAGCAGGTGTGTTGAAACAGACCGTCCCCCAGGTGATACGTTTTACCTTTAGCCCAGTATTAAAATAAAAGAAACTTCATTATTCTAATTTGTGTTAAACATGACAATCTCACTCACTCAAAGACAAATTGGTCAAAATGCAAAATTTAAGCAAATACTGAACAAATAAAAATACAAAAAGACAAGAAAGTTGGTATGTGGCGTTTGAATGTTCTGTATTTACAGGTTAGATTAAAAAGCTCTTTCTGGTCGGTGCCTCGTCTCTCAGGTGTTTGTAAGTCTCACCCTTGGTGGAAATCCTATCCTCCCTGTTAGCCTCCATAATGTCTAAGCTACTGAGCAGCATGTTGCCACGGTAATAGAGAAAACATAAATATCTCAGTGTTGAAAAGACTTTTATTATGTTATTATCAATAAAAGTTGTTAATGAATAACATTTCAGTTGCAATACTTTTAAAAAAAATCAGTCTCAGAATTATTAACCTGCTTTATTTAATGTTTTGCATATAAAACTCCCTGAGGACACAGGAGTTTTTTTTCTTGCTTTCCTTCACATGAACTATGCAAACACACCCTGGACTATTATTGCATACAGTGATAATTCAGTGACAGGGGTATTATCTGTATTTGAAGATCCTCAGTTAAAATGCATTTATTATTTTTTTGGTGCAAACCAAGGGTTAAAATTGATCAATTAATATTTGTTTAATATCTTTTGGTCAAAAAATAAACAGCAGGATATGGGACTGCTCATAAAAATGGATCTTTGTTAATTACCCTGTAAAAATAGTACAAAATCGTCTCAGCAGTTTGTATGAAACTCTTCTTTCTTTCTTTCTTTCTTTCTTTCTTACATAAAGTTTATATTTTAGATCATTGGTGGAAAATCCTGGTTCTGTTTTGCTTTTGCATATTAATTTGTGATGCTTTTGTATCCTAAAGGAAAATATGTAAAACTTCATATATTTCATAAATGAGATATTAGCATACATTACAAAGAACAACTTTAAATTTCAGCAGAAAAGCCTTCAGGGTGCAAAACGAACACTAAATACATTATTACTGAAAGGGAAAGCAATACAAAAAGAAAACGTCCTCCGTGTCCCTCAGGGGGAGCCGTACATAACCAACCAATCCAAAATTATTTACAGATTTCAAAACATCACAGAAAACATTCTGAAATTGTAGCAAGATTTTAACATACAGAAAACATATTTTTAAGCCAATACAGTAGCAGTAGTACAGTAGTAGCTAACATTTTATTACATAGTCATAGTACACAGACACCGTGATCCAGAGAAAGACGAAATTTTATTTTCATATTTTATTGCTTTTATTTGGTTATTAACTTTTTTTTGTTGTTGTTATAAGGTCTAGTGTAAAGGTTAATTATGTAAGAAGCAGCTGATAATAGCTCAACTACATTTAGTGACTGTAGATTTATGAAGTATAAAGAATAGCATAAAGACAAATTAATACAAGTTAACTTCTTGTATAAAATTGCAAGAATATACAGTGAGATCAACATGTCTCACTGACATCAAACTGTCACGATTTGGTGGTGAGGCAGACGCTGTAGACCCAGGTAAGATGAATAGTAGATTTTAATAATGAAACACACAGTGTTTCATTATTAAAATCTACTATATTAAGCACGGCCGAGCAGAAGCCAGGGCTCGACGCCGGTAGCAACTGTAAACACGACTGCAACACAAAGGACTGAACGCACAATGGACGAGGACGCAGAGACACAGGTGGCACTAAATACACACGGGGTAATTAGGGAACGAGAAACACCTGGGAGTAATCGAGGGGAGAACAGGACAACACGGAGACACAGAGAACTCTAAATAAACACACAGAAAACACAGAACATGACACAAACTAATTTTATGTTAGATTCATCATCTACCAGAACAATTAAAATATTTACAAAACACTCACAGAGAAAACAAAGTTCTGTTTTACTGATGTTTACCTGATTGGTTCTAAAAAACAATCATAATACTATTTTACATTTAATCAAAGAGCACAAACTAAACCTCAGACAGGATGAGAGTCAAAAAATGTTTGACAAAACATTTTACAAGAAAATCTTCCATTTAGTCATTTTAATCAATAAAAGAACCATCCTGGTTCAAACACCTGATAACTAAACTTCATTTTAATTATCAACTATGTTCTGCATTACATAGGCCAGTCGCAAAAAGCAATAAATGAATTAATCACACGATAAAATGAGCTCAGTAATTTCTGTTTGCATGATTTACCATTTGTCTCTTTTCTCTTTCTACCAAAAACTGGATGACAAAAGTCCACGCTGTTTGATGCACCTTATTCTATCTGACAAAACAAGGCAGAAGAGTGAGGAAAAAGTTGAACAGCAGGATAGAGAGGTTCGCTGAATGTATCTTTGTAGGTGTGGAGACGGGTGAGGTTGTCATGAGAAACTTTGTAGAAAGAGATGCTGCCAGCTTCCCAATCCAGATACACTCCAATACGAGAGCAGCGCAAAGCGGAGACAAAAACACGGTTACTGTTGTGCTGAACGTAGCAACCTTCCTCTGAACAAATGTTGCACCAGGATTTATCATTCAGCCCCAACTTGCAGTCCTCTCCATCTCCTTTTCTGCCGATGCTCCTGTACGTTAAGCCGATGGTGCAGGGCTCCACCAGCTCCAGCTCAAAGTAGCAGCGCTCCTGCAGGCCCTGTTCACACAGAACCTGCAGACACTGATCAAACCGTTCTGTGTGGTCAGGATAAGGTTGCTCGTTCTCCACCCAGGTCACCTTTCTGTCCCCTTCAGAGAGAAGCAGCTTCTTGTGTGCAGTGTTGGAGTCCAGGGTGACTCTGCAGGCATCTGGAAAAACAAAAACTAGTAGTTCAAATATACAAAAGCTCATACCCCTGACTTATTGAGGAGAAAGACTGGCATGAAGGAGAGTAAAGTACCTTCCTAACACTGTGACAGAAATGTAGCAATTATTGTTCTAATTCCTGAATATTTAAATTGAGACATATTGCTAGATTAATTTTACAGAAATGTAAGTGTGCAAGTCTGTTTTGCTATTTTATGTTTCTTAGTCTAGTTTGGCATTGATGTTATCTTTGTTTGATTACCAGAAATAAAATAACAACCAAAGAGTCAGTTACTTACACTTCTTAAATCCTGGTTTCATCCGATGGGGTCCAGGATGATCAAAACTTTAAAGAGAAACCAGAGTTAGAAACTATTAAAAGCCTTTAAGATTATAATACAATCTAGAGTATTGTAATTACTGTAGTTTCTTGATCTGACGTTGCTCAGAAAAAAGCTTAATTCCTGTTTCTCCTGGATTGTTGTAGCTCAGGTCCAGTTCAACCAGGTGGGACGGGTTGGACTTCAGCGCTGAGACCAGATGTTCACATCCTTTCTCTGTGATCAGGCAACCAGACAACCTGAGAAAATACAGAGGTTGAAGCAACTGTTGGATTAATCTGCATAAAGCCTTAATACCAATATTGTGTAAAATAAATGTAATCAAGATTACATCTTATATTTGTTTCAGATTCAAGTTTTGACATTGAAGAATGAATTACATTATATTCCATTACAGCAGCATAGGGAACATACTGTATGTTTTACATCAATCTTACCTCAATATTTTGAGTTTGCAGCCAGGACTCGACAGTCCATCACACAGCATCTTCACACCTGAATCCTTCAGATCGTTGTTGCTCAGGTCCAGATCTTGCAGTGGTGAAAATGGGAACTTTAGGCCAAAGACCAGATGGTCAATCCACTCTTCAGTCACTTTACAGTCTTTTAACCTACAAGGCGTATAGAGAAGTAAGACTTAATGTTGCTTAAATATATATGGTCATAATCTAAAGCAGGGACAGTGCTACACATGGATCAATTTCTTCGTATATAACAGAACACCGTGTCATGTCATTCCTGTCATCTAAGAGCAGTAAACAGCCAACAGTTCAGATAAATTCACCAAAATTAGACAGAAACTAACAAAATGTTGTGCCTGTTGGAGAATCTCTGTTCTCCCAGGTCTCCACAGTGACCAGACCTTTGTGACCCAATGCTACAGGGTAGGAGTCCGTAATCATGGACTACTGTCCTGCATGTTTTAGATGTGTCTCTATTCTAGCATGCCTATTCAAATGACTGCATAATCTCTTCAGGCCATGAAGTACAGTGAACCGTCGCTATATCCCGGTTCACCTTTCACGTCTCGCTGCTTCACGGATTTGCATCGTGCATTGTGTTCTGCATTCTGATTGGCTAAACAGTCTCTCCGCTTCTTCTCTACCTATGTGTCAACAACATTGCGGTTTAATATGTACACAAACGTAAAACAGTTTGCCAAATTTAACATAATCGATGGTGGCATGTCGGTTTATAAGAATCTTTTTGCCCAGAAGAAAAAAGAGCAACAACAGCTACCGATAACTATGTTCTTCTCTCGAAGAAACACACCTGCACCGCGGGCTTTAGAAGAAAAAAAAAAAAAAAACCCGTTACAGAGCGGAGTCAGGCTGCAGCGGCTCAGTCAGAAGAGCAGTGAAATACATGTGAGTCACTATTTGTGCTACTGTACTTTGTTTTGTTTTTTTTCATAATCATTTTTTATTTTCTCCCGTTCTAATCCAATAACTCAGGTCACGGTGGGGCGGCGCTGATCTCCGCAATTCGGGCACGGGAATCCGCCTTCAGTTTGTATTAAAATTATTATTTTACAGTACAGTAGTTATTTGTAAAAAAAAAAAAAAAGGTTAAACAGTACTTTTAATATGTTAAACAAATGTTTGGGCCTGTAAAAAGGTTTTGTTCTTTGGTTTCAATGTATTATGGAGTATTTCATTGTATAATAATTGTAAATAAAATAAAGGTTACTCCTTCGCGGATTTCGCCTATCGCAGGTTCTTTTTGGAACGTAACGCCGCGATAAACGAGGGTTCACTGTTCTTGAAGCAGCACTTTCGTATGGCAAGATCTTATTAGATCCCTACAATCTTTGTAAGAATACTTTTATCCTTTGAACTAAACTCATTTATATTCAAAACATCTTAAAACAGATTATTTTATTATAAATAGAAAAATGAGACTCACACTGCCTTTTTACTGCTTCTCACTGCTGGAATGAGCCTCCTCCTGCCTTCATCTGTTGTGTTGTAACTCTTTAAATCCAACTCCTCAAGTTCATTCTTGGACACTTGCAACATGTAGGCCAGGGCCGAGCAGTGCAGGGGAATCAGCTCTTTTTTTGGACGGCCATCCATTTTAAGATATTCTTGAATCTCATCTTTGACTTTGTTATCTCTCATCTCAACCATGGCCTGGAAAATGTTGATGCAGCTATCTGGAGACAAGTTCTTTCTTCGGATTGATCTCAGGTAAGTCAAGACTTTCTTGTCTGTATCATCGTTTGGGTCCACAGATGTCAACATTCCCTGAAGGGCTCTTCGGTTGGGTTCAACCATGAGACCAAGGAGGAATCGCAAGAAAAAATCTAAATGACCATTCTTCTTCTGCAGGACTTTTTCAACTGTCTTCTTTGCAAGATCAACTAAAGCATGGTCTTTGTCCTCCAAATCAAGAAAGCTCCCAAGCTGTTTGGTTTGCTTGGTTACAAAACATTCATAGACAAAGAGAGCTGCAAAGAACTCTTGGAGAGTCAGATGCACAAAGAAGTGGATTTTTCTCTGGTAGAAGATTTCTTCTTCTCTAAGAACTGTGTTGCAAAACTCAGTGTAGATAGAAGCTTCTTGAGTGTCGATATTGCTGTCTCTCAGGTCTTCCTCATAAAAGATTAAATTATTTTCCAGAAGCTGGTTAAATGCCAGCTTCCCAAGTTTTAGAAGAAACTCTTTGTGTGTCTGTAGAAGCTTCCCTTTGTGTGGATTCTTTGTTTCATATTTTCTGCTTCTGCGTTTTGTTTGAACAAAAACAAACAGTGCCATCATCTCTGTCAGAGTCTGAGGGATTTCAATGTCTGGCTCTCCACCAAAGACCTCCTGGAATAAAACAGCAGAAATAAAACAGAAGATTGGAATCTGGCACATGATGTCAAGACTTTGTGAAGACTGGATATGTTTAGTTATTCTCCCAGCAAGACTCGGATCATCGCTGAATCTCCTTTTGAAATATTCCTCTTTCTGAGGATCTGTGAATCCTCTTATTTCTGTCACCATGTTGATGTGCTCTGCAGGGATCTGATTGGCTGCTGCTGGACGGGACGTTATCCAGATGTTTGCATCAGGAAGAAGGTTACCTTTGATGAGGTTTACGAGTAGGTTACCTACAGATGTTGCATCCCTTAGAGATGACACTGTCTTCATGTCCGCAAAGTCCAGTGAATGTCTGCTTTCATCCAGACCATCAAGGATCACTATTATCTTCGCTTTGGCATAAGCCAAGGAATCTTTCAGAGGTTTTAGCGCTGGATGAAACTCTACCAGCAACTCATTGAGGCTTTTCTTTCTTGTAACCAGATTCAACTCTCGGAAAGTAAGACAGAAAACAAAATCAACATCTTTGTTTGCTTTCTCTTCAGCCCAGTCGAGGATGAACTTCTGCACAGAAAAAGATTTTCCAATGCCCGCAATTCCCTTAGTTATGACTGTTCTGTTGGGGTTCTCCTGGTCCGTCAAAGGTTTAAAGATATCAGTGAGGTTCACTGAGGAATCCGATGATGGCTGCTTTTGAAGACGGCCTTTTAGGTGTCCAAACTCATGTTCTTCAGAAAGTTCTTTATTCTCACCAATGGTGATGTAGAGAATTGTGTAAATACTTTTCAGTGAAATTTGTTGGTCACCATTACCTTCACCTGTGGCTGAAAATTTATTTTGCATTGCTTTTTGAAGGTTCTTCTTTAGTTTTAAAATGTCTTCGTCTCCTGTGAAAATCAAACACACAGTAGTGAAGTCAAATATCATGTTATTAAATTAAGCTTTAACTCTCCCTATGCTTGAAAAACGTCTTAAGAACAGTACATTTAAGTTGTGATGAACTGTAAGAAGTGATAGAAATAATTTTTTTAAATTACCATCTGTTCTTTTGGGTTTCTTTCCACATTTTGGACAACATGTATCCACTGTTGAAGGAGACTGGTGTGATTCTGAGACAGCACAATCTCTGCAAAACCGGCATCCACAATACATTTGGACTTGGTCTGCTGAATCCTTGTTGCACTTTACACACTGCAGTGGTTGGCTAAAACAGGACAAACAAAACATCAAAATTCCTGTTTTGGAATATGTCAGTCACAATAAGGACTAAAAAATCAATAGATATAGTTTAAGAGACAAGACAATATTATCATGTTGGTGTTGTTTGAGGACACAAATGTAAAAAAGGCAGGGAGAGTATTGTAAAAAATATTTTTTTAATTTAAAAAAGGGGAGTGAAGAAAACTTACAGGTGCAGAAGAAATGAACATAAAGGAAGGAAAACAAAAGGTGAAAAGGAAACTTGATTGACGCTCCAATAAGCAGTGAGGGAAACCGAATATCTTAAAAGCTGCAGGGAAGACAGATGAGAACCAGGAGTGAACAATCAGGCGGATGAGGAGCAGCTGGGAAATGAGTTTACAAAAATGAGACAAACGGAGAAATGTTTTCACAAATCAAAGGTTCTGTAAGGAAGGTTGGGAAGTTTACTCAATGGTTGACTAACAGTAGGGTGATGCTTGTGCCAAAATAGTGAAATTTCTGTGTAGCCAGTATCTGTTTTCACAAAAAAAGAAAAGGTTTAATAGATCACATATTGTATTTAATAAATCACATATCAAAGCACAGCTTTCCAGCAGAGGTTTGCCAGTTTACATACTTTGTTTATGTAAGGATTTAGGTTTCTGTGTTTTCACTTAATTGAGTCTCTGTATTGTCCCGTCCACCCATTGATTGTCCCCAACTGTCCCTCAGGTTCCTCTTGTGTATTTAAACCCAACTCTGTCTGTTGTTCCCTGTCTGATCCTTGTCGTATCTTATCTTTGTCACTCTGCTCCATTCATGTATTCTATCCAGTTGCTACCCCTACCTGAGCTCCTAGCTGTCTGCTCACCTGTGCTGCCTGGACTTTTGTACTCCTTGTTTATCATCATCATTAAATCATAATTTTTCACACCACAGCCTGGGTCAATCCTCACCACCTCAAACCGCAAATAATGACAGTTTAGAAATCTTGTGTAAACTTTTTCAGAACAATGTTAAATGGTATAATTTACCTTGGAGGCGTTTCAAGAGCAAAAAAAGGCATTTCATCCCTGGACCTATCGCTCTTCATGGACACATTGCTTGGAGTTGAAGGCCTGATTCTTCTCAACTGTGAACTACAAACAAAAAAAGTATTTTCACTAAAACTAATATGTTAATTATGTTCTATGTTCATCATCCCAACAAAGAAATATAAATAAAGTTACAAATATACAAACTCTGTTTTGCATGAATCCACTTACCTCTGATGATTTACAGAAATACTGAAGCAATGTTTACATTATTTGATACAGTTTTATAATTGACAGGTTTCAAGTCAGCAAATAGCTTTAACTGTAATAAAGAAAATACATTTTACAGTGTCCCATAGAAGCAAATCCTTCTAATACGAAAAACAACATATGATGTTTCTAAAGTACATTCAGGTATTTCTTTTTTAAGCATGATAAAAAAAGAAGCAGATTTACCTTGAAGCTGGTTCATCACTAAAAAATGGTGGTTCAATCTTGGATGATTCGCTCTTCACCGACACAGAGCTGGCAACTGAAGATTCAGTTCTTAGCGGTGAACTACAAACAGATTTTTTTAAAATCAAACATTATTTCTATATTGCCACATCTCAACAGGAAAGGTAAATACAGGGACTATTATATCTCCAGTTATATACAAATTTAATTAATATTTTCCAGGATAAGAGGCAAAGACAAAAAATGAAAATACAACTCCAACATTTAAAATCATGACAAACCTCATAAGCCAACAAAAGCAAAAGGGCTAAAAGGATTTGTGTTAACAATTCTACAGTTTTTTAATGGTTGTATCGATTTTAAGAAGATTTTTAAGATTTTATAATCCTAGCTTTTGTTTGTGACTAAATACGTAGCTTTTTTGTTTGTTTTTATTGATCTTCTGATCTTAATATTTGACAGATAAACAGTCCAAAATGAGGCAAAAAGCAACAAACTAAAAGGTTAATAATAGCATTACCAGTGTGGCGACTCATTGAGTGACCGCCGCCTCTTTTTCCTTTCAGCCATTTCTGCTGCAGCAGCTAAAATGAAGAGAAAAATAAAACATCCAAGCAAAATAAATCAGTTGTAGTTTTTATTTAGGTTCAGTGATTTCATTTGTATTCAGAAGTCAAGCTGACGAGATCTAAGTTATAGACATTGATCCTCAAAACATGTAAAAATATAAAAACATAAGATTAGTGTCCGCTGGTGCCCAGACGTTTCATCCCGGGTTTATTTAAATGGCTGTTCTTTACATTTCATTGTTCACTGGTGATACTAACAAAAAGGAAGGATGAACATGTTTAAATATTGACATAACATGCTATGTGATATTTTTTTATTCATGTTAAAAGTTTTTGCTGTTATTTAAGAGGAACTACAAGCTTATAATTAGCTAGTCAGCAGCTTGAAAATTCACATTTTCTTATTTTAAAAATAAAACTATCTAAGCATCAGCTAAAGCAAAGTAAAAGTAAAAGTAAATCTGCCGGTGGTGCATGTGTAATAAAATGCCATTACCTATTTAAATAATCATTTTTGGTGTTAAATCTACTGTATTATTTTCTGAAAATATCAGAGTGAGTTTAATGTCAGCAAACTTTAGTGTTAAACTGAGCGCACGACGGAAATTACGTCGCGGAGCTTTTTTGTATTCACCACGCAGCTGAAGAAACAATGCATCTTGTTATTTATGGATTATTGAAACGTGTTATTATACGTATTATTTTTTATATTAACGGCTTGCCATATAACTCATAAGCAGCGCTCAGGCCACGCGTAAACAAAAGAGCTCCGTGTATTAAAGTTCAGTCTCCTCACTGTATTTAATCAGATAAGTGAACAAAGTGTTAAAATAACATTATTCCAGGAAATAACCTAACAGATGTTTAAATGTTAAAAATCCATGATCCATTTTAAAATGTATTTAAAATGGATCATTAAAACCTAATGATGCTGGAGCAACATTTCTAAATACTGTAAAGTTGCTCCAGTTTCCGCTCATTTTTCACCAGGTTTTTGATTATGAATACGTAAAAAATCAAAACAAAACAAAAAGTAAAATAATAAATAAATAAATAAATAATTTTTAAAAAAAACATATTGAGACGCGCGTTTGAAAATCAATATGGCTGCTGAACGAAAATACAACTTCAAAACAGTTTCGGGTTTGATTCTGTTCAGTACCAGCAGAAGTCTTTGTGTAAAGTCCAGTTTTAGTATCTGCGCAGTTAAAACAAAATGTCTGCTGCAGAGCAGACAACATGTGAGAACATATGCGAGTCCGACATGAGCAACAAGAACAAAACATGCAGAAACTCACATTCAGGTTCCTCAGGTTACCTTTCATCCACCTTTGGACTGTGATTGTCCTCGGAACCCGTCCAAACAGCTCGGCTTTATTGCGACGTTTCGGAAAGTACCTGCAATATTGTCCGCGTCTGTTCTAATCTTTTACTTCCGGTTTCGTCAGAACAGAACTGAATCCCATTGAAGTCATAACAACATATTACTAATACAGACGATGTGAATTTTTATGTTCCCTGATGTAAATATGCAGAAACGGATTCATGGTTCGTCCAAAATGACAGTTTGTAGACATGAAGGCAAAAGTTAATGGAGTTAATCAGGAAGTGAATTTGTGTATCTGCAGATTTTCTGCTAAGCTTTTGTAATAAAAGGTATTAATAATAGACAGATTATGTGCTGCAGGGCTTATTCTGCGCTAAGCAGGGGATTTTTCTGTTTTCTGTCACTTTCTATTTGATTACAGAAAAAGTAATTTCCTCTAAAGTTCACAGAGCATGACGGTTAAAACTAAAAACTGCAGGAAAAAATTGTTTGATTTTTAGATGAAGGTTCTGTTCATAAAAGAATAATCACGAATAAGTAAATATTTGCAAGATAATAACAGGACTTTTCATGAAAACAACTGTTTTTCTTTCATAATATGATCATCTGCAGGCAGATTAAAGTCTTGCTATTTTTTTTTTTACTAGGAAGATTTGTTTTATTCCATTTCTCACATTGGCAATTTAATTTTATGCTTGTTTTATGTATTGTTTTACATAATTTTAAAACAGTTATTTCTCCACTAGATGCCTGACTGCCATCTAGTGGACAAAAAGTAGAATTTAATTATTAAATCTGCAGGAACAGAAGTTTATTTAACACCTTACATCCATCATCTAAAGTCAGAGTCAGAGGTGAACAGAATAAAAGTACTTCAACATATTTTTACTCAATTAAGAGTAAAAAGTATTTGGTAAAAGTCTACTCAAGTATTGAGTAACTGATCAAATTATCAATCATTTAATATTTAAAAATTATATAATCAGATGTACCAAAATATAAAGTTACATGTAAATGTTAGTATTTTAAGGACAAAAATGACAATAGTTCATATAACTAACAAAAAAAATAACAAAATCAGGCCAAAGAAAATTTTTACAAATCAGTTTCTTTCAATAAAAAAAAGTTTTGAAACTTTAATAAAAGCTGCAGGTGTTTCTGTGTCTGGTGAGTTTTTGATTAAAACATGTTTTTTCATTCAGTGGGTAGAAAATCCAGAAATTTAGTAGAAATACTTCTTAATAAAATTACTCAAGTAAAAAGCACAGTGTAGTAAAAATACATTTTTTCATAAAAGTTACTCAGATAAATGTAAATAGTTCCTACAAAACTGGTGGGAATGTTTGAAAATATTACAGAATAGTAGACGGTGGAGCCTTTTAATGATAGAACCAGTTTGTGTTAATTCAGGTGTTTTTATGATTTTATTTGAGTTGGAACAAACAGTTAAAACTTTCTGAAGGACTTCAACATTATGAAGCACAAAACTGAAACGACACGCGGCTTCCCTCCTCCAACCATCACACATTTATCAAAACTACAGCAAAATACAGATTATAAACATTTACATCTTCACCTCAAAATAATACCAGCTTCTGAACAAACATGGCTTTGACCTCAGAGTGGATTCGCTCTGTTTCAGTTTTCTATCATAGATTTAGAGATTAATCTCTGTTATTGTCCCGGCTGCGGAGGCGTGCCGTCGCTGTCGTCCTCCCAGGACGAAGACGTGAAACCTGCCGGGGCGGAGATGGAGTGAGGGGCGGTGGTGTGGCCCAGGCCCTGGTACCGCCCCACTGAAGACGGGGAGGAGGGCATGGAGGTCGCCGCGGCGACGACGGGATCCTGGGAGGTGGAGTTCAGCAGGCCGGTGTGCTCAGTGTGCTCGGGTCGAGCCGCTGCGCCGAAGTACATCTTGTTGGGACGACCCAGGAAAGTACGACCTGAAGGCAGTGAAACATTATCATCATTAATTTCATTGGTAGATAATTTCACTTATAGATTTGTTTCTGTTTCTGAAATGAAGAAACGCCGATAACATGGAGAGCATCAAAAGGGACTTTTAAGTTCTGGAAAAGATAAAAAGCTGTGCTATGTAGTGATGTTATATTTTATGTGAAAAATAAATGGAGACAAATGAAATCTGCTAACGATGCTCACCAACATGGCGGACCTGCTCAGTTACATCAGCTCTGATGTCTGAGAAATCCCACATGGCCAAAAAGCTGTCGAAGCACGAACCCTCCTCTGCTTCCTGCAGGACAACAGAAAGAAACGGATGGATGGATGGATGGATGGATGGATGGATGGATGGATGGATGGATGGATAGATGGATGGATGGATGGATGGATGGATGGTTACCTGGACGTAGGGTTTGTAGGTGAAGGTGTAGTGGTGAGCGATAGCAGCAAGGAACATTTCTATGCAGATGATAAAATCCTGTGAAATCAATCAGACAATAAATCAATAAATCAGTTTTAGAGATAAAAAAAATTGTAGCTTTGTGAAAAAACTCACATTTTTTGATAAAAACTTTTTGCGATAGGATGCAGTGATTTTTTTTTTTTTTAAATTAAATTAGTGAATTTCACAAAACTGCAACAGAAAAACGTTTTTTTCTCGTCACACCAGTCATGTGATCAACAACCAGAAGTTACTACTGGCGGAAACAACAAAGAAGACGACAGGAAGTGGTTGGAGAATGATGGCGCTGAATGTTTTTTAATAACTTCCAGCATGAACAAACTTATTCATGTGTGATTTTAATTGCATTTCATATTTAATGGAAACATCACAATTGTGAAATTGTTGAGGTTTTTTCGACATTAGCTGAATATCAACAAAATTTTGTGCACATTTGTAATGGAAACCCAGCAAGTCTTTAAAAAAAGTCTTAAAATATGTCCTGACCTGCAGTCCAGTGGCTACGGCCTCCACGCTGTCCCAGTCCCAGGTGTGTTTGTCAGAAATCACTCCCACTTTCACCAGGAACGCTATAAAAACCGCCTGCCTGCAGGGAAACCAGCAGCTCTCACCGTTTCATCTAAAACAGAACGAGACACTAATGGACTCCGGCCTCCAGCCTTACCAGAACGAGACAAACACCACCAGTTTGACGCAGAGAAACTTCCCCACAGGCCTGATGGGAGTCAGCTCGTCTCTGAGGGCTTTGTACAGCAGAACCAGGCAGTACATGGCGAACTGGACCCACAGAGACATGAACCAGAGAGGAGAACAACTGGACCAACGTTTACGGATCATGTTTTCATTTTTATCTGTCTGTGTTGTGTTGATGTTTGTTTACCAGCTGGGAAATGTTGTTGACTATAACCAGGTAGGACCAGGCGTTTCTGAAGCTGAAGTTGGCTTCATCATAAACGCCACAGAGCTGGCAGATGCTGCAGAAACAAAAAGATCCACTCAGCATCAAAAATACTCTGACGAGCTGAAAACTGCAGCTAAAAATATCATAACTGGAATGAAAATGAGAAGTACAGCAACTAAAGCTTAAAATAACTTTAAAAGTGACCTGCTATGCTTCTTTGAACAGACAAGAATAGAGTTATGGCCTATTCCAAACATGTTCATTACATTTTTTCCACAAAATCATTCTTAGATAATTGAGGTTTAGTCTAGTCAGTTCTGCCTATTTTAGCTATTTTAGGGTCTCTGTCACTTTAAATCCAAATAAGCTCAACTTAAACTCAACGTCTTCAGTCGCACGTGAAAATAACTGCAAACAGACATACAACCGTACATCTTTGAAAAGCAGAAGTGGAGCCTCCTGCACAACCAACAAGAATGCGGCGAGTGGTTTCTGGATGGTGAGTCAACAACAAAACGGTTGTCTTTCCCAGCAGCCATTATACACCGTATAGAGTGGTAAAACCAGCTGACCAAAGGTGCTGGAGCTCAGTTTGGGGTTGCTAGGTAACAGGACTGGACTCGGCTGGGGTTGCAGTCTGACGTTACATTCTGGAGGTTTTTGAAACGGCTCATTTTCCAGACACCGAAAAACGTTAACTTACTGCCAAAATGTGACCAGGTGTTTTTTTTTAAAGCAGTTGAGACAAAAATGGACGAATAAAAACATTAAAAATGTTTAATTTTGTAAAACTGATCTGCTTTAAAGAACCTTTAGAAAAACCAGAGAACTGCTGATTGAATGATTTATAATGTGCAGGAAGGAAAATACTTTTAAGAAATAAGGAGACTTACAGCGCTATCACCGTGGTAACGGGTCGGACCACAGTGTACTGCAGGACTCCCAGTTTGCACCGGAACAGCAGCACCCTGTCAGAGAAAGAAATCAAACATAAAACCCTTCGTCTCCACCGGCTCACCATGCGGCGCGGCGCGGCGCGGCGCGGCGCGTCTTACTCTCCCATGGGCCACGGCGGGCAGCAGCAGAGCGGCGGCAGGTGCGGCTGCTGCTGCTGCACCTCCAGCATCAGCACCAGGCTCGGGTACTGGTTGCTCAGGAAGTTGAGCAGGAACACCAGGAAGTTGTAGATGACGAAGGCCTCGTAGCATTCCCTGCACGTGTCCACGTAGATGGCCAGGCTGGGGTAGCGCAGGGCCAGCCACTGGGCGCAGCGAGGAAGAGGAGAGAGGAAGGTCTGAATCACGTGAGGAATGGAGCTACAACGCTGCCACACTGTAAAACATTTGAGCTGCATTCAGTTGTGTTTACTATTTTCTACTCTTTAAGTCAAATAGGTTTTAGATTTTGAATCTAAATGTGAGACTTTGTTAAAGATAAACTAATTTATTAATTTTGTCAAACCTCCAACGATTTAATAAACTAGAGTTTTTAGGTTAACACTTAAAAAAACTGAAAGAAGAAAAAGACGGGAGTGGGAACTATTTCCCAGAATGCTTAGCGGCATGTTTTAGTGCGTTACATTGATCTGTTTTATTTTTATGTCCTGTTCTCACTAAATGTTGTTGAGCTGAATTCATTGTGATTAATAAAAATTATTCTCAGATCAGAAATTTTGTTCATGTGATTTGAAACAAGAATTTAAATTATTCTAAATTAAAATATGTAGTTATTTTAACTTGATATTATGAGTAAAATAATAGAGAGATGTGGCTCTTTAACCGGGTGAGGACAGTTTCTTCTTGTATATTGTGGAATAATTATTGGTTTAAATTGCAGCTTTAAGTTAAAACTCACTATTGAACATTAATGAAGTTAAAAAACAATGTTTAGACAACTTGTCTCTTGTTGTTAAATCAACTTCATGAACTTTAATTTCTGAGTTTAAACTAAAACTATTTTCTTGTCGACTTAAGTTGCATTTTCATGGCAGCAGGTGGAAGTTCAAGTTAAATCACCTTTAAATGTTTTACAGTGTCTCATTATGGTCTCATTATTGACTCACGCTGTCCAGACTGTAGATGGGCACCATCCACAGGATCCTGCAAGACCAAACAACCCAGAAGATTTAAGTGTTTCTGTCAGCTCTGAATTTTCATGCACTTTATTTTTCTTTCTGTGAAAAATCTGAAAGTTTCAGAAACTTCCTGCATGTCGTTATTATCTGCGTTTTCTTCCCTAAAACTGTCAATTTTTGATTATTCCTCTTTTGGATCAAAGTGCATGAAAATAATTTACCAACACAAATTACAACATGTAGTTAAAATTACATATAAATTTGAATGTGCATCCTGATTGGTGTCGTTTGTCAGATTAAAAGTGTCTTTTAAAAAATTAACAACTATTAAGCATGTAATCAATATTTTTATGGGTCTGATGTAATATTCAAATTTTAAATTTCATGTTTTCATGAACTGTAAGCAGAAACTCATCATAACTAAGAGATAAAATGTGATATATTCACACTTTTATTCAAACCACAACTAGATAAATATGGCTGCTCCTCTCTAACATGCAGTCACAACTGAAATTTGAATCCTTGCCAAAGTTTTCCTGCTTTTATTCATCACTAAAAAGTTTAGCTGGTTGTAACTTGATGGATGAACCTAAAGAATAAATCAGATTTCTGAAGGGGCCTGCCCCCCATGAGCCCACCCCTGAATCCGCCCATGCTTCAAACGTTGCTGCTTTCTGTAGCAGAAAATATATGTTGTTTTCATTCATCTGTAAACAACTGAGTCATCAAAAGCTTATTTGAAATAAAAGGTTGATTTAATTTTTGCAGGGGTCAGTGTCCCCCATCAGCCCACCCCTGAATCCGCCCATGCTCCCCTCTTATTGTCTTATTTTTCCTCCACTGCAGCACAAACATCTAAAAATTGTCTGATTTTTTAGGTTTAGAAAGTTTTTCTGATTCAGTGCAGTTCGCTAAGAATGTTGGAGTTAAAACTTTTTGAATCGTGTTGATCGTGTTTATTTTCCACCTGATGATGGGTTTCTGCAGCTCCGGCTGGGTGTAGTGCACCATGTGCTGCAGGATCCCCCACAGGGAAACGGGGATTGTGAGGAACACGAACACTCCGGCTATGAACCAGGCTTTGCTGTGAGTCCCGACCTGCGCAGACAGAGCAGAACCTCTTTGGGTCAAGACGTTTGGACCGGATGAGGCTCAGACCGGAGTCCAGGTGAGTCAGCAGGAGGTCACCTTGTCCTTCAGGAGCTCCCAGACGCACAGCGGCACCACGGCCACCAGCAGGAGGGCGTACAGAACCAGAACCAGCGGACGGATCCACCTCCTCCACTCTGCACAGGTACACGGCATGACGGCTGCTTTTCCCTGAGCGAGGACTTACAGGCTCATCCTAAACCTTAAAGACAAAGACAGAACTTTAGAGCTGGACTGTAATTTAACTTAATTAGAAATTATTATTATTATTATTATAATGTACGAGATTATTGTTGTAATTATGTACACCTAAACTTACAAAAATAGATACAACAACAATGGTCAGATATATTTATTTAAGGTTATTTTTGTTTACTTTTGAACTTGTTTTGTTTTCTGCAATTAAAAATGGCATAATTCGAATTAAATTGAGTCAAAACAAGATCCAAAGTTAAAAGAAAATATTTTCATAAAGCCTGGAGGTTAGGCTACAAGAGTCTGGCTAAATTACAACAGAGAAATAAGGGATGGATTCACATTTCAGTAAAAGAGTTTAGCAGCAGAACTAACCTATGAAATAAAGTCAAGTTTTTCTTGTTATTAAAATATTCCAGGATGAGTCCAAAAACCCACATTTCTGGAATTTACATAAATGACACAAAATCTGCATATAGGTTAATAAATTACCACTCAAATAAAGTGCAAGTAAAAGTCTGTAGCCACTTAACACAAGTCAAGTTTTATGTGTTATTTAAACATTCCAGTATGAATATAAAACCATAAATTTGTGGGACGTTCATGTTAAAATCATCTGCATCCAGCAGATTAATGAATCACCACTCAAATTATGTTTGAATAAGTTTTTAATATTAAGCTAAATATCCCAGAATAGAAGGTTTAGTTTCTGAACTGAATGAAATTTATCCAATGTTGAGTTTATTTTATTTTATTTTTTTCATATTCAACCACAACCAAACTGTTGGTGAGTTTTTGCAGCTTTTTAAATCTCAATCTTCATTCAGTCGGATGAAACTGTTAGGAAATATTAGAAAAAATAAAACTGGATTGAGACTTTTGGGTCGCAGCGTCTCTAAAAATGGTTGTTTTTCTCTGGCGCCACGTTGGATCAATTGGACCATCAGTCATAAACCAACATTACCGTTTCTAACGTTTCCCATTTCTGACGTCATATTTCAGCCATTAGCATTAAAAACGTGTTTGGTTTTGACTAAAATGAAAACATTTATCATTTTAAACAGGTCAAAGCTTGGAGATGTTGGTGCAGCTGAAGGTGTTTACTTGCAGTGACGCTCGGCCTGTTTCCACCCTCAGTCCTGTCTCTGTTTCTAGGCAACGCATCCCCCCTCCATCCGAAACCGCTAAACCGCTAAACCGCCGCTCGGCAGTCCGTCAATCAGCCCCGCTCTGATCAGTGATCGATTAATCCACACAACGGGCCGTCGGCTCAGCAGCTGTGCCCCGCCGATCCGCTCCTGTCTGCCGCCTTTACGGCCCGACGTCACCGGAGGAAGCAGCGGCAGCTCCGGTCTGCCCGTCGGTCACATGGTGGGTGGAGGACGGGAACAGGCTGCGCTGTTGGCGGGCTAATCAGGTTAAAGGAGCCGGAGACCCGTTCAGGGACCTCCAGCCAGTGGAAGAAAAATAAACCTGGAAAATATAAAATATTTTTGAAGAGTCTCAACCAAGTGTAAAAGTCACTGCGTGTAAAAGAGCCCAGAAAGATGTGACCATGTTTAAATTATTAAATAAAAACTATAATCTATTGACTGATAGAGCAGGAAATTAATCAGTGGCAAATAAAGCAAATATTTATTATGTACTTTATGGATTATATAACTTTATTGATAAACACAACATCTAATAGAAACAACAACAAACAAACAAAAATAAAAACAAACACATTAAAATGGCTTCTTAAAGCATCACAACGTCTCGCTTTATACATCATTATGTTTATAATGAAAAGATTAAATAAAATGGGTGTAATACAAACTTCAGCCCCCAGAGGCCGCGAAAGGACAGGTTATGCTTCTTTTCCTTGGATCTTCACAAACTTATTGGAGTTTTAAATGTTTTAAAAACAACAAGATAAATAAGCAGATCGAGTAAAAAATATATTTTTTATTTATATCCCTGCTTTAATTCTTTTTCAGAGCCACATTGTTGCTGTAAAGAGAGAAACTGTTGTTGTTTTGGGACCAAATGCAAAGCAGATTTAATCTCTCAGGTTCCCATGACTTCACCCACAGTCTCATGCAGTGGATGGAGAAACCTTTACGTCCATCCTGTCCGTGTTAATGAGGTCAACTCTGCAGAAATCATTTTCACTTCCTGCTCCAGGAACGACGCCTTGATTAGTGGTTCAGATCTAAGGGAAGCCGGCTGGTTCTGACTGGCAAAAACAAACAAGAACCGTATCTGTCGGCACAGTTCTTCAATCGGGTCAAATTAATTTTACATCAATGTTATATTGCGGCAACATAACCTCACTGAATATTTTTGATGCAACTTAATTTACTAATTAATGATCCTTACAATTAATCAATTAATCAGATTTCATATGTCACATTTTACTCATTTTTCATTTAACTATTTAGGCTGACTCCATAGAAAATTCGAAATGCATAAAAAATGCAAATAAATTATTCAATTCCTTTGTTAAATAAACATTTTATTGCTTAAAATGCAACAACATGGCAATCCACTAGTGAACGCTTGATTATTTGTAACAAATGATGCATCTGCAGCTAAAAATGCCAACATGAACATGTGAAAGGTTCGGATCTGTTGGATTAACAAATTAGTAATTGGATAACAAAAGTTTTTTTACAGAAGCTAAAAATGTGCAACTTGAGAAGTTCTGAGTATTATAGGAAAAAAAGGTTTTTCACATAAGATGTATATATTCTTTGTACAATTTTGGCTTAATTGCTGCTCTGAATGTGTTTTTCTTTCAGCAAATGACCTTTTTGAGCCTATTATCAAGTTAACAAATAATCAATTACGAAATTAGTTGACAATTATTTCAATAATCGATTAATCGTGATTAATTCGATTAATTGTTTCAGCCCTAAATACTGAACTCAGAGTCCAGTGAAATAATGTCTTCAACAAAAGCACAGTTAGCAAAAATCAGTTATTTTAAAATACATTTAGATTAAATTCATATTTTTATCATTTTACTGTTTAAATTATTCAAACTTCCTGTTTCCTGAAAACGTCACTACTGGCTCATGCACGTCATCTGAAAAAAACAAAACGTCATCCTCCTACAACTTCCTGGCGTCTTCTTCGTCTTTTGCGTCAGCAGCAACGTCCGACTGTTGATTACGTGATTCCTGTGACCCGAAAAAAGTATTTCGACACGGCCTGCAGTTCGTACTCACAAGCACTAGATGGCACTCCTCTCCTTGTTCACCGGAATCTAGATAAAAACGTCACGTCGACGTAGAAAGCCGAGCGTAGCTCTGCTTTGTTTGCTAACGACTCTTCCGGCTAAAAGCTACAGCTAATTAAAAAAATGTATTTAATAATAGAGTTATACGGATAAATTTACAAAGAAAACGAGACTCTGCAACCATTAGAAGGAACGTGAACAAAATAATCCATGTTTTTAACCCATCGGTGAGTAAAACGTCTTACAGTTTGTGACGTCAGGAGGTGAGATTTATCTCAGCTGTTTAAATGAAGCTCAGTGATAAATAAGTATATATGCTGTAGAGTAAAAATGGAGGTTGTATATACACTCTGCTTGAAGTTGCAGTCTTGTTGTGAAAATAACATCTTCCTGTTTACAGAGGTCATGGTCAGAAAAGACCCACAAATAAAATGAAACGTTTTTAATCCATCATGTTACAAGGAAGCATAAATATCCAGTTCAAGTGCTGGATTAGTGGCTCCAGTGAACTTTTACTGTTAAGACTGCTGGACATGTTATCCTTTTTACTCTGCTTTTTGTTTTACTGTACAGTTTTTAGGGTATCTTTTATTATTTTATGTTAAAATATTTGCTTATCTTTTAAATACACATATCAAATGTAGTTTTTAGTATTCCTGGTTTAACTAGATGGCGTTGTTGAACATTAGTTTTATCCACAGCCTTATGCTTACACTTTCTTCAGAACCAGTAATGTCCTCTATTTGATTTAAATATTATTGTGAATTGCACTTTTAGGTTCTCAAACAAGATGGATGAGGTTAAAATCATCTAAACTCTGTTTTTCATCTCCTTTCTGGGAAAAACTGCTCAAATAGTATCTAAAATATCGACTTTTCCTGACATCTTAACTCTTTTCCCAAAACTGGAAGTTATGATGGATCAAATAAGATCCGTCATAACTTTTATGGGTCATACGTAAAAACATTTCTGTGGAGGTGAGTCCCTCAGTGGTCGCTGTTTTTTAAATGCTGACTGGTCCCACGTTGGAGAGTCTGCAGGGTGCTGGAGTACGGCCGAGAGTAACAGCAGCAAAACAGCATCTTCTACAGGGAGACGGAGAAAGACAGACAGGCAGGGTCTGTTCAAAATGTTCAGTCTCAGCTGGAGGAAAAACGCTTTGAGTCATACAGAATTTTATCACAGTCTTCAAATTGCTTTTCTGATTGTAAGCAAAATAATAGCAGAATAAGGGATGACTCAAGACTTTTGCACAACACCGTAGCAATAGAAGACACATCTGAGCTCATGCCAAGTGCTTAACAAGTCAAAATGATGTTTTTCTTTCCATTAAAACATTCAAATATGAGGTCAGATCAAATGTTTCTGAAATATAAGTGACAATATCATCCGTATATAACTTGATAAAAGTTACTGGAAACATAATTAGAGTAAAATTCGATTGATTTTATTAAACAGATTTGGTTTCTGTCCCAGTTTGTCTGAATAATGTTTTCTGTCCTTCACCCAGCCACTGGGAAGATGTTTCTGAATCTGTTTTGCACCATTTAATTCAGTCAGTCTAAACACATGCTCTAACATCAGGAACATTAAATAATTAAAGCACATGGATCAATACTGGTTATATTGATCTGCTACAATGAAATTCAGTATATCCCATCTTCTCTCCTTTTTCTGATTTTTCTTTTTGGCCAATTAACAGAGAAGAAAATCAGGTAGAAAGAAGCAACAGTGAAGGACGGAACCAAGACTATTAACTTTTTCTTATTATTAAATGCCGGTGACTGTCGCTGGTGTTTAAATCCGTACTGTGTCTTTAAAATTATATTGCTGATGGTCCAAAGAGAGACTGACAGCAGATTTACAACCAGTTTCTGGTCTCTTTCATACTAATGTTGAACTCTGTTTTTAAACTCCCCCGTCGTAACAATCTTTATTTCACTATTTGTGACGCCAGCTACTCTGCGACAACTTAATTCCCAGTAAACAGGCTTGACCTTTCTTGACCTGATGGATTTCTAATCTCCAAGGCCGAGGCAAGATAACCTGGATGACATTTTAGTCCTGGACCAGAGCCACAAAAGGCAAATCCAACCGAGTCAGCTGCTTTCGCAGACAGGAGGAGAATGTCCCGGCTGGAAATACTTTCCATCAGAAAGAAGATAAAGCTGCCAGCGGTCACTGTGACACCAAAAAATACATTTAAATCCAATCCTGTTGCCAGAATAAAACTACAACTCCACTTAAACTGTAGATTATGGGACTTAGATTCAACAGAACATTCTCTTTACACTATCAACATAGTCTATTTAGTCAATAGGGACACAAAAAAGGCTCAACTAGCATCTTCTGCGATTCTAAAATCTAGATTTTAGAAGAACCTTTGAAAATTGTCACCTTACATACAATTAGATAATAACTTAAGAGACAGAGAGAAGCCTGTCACAAGGATTAAAAATCTAAAGTTAAACTTTTTAAAATTTTACCTCGTTTATGATGATGGAGAAAAACTTTTCCAGATATATTTCATAAAATCAATTGGGTAAAATGACTTTCTGAGTGTGTTTCAGCAGCGTCACTGTCTCATTTTGAAAACATTTGGGAGAACATGAAAGCAAAAATACAACAATACATGGTTGTAGCAGCTGAAGTTGGAGAAAAAAAGGTAAATCAAAATGATCTTCCTGTTTTGAAACGTTCCTTTTCTGATTAGTTCAACAAAATACAAAAAACAAATAATTTTTAAAAATCCTTGTTTCACTTTTTCCTAATTTTATGAGTTTTTAAAAAATCTGATCGTTTTTATTTTTTTTCTTGTGTTGCTTCCTTCTCAATCTGAAGTCTTCACCAGCAGATTTTGAATAATATTTCAGCTGGTTTGGGTTTGGGTCTGCTTTCTGATTTCTCAGTCCCAGTTAGCATTAGCATTAGCCACAGAACCGATTGGGTTGTCTTTGTTTCCTTATGTATGAGCTGCAAAATGTAAAATTCGAACACAAAAGATTTAGCAGTTTTTTGATATTTACTTTACTTTTCTCACATTTTGCACACTTTATCACATTTAAAATGGAAATGTCTAAAAAAGGTAACTGCCATATATTACCATGTTAACAACCAAAAAGCTAATCGGTTATGTTAGTAACACTAATTGCACAGTTGTAAAACATGGCAATATAATTTTTGAAAAATTGCAACATTTGTTACGTTTTCAGCTGGTGTGGTTTGCTTTCACACTGCACTGTATCGATCAAATCAAACCCTTTGAGAAACCTAGTCACCCTCCTCAACCGTGGTGGCGCTGCACCGGGAGCCACTGAAGGAAACTACAGAAAACCTCTGAAGAAGAAACTGAGCATTTCATAAAATGTAAGCAAAAATGGAGTGATGTGAGATTTTAGCAGTTGTAGGATTTCTCTTTTGTCTTTGGTAAATAGCCACATGCATTTTCTCCCACTAACACTAGACTCTCACATGTTTGTTTTGGTTGTATTTACCCAGAATGCCCTGCTCTGTAGTCCACTTCCTGCTTTTGGAGCTGTCTCCGGTCTGCTTGGCGTTCGCATTCAAACCGCACCAGAGTTCACGTCAACCAAACTGAGGTCTAGGCTTTTAGGCAGACCAGAGTTCACATTTTTGGTCCACATTAGAGTTCGATTGTGCATTCACACCTCCTCAAATGAACCGGACTTTCTAGGCCAACAAGAAAGATGAGTCATTAAAGTTCTGTATTGACTACAGAAAACCGAACTCCTGCACCACACGTGACATATTCCCTCTGCCACAAATTGAGGAAGCATTAGAGGCCTTGGGGCCAGCTAAATACTTCTCCAGGCTGGATGCAGCGACAGGTTACTGGCAAGTGGACGTGGCAGCGCATGATAAACACAAAACTCCATTCAGAGCGCCCATCGGGCTATTTGAGGCCAACAGAATGCCATTCGGGCTTCAGAATACCCCATTCATTCCTCCCAGATCTGAATTTCACTCACCTGCTCAGTTACCTTGATGACCTCATAATATTTTCTAAAACATTTGAGGAGAATCTGGAACACATCCAGCTGGTCTTTGATGTGCCAGTTGATGAGGAAGGAGGTGCAGTATCTGGACCACATGGTGTCTGCAGAGGGAATCAAGAAACAGATCCAGGATGTCCCTTATTTTTTATTTTATCCACCTTCATCATTTAACAGAACACTGAGGCTGTGTAAGTCAAATGCACGTTGTTGGGGCAATTTAGCAGTTTTGGCGAAACAAGAAACAGAAAACATTGGCTGTCATGTTTAAAGGGCACACTTCCAATGATTCTTCATTGCTACAGCTCATCACAGTGCTGCAAGCAGAGTGTCTTGTTTATTAGTAATTAAGAAATTCAAATGATTAAAAAAAAACTATTACATTAAATATAATGTAAATGTATATTTACATTATATTTAATCCAGAGTGGCTGCTTCGCATGATTCCACTGAAACGTGGAAACGGAATAGAGCGGGTCTCCTCTCTGCTGCATGACGAGGAGTCAAATCGACTGCCTGCCAGTTGTTTCTGAGCCATGTGCGCGGTTGGAATTTCAGAGTCAAGCATATTATTGCCTACATTTCTTGTGACAAATTCCTTTATTCCCCACAATCCTATTGGATACTAGAGTGTCTGATGAGCTAGTTGGAGGCTTTTTTGCTCCATCAGGGCAGCCTCCACACACCTGTCAGTGCGATACCGAGTGGTAATCACAATGTGTGTCCTCGCAACCTTATCAAATTCGTGTCACATAATCGGTGTTCACGATCTGAACAGTTTCCTGCCGACACTGTGTGACACCGAGTACACACATGTGGTCATAAAAGTGTATCCTTGTGCGGATGACTGCGTCAAGTCCATCTTGAGTGGACCTCCGCCCAGTGGAGTATGCCAACACTGAGGCCTTTAGGCTTTTAGAGAACTCTACAGTTGATAACAGAGATTCTACTGGTCAAATATGTGCCAGGAAATCAAATCTTGGTGTGAGCAGTGTGAAGACGAAGGACGACTCCCACAAGAAGTGTCGGAGCTCCTCTTGTCAGCATCCACAGCAGTTGCCCCATGGACCTTGTATCTACAGACTTTCTCTGCCTGGAGAAGTCAAAGGGGGGCATTGAAAATATACTTGATGTTACTGATCATTTTCTCATTGTGCTAATACCCCATCAATGACCAAAAAGTGGGCTCTGTGGCCAAGGTTGTGTGGAAGAATTTATCAGGTGGTAAATGTCCTGTACTTTTATAGCGCTTTATGAAGTCCAGAGAACCCCAAAGTGCTCCATACTACATTCGGTCATTCACCCATTCACACACACATTCACACGCTGATGGTGGCACGGCTGCCATGCGCCAGCGCCACCGGGCCCTCTGACCACCACCAGCAGTCAAGGTGGATGAAGAACAGCAACCCACTGAGTGCAGGACTAACTTCTACCACCATCATCATCGTTCCTTCTGTTTTCCAGGAAATCTCCATGCCGATCAAGACACAACGCAAATCCTGCTGCTGTTTCAGCCTCATTGTGATGAAATGAGCTAAAAAAACATTTTGGCTGGTGTAGCTAACTTTTCGACAAACCTTTAGCGGTTAATATTGGATGTGTGACCATCCCATGATTAAGATGACTGAACCAAAAATACTTGGTTCCTTGGTTTTCCTTTTATGCATCACTTGTACATTTAATATTTAGTACGTTTTGTTGACAACTTGACAGCTAAAACCAATGGTAGCCATCGTTGGCCAGCAGTTTTTTACTGGAGGATGGGATCTTGCACGTGCATCACATCACGCTGAAGCGTGTCAATACATGACAGTAAACTAACAACAAGATGTTATAAACCATCCGTTTCCATGGCAACAGACCGTTTTAGCTAATTCAAAAGGAGTTTCCAGAGACATAACACTGGACACGAGTTGAAGGTTTCAAAATCAAATATTTTTCTCCACCGCAATGAAATTCTTGGGTGGAACAAATGTGCCTGTCGTCCTGCGCCTGAAGTGATATATGACAGTTACTTAGATGAAAGTGTGTTAGATGTGAGAAAAGTAAGCTAAATATCAAAAAACTGCCTGCTGAATCTTTTGCATTCAAATTTTGCTCTTGCAGCACATTTATGAAGCAACATAAGGTGGAGCTGAAGGGGAATATTTGTCCTAAGATTCCCAGAATATAAAAAGAACAGGACAGTAAACATGTCACTCCTGCGTGGAGTACTCCTCTTAACCAGAAAGCTTCTACTGACTTCCCACAAACACTTTATCAGAGGTCGCGACCTTCCTGTGTTTAGTCATCTCCCGACCCCCAGTTTTGGATCGGTCTCTCATGACCCCGTGACCTCACTGTGACGTCGCACTGACCCAGGACGAAGCACAGAGTCTCTTGCTACGTAACAAACCAGGAAGCCATAAAACAAGACATCCTTACCATGAAATAGTGCCTGTACTTCCTGGAGACGATGAAGAGGATGATGGGGTTGATGCAGGAGTTGACGGTCGCCAAGTTGATGCTGAAGTAGTCGAGCACCAGCAGTATACTGCAACCGACAGGAGGCGAGGCGTTCAGAACAAAACCACAAATTTAAAAATGACTCAGCCTTCGGTTTAAGTTTTGGCACTCACTTCAGTAATTCACAGCGGCCAGGGTCGTTGGGGTCGTAGATCGTCAACTTCAGCAGCCGACTGAAGTGAAGAGGAAACCAGCAGAGGGCAAAGATCACCACCAGGCAGAACACAGACTTGGCCACTTCGCGGCGCTGCAGAGAGGACATTTATTCAAACTTTAGTGTGTTTGAAGAGATTATTTACTTAAGTTCAGATTTTTGATTTCTGCATGTACAACAGCTGTCGTCCAAACTTTCTACAATCATGGAGTCTCGGTTCATCCTTAGGAACAATTTACCGATTCTTGAAAGAGCCGCGTTCACCTGTTCAAAGAATTATATTAAATATAGACAAGATGGGAATGTTCCAGCATCATCCCACCCAGAAAGGGGACGTGTTCTATGTAGGTCTGTCACAATAACACATTTTGCTGGACAATAAATTGTCCCAGCAGTTATTGCAATAAAATACTGTTGACTGAAACCATTTTCAACTAATCCAATGGTAAAAGTAATAATGCAAGAACACATTCTAAAAGATCAGTAAACTTTATAGACTAAGAAAAATTTAACACTCAAACTGGAGAACATTTTAAATATTTAAAATAAACAAAACAACAGAAATAACAAATAAAATTAATTATGAAGACTGTAAACAAAATTGTCCTTCAAGAAGAAGGGCTAGTTGAGACCAAAGCACCAGACTGAAGACTTTTGTCCTACAGTTTTAGTAGAGAGAGAGCAGAAAAATAGAATAGCAATAAATCACAGAAATGAAGTTTGACTAAAATGCAGCTTCATTAAGTATTTACCGTTCCTTTAAACCAGGGATGTCCAAAGATTTTGCCCCAGGAGCCAAAACTGGCAAATTTTAAATACTGGCAGGTCACAAAATTCATTGAATTAAAATCCAAAAATTTATTTAATTTGTTTTGTTTTGTTTTACCTGCTCAACATTAATAGTTTTTTATGAAATGTGTGTGACATTCAAGATGCAAAACATAAAAAAGGCTTAGAACTGTTGCCTCATTAGAAAAAAACAATTTCCAAATTCTTTTGATCACAAATTGTTTTATATTTTGTAGGCCAGTTTTTTAATCATTCTTGACTTGTGGTCTAGGGCCAAAGAAAATCATTTCCAGGGTCACAAACGGCCCCCAGGCCATGCTTTGGACACCCCTGCTGTAATCATATTCTGCGTACCTGTTTCAGTTGTTCGCCCAGTGACCGCTTTAGGTCTCCCTTCTTGTGCCGGAGCAACTCGTGACTCATGAGGCCGTAGAAAATCGCCGAGCAGGTCAGAGGGATGCAGAAGTAGAAGCCAAATATCCACCAATCCTTGAAGTTGATGTAGAACTGAAAATAGAAAAGTTAAAGGTGACATATTATGCTTCGTTGAACAGGTCAGGATAGATCTACGGGCTACAAAACATGTTCATCATATTCTTTGCACAGATAATGGGATGTTAGTCTGCTCAGTTCTGCCTGTATTGTAGTTTCTTTGAGAATGAGCTGTTCCAGGGCCTCTGTCACTTTAAATCCAAATAAGTTGCTGCTGGCCGACCCCTGTGTCGTTCAGACAAATCAGCTTGACTCGAAAAGTAGAAGCCATGAATAAACTGACAAAAACAACTTGGGAAAACAATTTCAGTTGTTCTGTTTAATACTGCCGTCCCTCACTTCCGATGTCCATCATGACGCCTCGAATGATCGAGTGACGCAGTTGCAAAGGGTCAATAACAAAACGACTGGGTGTTTTTGGAAGCAGTTGGAACCCAAATGGAAGTAGGAAAAACATGAAAAATGTGAAGTTTGCATGATGGACCCACGTCTGCAAAATCTCTATTTCCGACATAAGCGTACGTTGTAAACCTACAATTTACTTGAATTACTGTGTCTTCTTCTAAGTCTCATTGATAACTCATCGCTTTGCTAACTGCATTACAGAAATGTATTCATGCTGATTCCCTGATCCTCCCGGACGTTTGCTGACTTCCCACAATGACTCTTTTCCTGCCTAGTTTCTCTGATTAGATTTCACTCAGGAGATAAGCACCAGCCATTCCCCTCTCTTCCTTTTGTCTTCTTTGGTGTAGAAATAAATGAACGACTGCATGGATTTCACTCAGGAAACAAAACAAACATTTGAGATGAAACATACTTCAGAATAAAGGCGACGTTAAAAGGCTTACTGAAGGAGCAACAAGACCGGAAGAGAGAAAAAAGAAAACTGATTGGATAATGGGAGCAGAAAAATGGCAAAGTGGTTAAGTGAAAAGTCTGTAGAATGTGCTATTTTTTTTATCCTAATCATTAGAATAAGTGATAGCATAATCGATTAGTTAGTTGCAGTTCTATTATAGTTATAAAGTAGACATAGTTATAGGAAAATACATGAACAAATTAATAATTCAGTATTATTAACTGTATAGTAAGTAAACAAGATGAAAGTGTTTTCATTTTCTTGGACAGAAGGGAAGGAAGATAGATAGATAGATAGATAGATAGATAGATAGATAGATAGATAGATAGATAGATAGATAGATAGATAGATAGATGTGACTTTCAGTCATTTACAGTTTGTTAGGCTAGAAAACAGCAGCATTGTTATAACAGTTGGATAAATTAATTTAGAGCAGGAATATAAATCTCACTTTGTGCTACATGTTGAGGAGTTTTCAGCTGAAAACTGAAGCTCAGCAGCGAATAAACATTTAATAACTCTTAATGCAAATAAACATGATAACAGACTCATGTATACCTAACCCCTTTATCCTGATATTCAACAAGAAGGTTAATTTCACTGATTAAAAGGTTATTTTAACTGTTGCATCAGTTTTGGTTTTAGTAGCAGCGTGAAAAGTGGTCTGCCTACTGGTTGACTGTAAATCAGCTGACCTGGGTTCAGATTTAAGTGGCTGCCTGCAGCATGTTTGTAAACAGGAAATGCAACTAAACTAAACTATCTGAGTCAAAGAGGCAAAGAGGTGGTGGAAGTGGAGCAGATGGTTGGAGGCCGATCATCAAGCTGTGGAGTTGGACACCACTGGTGGTAAAAGTAGTTTCATTTACTCTCCATTGGCCAAAACTTAGACGAAACGGCACAACTATGGCCACTGGTTCCTTTATAAGGAGATATGCTGTTCAAAGCATCTTTGAAACGGTGGAACCCACAGAGAATTTTCATAGGGGTGACCAGACCAGTAAGAATTACTAGAGTCAAAAAAACCCAATTTGACAGAATTGGAATTGGGTCACTTCAGGGTGCAGTGTGAACGCAGCCTATATGACCTGAACATGATTCTCTAAGGGGGCCATGGCCCGCTCTTGCCTCTCTTTAGGGGCGCCACTGCTTTGTCTACAGTTGAAGCTTTACAAAAGCAGCAACCATGCCCCCATTTACTCCTCAGATGTCTGTTAACAGACACAGCTATACCCTGACACATAAACACACACAGTCAGCTCCAGCCTGTAAACACACACAAGACTCACTTTCAAGAAGGAGTTCTCGGGTCTCACTAGGCAGGTAGTAATGGTAATGTTGCTGTTGATAGAGAAGTGGTGCAGGTTGAAGCCGATGGCCTCAGGCACGGCCAGTAAGGCAGACAGTATCCAGATCACGGCAATCTGCACCACCGTTTCCTTGGGAATGCCGTTACACTGAATCCGAGACCAGGACACCACCGCACGATACCTGCACACAAAATGTAACCAGTTTTAGGTTCACCAACAGCTTTCAGACTTTCAGCTTTATTAACATAAACAATGTTGTATGTTTTGGTCCTTCATTACACCTCATTAAATCTTTCACATCTTGTCAAGTTAAGACCACAAGCTTTATTTGGGCTTTTATTCAAAAACATCACATCTTACCAAATATATTTGGTCTAGTTTCTACTGCAAACATCTCAGTACACTTAAAATAAGACAAAACTAACTTAAAAATAATTTTACAGACATAAAGAGCTTGTTTTAAGTCAATAATTCCTTAATATTCCTTTTTCAAATACTAGTTGCAATGGCAAATTTTTTTCACTTACAATGCATTTATCTTGTGATTTCTTCAAAACAACTAAGAATATTATGACTTTATTCTTGTAATATTATGATTTTATTCTCCTACTTATTTTTTATTTTCTTGGCCCGAACACTCGGCCGTATAAGTTGCCGTGGACATTGTGTGTTTGTGTGTTACCTGTCCACACTGAGAGCAATCAGGTTGAGGACGGTGATGCCGACTGAAGTCTTCTGTATGAAGGGTAACAACTTACAGAGGAATTGACCAAGCGGTTGGTCGGCGAATGGGAACTTCATTGCCAGGAGCTGCACACAAGAAAACGCCAACAAAGCTTCAGCAGATTGACAAAGTGCCACAAAGTCTTTGTGATTTGTGTGGGTGGGGTGTGTCAGGAAAAAAACACCTTTGGACAGGTTGTTAAAATTTTGACGGCTTTTCGCTACATTTGTTGAGTTTTTAGAAAGAGTTCATAGAAAAATTATTTTAAAATAATTGTGTGTGGCTGAAAAGCACAAGGTTTTAATAAAATGCTGTGTTATTGAATTTATTAATTTATTTTGAAATGTCTAGAATCTGTTGTGCGCGACATCATCAATGATTACTCATTGTTTAGTCAAGTGTCACTATGTAAGTAGTATTCCTAAACATAAATCCCTGAGTAAAATCGTGACTTAAAAGGTGTCACACAATCTGGTTCTGGTCGGAATAATGGGACATAATGAAGGACGACCAAAACTGTTGAGAATTGTTACATTGTAAATCTGGTGCCATTAACATGAGTTTCATTGGAGGGTGAGATGAGTTGTTTTTATACCTGATAGTCCAGCAGACTTGGTTTGTTTGGAGACCAAACTTGTAACATTTGCTAAATTTTCAGTTGGTGCGGTTCGCTTTCACACTGTACTGTCAAACAATCCAAACTAACTGAAACCTTGTTCCTCTCCTCACCTGTGGGGGCGCTGCACCAGCAACTACTGAAGGAAACGATTCAAAAACCGCAGAAGAAGAGAGTGAGCGCAACTTTCTTTTTCACAAAATGTAAATAAAAATGGTGTAGAGTTAGATCTCTTTTGTCTTTGGTAAATAACCACAGGCAACTTCTCCCACTAATGCTAGACTCTCACATGCTTGTTTTGGTTGCATTTACCCAGATAGCCCTGAGCTGTAGTCCACTTCCTGCTTCTGGAGCAGTCTGCGGTTCGCTTGGCGTTCACATTTGCACCAGAATTCAATTCAACCAAACCGAGACCCAGGTTTTTCGACACACCGGAGATTGCTTTTTTGGCCATCTCCCCAGACAAACCGGACTTTCCAGGTAAACAAACTGGAGTTCGATTAAATCGGATTAAACAGGGCTGGTGTGAATGCACCTTCAGATCTAGCAATCCTATATGGCCCAAAATGAAGATGGGTTTGACACCCCTGAATTAAGCTACAGGTGAAAACACATGAGGAGCTGTACCTTGTAGACATTAATTGGGCCGTCTATGACGATGTATAGTATGTCTCCCATGGCGAGGCTGGCTATCAGGGCGTTGGGTCCGTTCCTCATACTTTTATTTTGGCAGATAATCCTCAACAAGGTGACGTTGCCGATGATCCCCACAGCAAAGATCAGGAAGGAGAACGCCGTGTTGATGTACTTGAAGATGGCTCTTACCGACATTTCCTGGGTACACTTAGGGCGGACTGGCTTATGGTTAAAGTTTTGAGACGAGTTGTTGAAACTTACAAGTTTTCTAACATGTTTGGCCCTCAGTTTGTTCTCAGCTTTCAGGTTTTCTGCTTCGGAGTCCAACAAGACGGACGGTTTATTGACGGTCTCTTGCAACATGTGTGTCTCTGCGTTTGTAGGACGATTGGTGCTGGAGAGTTCAGATAACGTAACCTCTGACTGGAGAGGCTGAGGCGTGAAGCTGCGTAGGCCGCCAGCATGGGAGACAAACAGGAAACACCAGACAAGCAGCAGCGAGAGGAACATGGACTTCCTGGGTTTCACTGTGAAACCTTTTGCTGAGTCAACATCCCGAACTCCAGAAACCATCCTGAACTCTGCTGTGAAATCCTTGAACTGACTGGAGAAAGTACTTACAGTAGTTGCTTGGTGTCCTCAAAACCAAACTAGGATCTGTTTATAGCAGAACCTTTTAATGAAAACACAAATATCTCTAACTGATTCAGCATGAACTAGGAGTTATCAGATTGATTTGTTGTTTGGAGACAATCTGGGGGGGGGGGGAAGAGAAAAACAAATCTGTGTTAGTTTGTGCAGACACTATTAAACACAACTTCAAGACCTTGCTTGTTTTTTTAATGACAGAATAGTAACAGGAATACCTTCCAGATGTATAATAAAACTTTAAATCTGAACCATTACAAACTTCAAAGCTCAGAACAACCCCAAAATCTGTGGCGAAAGCAAATTTTTATGGATTTTTGTTAACGCCTTAAAGCAGAAAACAATCAGTGGGGAAAAAAGTTACCAATAAAAAGTCTATAAAATTTACCACCACACACCATTCTGTTACCATTTATGGTTCCTACTGGGAACCTAAAATGTCATCAAACAGATTATTTAAATGTAGTTGGGGGATCTTCAATGACCACTTCATCAGGCAAAGTCTGCAGTCTAATTCAGATATTCTTCATATATCAATAATCAATATTGATATGAAGATATGAAGAATATCTGAATTAATATGAGTTCCAACAACATTTAGTTTCCCGTTGGGATCAATAAAGTGTTTTTTAATTTGAAGAAAGTTAAGAAGGTGAGGCATAATTAAAATCACCAGATATTGCCACAAACGCATTTTGGTGGGGCGTCTGTATCCTAGCAACAACGGAACTGATGACATCACAGGCTGAAGTTTGAATGTAAACAGTTGCCAATATAACGCTGGTGGTGAACTCTCTCTCTGTAAACAAAATGGAGTTCAACTGGACTGCAGAGACAACATTTTTCAACATTTATTTTCCTGTTCAGAAACAAATTTTCCCCTTTTCAATAAATTTCTATAATCTTTTCTGATCGTATCATTTCAGCTTTTGCAATGTTAAGCAGCTACTCATTGTTGTAAACCATCCTTTTGCTATTTTTACTCATCACTAAAGAGCACATATATATTGTATATATATATATTTATACATGTATACAAAAAGCATTGGCAAAAAAATAAGTTATTTTTCCATGCTGAAAAGCCTGAATAAAAGTTTGAAAAAATCTCAGTGAATAACTCTGAAGAATTTGAATTAAGATGACATGGGTCATAACATTTAATTTCCCTTTGGGACCATTAAAGCATTTTTGGATATGAATTTCAAATGTGCTGCTAGAGTTTTTTGGATTAAACACAAGAAGCACTTCCTGGCTTCAAAATAAAATACAGACAAACGATGCTACAATAATCATTTACTTACTCTTAAGTTTAACTAAAATGTAGTTAATTTATTGTCCTTATTTCCTAATGTTTAAATCTGACCACAGCAAACTAGCTAAAAGTTTTAGTTAGATTTATAATCTTTCAAAACCACAATAGGCTGAAAAACTATAACATTTGGTCTGTGAAGAAGTCATGAACATGACAAAATAATCTGGATTTAACACTAAACAATCTTAGATTACGCTGCTGTAAAGAGTTTATTTCTGTAATAAAACATTTTTTAGCTAAAAAAAACCCCCCAAACATTTCTCTCTAAATGTTTTTCTGAATGATCAGAAAGAAAGTTATTGAAGAAAAAAAAAACTCAAATCTCACCTGTTTCTATTTGTCTGCTCTTTATTTTTATTTTTTTCCAAATATATTCCATGTAAGGCAGCACAAAAAAGGACAAGTGTGCCGTTCCGGGTCGAGACAAAACTGGTCCAGACGGTTGGGTTCTGGTTCTACTCACCCTTATTCGCGGCTCTCTCCTCCTCCTGTCCCTCCTCCTGTCATCCTCATTAGCTGCTTTTCTGCTTACCTTCTTTGTCGCCTGCCTCTGGTGCCGCCCTTTCACCTCTCCGTCATTTTCTCCGGCTTTCTAATCCTCCGTTTCACTCGGTAACGGACTATAACTTCCCTTTTGTTTTCACGTCGCCATGGCAACTCAGAGTTGAGTCGAAAATTTGCGACTTTTGGAAATTCTCCGAGTTTCGAAAGTCTTTTATTTTATTTTATTTTATTTTTTAACATTTATTAAACTTGTAAATTTCCAAGTTTTATCTAGATTAATCTGACATTTTTAAAGTTTTTATTTTTGGCAGAGATTTACTCCTGTTTGTTCTTTGGCCCTAATCCGCCATCTTGCAGTAAACCAGCGCCATGTTAGAAGAGGCGCCAAAACGATACCGGAAATCTCCGAAATTGTCTAGTAAAAAAACAATAAAATCGCTGAGTCCTAAATGTAAAAAAATAAATAAATAAAATCAGAAATGTGGACATTAATATCATAAATTGTGTAGGGAAATTATTTAAACATCAAAACATTTCTGAGTGTTTTTCTCACACATGTTTAACTTTTGAAGCTCTGAAATCTCCTTAATCTTTCAAAGAAATTTCTGAGAATCTCACATTTTTGGAGTTCTTGGGCAGAAATGTACTATTTTTTCTATCTACAATGGCCTTAACACCCCATTGTGAAAAACTGCCATACTTTAGAAATTTTAAGAACAAATGAATTCATTGAAAAGGTTTTCACCATAGGTCCATGACCCGTAGTATGACCACGAATGTACTGAAGTGAGGTCATGAGATTTTATAGACTTAAAGGTGTTACGTTGTTTTTTGTTTTTTTTTTTGCATTTGACTGATTTTCTTTTTTAAAATGCAACTCAATAAAATGACAAAGTTAGGGCCATTGTAGATAGAAAAAAAGGAGTACATTTCTACCGAAAAACTCAGAAAGTTTAAGATTAATCTCAGAAATTTTCCTGGAAGAACAAGAAAATTTGACTTCAAAAGTTAAAAAAGAGAAATTCTACTTTTGAAACTAAATATTTCAGCTCAGAAATATCCTTGTTTTTCCAAGAAAACTTCTGAGACAAATCAGATTTTTAGAAGAAGTTTACTCATTTCTTTTTCTTCCAACAGTGGCCCTTATATATCACTGTAGCACTCAGAGAGAGAGAAAATAAGTCAGTTGATTATTGACTCTTATGTTTATTGTTGTATTTTTTTTACGTTATTTTTGAGTGAAATTAAGTATCTGACATGATATTTTTGAGATCATTTATTCACTTTTGTTTCTTCCTTGGTTCCCACCTGCTGCCGTTGCTCATCCTTTTAGCTTCCCGCCTCTGTTGTCCCCTCTTCGCCTCCTCTCTGTTTCCTTCTTGTTTTTCTCCTCCATTTTCCTCAGTTACGACGGAACATCTCGTAAACACGACTCTGAACTTTTACTGTCTGACACAAACAGACGGCAGTCTTTCTGCTTTACCACCCAAGCTTTGGTTGGTAGTTTGGTGGAAGATTGTAAATTTTAATATTGGGTTGCTGTTTGAACACAATTGATGCCACACAAAGTCATTTTCTTCAAGCTTCTCTTTTCATCTCACACACAACTTTATGGTGTTCAAGGAAATTTGAGATACACTGAGGCTAACACTTAGTCTTTGGCTGCTTTGAAGGCAGCTCAACAAAAGTTGACAAGATTGCAATATAAAGCAAGTATTATTGAGAAAAGTTCTTGTTAGACAAAGGCAACATTTTAAGTAAGCAGAAAATGTTCTTCACAAAAAACAAAGGATGGTAAACAAGTTTAATGCAACTTGATTGTGTGAAAGGCAACAAGTGGTAAAAAGTGCAGGGCGTTTCAAGTATTTAATTTACTTAACTTGAAAGCAAATTAAAGACTAAATATTAAAATTGCCTAATTTGTAAATAAGCTGTGATGCTAACAGAACTGTTTGGTATTAACAATGTAACTGAAGAGGACAGAAATAAAGTGAACACAGTTTAAATTACCAGTGAACTGCTGATATCACAGTAAATAAGGAGTAATAAAGCCATTACTTCAGACTTTATAAGACTGGTTAAATGTTTTATTTATTTTTAGCTATGGTTATATGTAGAATCCTGCCATAATTACGAATACATTAATAAATGTCTTGATGTACGTACAGCTAAAAGGAGCTTTATAAATAAATTAGTGGCCCATTACATGGAACAAAATAATAAAAAGAAGAGATTTATTTAATAATTGATCAGTTAAGTTGGTATAAATATATGCTCCTATTTAACTACTGTGACACTGCTCCGTTTATATATTTTCATGTGCATTTATTATTTTGTTGCATTTAATGGCATTAATTTATTCAAGCTGCATTTTGAGTCTGTATTGATTTAATGAGCAATTTTTTTATTTATGCATTTATTCTTATTCATGGTGGGCTTTGTCCTCCATACCGTTGCTGTAGAGCAAGGTCCACTTACTGTTCTCGAGTACAAGTTAGCATTAGCACTGCAGCACAGTAGCAAAATTTGCTACATGAAGTTAAAAAGAAATGTTTTAAAGAGTAACTAACAACAAATCAATATTTCTACATTTATTCTTGATTATGACAGGTTTGGTCCTCCATAATGCTTCTGCAGGACAAGTGAATGTAAATATCCACTTTATGGTTTGCTATCTGCAACAGGAAGTTTCAAAAGTAACATTTTAAAGAGTAATTAACCCCCAAATCCACTTTTTTCTGGTAAACTGCTTCAGTGCGTTCTCAAGGGTGCCATCTTTATGATTTCACACATTTATTCAAAATTTCAGTGTAAATTTGGTTAATTCTGAAATATTTGTCCAAAAACGAGAGAAGAGTTGGAATTGAAAGCATTTATTGATAACTTTTCTTGCTTTGCATGTCTTTTTTTATTTAATTAGTCCATGAAGGGGACTCAGAATAACAGATTTTCCCAGTTTTGACCTTAGTTTTCACTCTAAGCTGTTAACTGTCGCTGCTCTGTTGGTTTCTGACTGGAATATGTTTGTGGTCGCAACACGTGCTGCGCATGCTGAGTTTACACATCTGTAACACATGTGCACACATCATTCACCAATAAAGTGTCTGAGCTCACGCCTGTCTGACCTCTGACCTTGTCTAGCTGATGGTCTAAATTTGTTTCAAGTATTTTGTGTTATCTTCGTCATTGAGTGTCAGTGGATAAATGTGATATGTGACTTGAATCATGCAGAAAGATAATTGTTTGACACCAAAGATAAAACATTTCATTTGAAATAATTTATATTTCCTCATTCTGTGCAGTTTACATACTTTTAACCTGGATTGTTATTGAGTTACTCGGCTCTGCTTCTTTTCCAAACTCTTTATCAGGGAACATGAAAAAGATTTTTAAGGTTGTTTTCGCACCTGATAATCCAGTAGACTCGGTTCATTTGGACCAAAAATTGCAACATTTGATATATTTTCAGCTGGCGTGGTTCTCTTTCTTACTGCATTGAGTGAAACCAACCAAACTGTTGAAAAACCTGTTCCCCTCCTCGCCTGTGGTGGCGCTGCAACAAGAACCACTGAAGGAAACGACACAGGAAAATACCAGCAAAACTTCCTTGTTCAAGTAATGTTAACAAAAATGGAGTAGTCAGATTTTAGCGGTTGTAGAATTTCGCTTTTGTCTTTTATAAAAGACCAAGAGTCATTTCTCCCGCTAGCGCTAAAGTTACATGTTTTTGTTGGTTGTATTTACCCAGAATGCCGTGCGCTGTAATCCACTTCCTGCCTTTTGAACATTCTCCGGTCCACTTAGCATTCATATATGCATTCGAACTAAAATTAAAATTTTTTGATGGAAAACAGACATATTTTCAACCTCCTCTCTACTTTCACGCTCATTTCAGGTTAAGATTGAACACATTAATGTCATTGGTCAATATATAACTAGTAAGTAACAAGAATCAAAATCCCTATTTTATTATTGGTATAACCTACAATGAGCCAATGGTTCCCATAACTGGAATCCTAAAAAACCAATAGGACAGTCTTGAGAACATTTCCAAAATTAAAAAAATGTTTGTTAATACCTTGTTTTTGCCATAATTTAAAAGTAAACATTTTGAAAATGTTTACTTATTCGAATGTTTACTTATTTGAATAAGTAAACAATTACTTATTCAAATAAGTATTGAATAAGTAAACTTATAAGTAATAAGTAAACATTATAGGTAAATAATGTTTACTTATTCATCTAAGATGGATCTAAGCCTATTATTTCCATTTAAACAGAAGGTTTGAAGGGGGAAAAGGGAAATAAAGTTTTTTATCATTAAGTCTGCTTTATTGGTCTATTTCCTGAGCTCTATTAAAGAGATGAAAAGATATATTGACAATTACAACAAATTAAATGCTTAATGTTTGGATTTACAACCAGTGTCAGATGCAGTTTCCACATTGTTAGTCTCTTCTAGTGGGAAAATGATAGTTTAATTCTTGCTTGTCTCTTTAAAGCGCAGGCTGGTTAATCAACAAATTACTCTTGAAGCTAATTAGAATGAGAAGAACAAACAAACCAGAGTCAAAGAGCAAATCAAAGCCAGACGCTCACTCAGGAAACAGCTTTCCATGCAGAACGTGGGACTTTATTAACAGCTCCATGCATAAAAGAACCCATGCCCACCACAAACCGAGTGCCGTCACACATCAACTGAGTTTCCATCCAGTTGTGGTGGAGTATGATGGAAAGTTTCACTGCACAGACCCAACATCTGCTCTTTGCAAAAACATTTCAGCAAGAATATACTGGGGTTTGTCTTCCAGATGTAGGATAAAGACGTGCTTTTGAACTGTGTCTCAGATACACATCTGATATAAAAAGAGTGCACATGTCAGCTGAAGTCAGGTTTTCCTGATATAAACAAGGAGGTGATCTATTTGTCTGTCTACTACTTAGCTATCTAGCAATCAGACTCTATCTATTTAGCTAGTTAAGGCAATCTATCTCTATCTCTCTCTTGCTAGCTAGCTACCAAGATAGTGAGATAGCTGGCTATGCTGCAACACAAGACTATGAAATAAATAAAAATAAAGTTAAATAACATCAGCTGTAAATATTTTTAACATGCAAATAATGTAGCGTTCAACATACTCATTTTCAAATGCAGTAAGTTATTTATTCACTTGTCACTATTCTACCCTCTATTCAAATTACTCATTTTGTCTTACTGCCTGTAGAGGTAGCTAGAGTAAAACAACAGCAAACTCGATCTCAAAGAAAATGATTCTGAACTTCATTTGTTTATTTAGAAAATACCTTCTGATAATGTGTGACAATAATTAGGGCTAATATGTGTCAGTTGTGTTGCTCCGCTGCTATCAGTCTTTATTCGAGCGCCGATCACATTAAACTCAGAATGACTTTAGCTGATTTTAGAAGAGAAAAACGATTTTTTTTTTTGTGAATGAAACCAAAAGATTCAGATTCAGGAAACGCTTCCGCGATTCCCTTGTTGCCATGGTGACGACGTAGCTTGGCTGTTAGACGCTGACTTCGAACGGGGAAAACTTATCAGGCTAAATTAGCTGCTATGTTTGAATTTCTGTACATTTTCCCTGCAATTTAACTGAGAAGAGACGCGAGTGGCATCAAGAAAAGCTCAGGTTTGGTTCAGCTTAGGTCGCAGTAAAAGAAGCTGTGACATTTTCACAGTAACTCTACCGTTTGTGGATGTTAAACGAAATTAAGTGCTATAGTAGCTTCTGTTTTAGTTAGCTTAAGCTATAAAAGCTACGAAGTTTAGCTCCGAAAGTAACTTTTTTTTTCACCTATTACTTTTTCTAAAAGAAATAATGTCTGCATTGTAATGTGCGGTGTTTCCTGATAGCAGAAAGGTTGTTTAAAGACAGAATATTTATGGAATAAATATCAACTTTCTGTTCAATCAAATGTAATATTTTGAAATTAACTTCTACCATGTTAAAGCAGCTTAAAATAACTTGGATTAAGAATTAGAAAAGTAATTACAAACGCAACCATTACTGAATTACTACCATTATTTACAACATCTAGTTTTGTTATTGCCAACCAGTAATTAAAATATGTTTTGTCTAATTCTAGACAAAAGAATTAGACAAAAATAAAATAAGACAAAGAAAACCCACCTAATATGTTAATATTCACAGTTTTGGTCAGTAAACAGTCACAATTTAGACATGACAATGACATATTAAAGGAGTAAAAATGTTCTGTTTGCACACAGAGAGAAGTTGTGGATAGATTTGGGTTGAGATTTGTCTCAAATGATCAGAATTGTCTCTGCTAAGATTTTAACCCGACTTTATTATTTGTGTACCAGCAGGATGAAGCAGGTGGAGACGTTCAGAAACAGAAAGGTTTCGGATTCATCGATCCTTTCCAGAAAGGAAATAGCTATGTGAGTCCAGAATAACTAACTGTCAGTGGTTTTCCACCATTAAAGAGAGAAAAAAAAAAAGGAAATACATTTTTTGTAAGTTTAAAATGTCTAAAAGTCCAGGAAGCAAGATTTGGAAAAACAGTTTTTGGTAAAAATAAACATGAGATTTCAGTCATAGTCTGCTTCTAGTTATTTCCAAACGAGATTAATTTTATTGCATCCATAATAAAATCACAAATTATTACATTAATTTATCCTCCATCTTACTTTTATGTTATTTCTAACTCTTCCAAAGGCAAAATGGGAATATTTAAATGTTTTCTTCACTGTCAAAACCCATTAATAACCAGATATTTTCAAAATTACACATTTAAAAACTGATGTTCCTGCTGCTCCATGTCTGCCGTGGTTTAAAAAAAAAAAATCAAAATGCAGATTAGATGAAATCCAGGTAAGTTTTGAAGGTTTGGATCAGCTGTAAGAGAAGAAACGTATAAAAACTTTAACAAGCATTTAGACCAGGACCTGATAAATCCTGATCTTCCACTAATCTATAGACTAAGATCTATTAGAAAGATGAGAATATTGCTTTAAGAGTTAGAGCGCCCTCTGCTGACAAACAATAGCCACCTACTAATTCAACATTATTTAGCAGTAATTTAAGAGATTTCCACAAATATGTAAGATCAACTCTATATAAAATACAATGTGGTTCAAATTAATCTCAATACGACCTATTAATCTGGGCAAACACATGCAGTTCAGTTCAATACAAATGATTACACAATGCAGAGAAATCCATTTCATGATAGAATAGCACTTAGAGAAAAGATATAGAGCATTAATACAGTTTCTGCATTGATACACTGAGACAGGTGTACTTTCTACAAGAGAGAAAAAGTACCACAGAGTTTAAGACAGAAACAGCTTTGACTGAGACACAGCTTGGCACAGAATAACTGAGGTTTTAGTACTTTCTTTTTACAAAAAGATAATAAAACACGCATTGAGCCAGGCGTACTTTCAATAAGAAAGGAAAATAATTCAGCATTAAAGCTAGCAATATCTTAAACCAGGAAAAAGAGACAGAGAGACACAGAAGCACTGATCTTGTAAAAAAAGAAACAGACAGACACTCTGAGCCAGGTGTACTTTCTATAAGAAAGAAAAGCAGAGATTACACAAAGCTGTAATAGATTCTTTGACGGCCCAACCAAAGAAAAAGACACATCTAGAGAAAGAAGCTCTGAGCCTGGAGAACTTTCCATGGAACAGGAAATGGAGAGACACTGAGCCAGGGCTGGTTTCTAGAAAAGAGCAGCAGAGAAAGAGAGAGAAAACGGCAACATGAACTGTGATGTTTTAATGATCGGAGCGGAAACAACATCAGAACTGTAGTTTTTTTCTGATTCTACGAGGGTTGACGTTTGATACTTTCCTGTTTTTCAGGTTCAGAAACACGCCGAAGCAGTACATGTGTGTGGAGATGCTGCAGGACGGCTACCACAGGTAGCCCTCCCCTCCCTGCCATCACCCTGAGTTATTGATCGCACATCGGCTCGGCTGACTGACCCGTGTCTGAGTTTCAGGTCGTTTTCAGAGCTCTTCATTCTGCTGCGCTCAGACCTGGAGCAGAGGGCCAACGCTCGGCCCAAATCGCCCCGGCTGCAGGAACCCCCGCTGGAGGAGCAGCGCGAGAAACTGGAGACCATCCGGCTGCACCTGAGCCGGGCAGAGAAAGCAGAACGTGACGGTGAGGAGAGGAAGAGAACGTTCATCTGGAGTTAAACATCAACATTTTCTAGATTTAGTTTTGTTTTTATTAGTTGTGAAAAATCAAATCTGGATCCAGAAGACTATTAGCTGTAAAATCATCCAGCTTTAGTTCAGAGCTGTAATTAACAATTATTTTACTAACTGATTAATTGTTTGTTCTGACAATTATTCAGTTAGTTGGATACAAGAAATTGGCAAATTCTGCGTATTTTTTGATTCAACATTTTTATTAGAAATGCATCAAAAGATGCAAAATAACAAAATACATATTTTATTGCCTAAATTCAATAATAAAACATTCCGACAATTAATTGTTAGAACATTTGATTAAACAGAAATAGAAATAGGCACATTGTGCAGATTTATTATTTAAGCAATTTTTACACAATGTTAGAAATTCTTCAAAGATGCAAATAAACACATAATTCAGTATCTTTTAAAATAAGGGAATAAATATTTTATTGCCTAAAATGCAATAACAAAATATTCTGACGATTAATCAGATACAAGAATTGGGACAATCTGTGGATTTTTCAATTCAATCTTTTTTATATAATATTAGAAATACACAAAATAACCAAATACCAAGATAAATATTTTATAGCCTAAAATACAATAGCAAAGCATTTTGATGATTAATTATCAGAATAATCAATTAATCTGATACAGATTAATTAATTAATAATTACTGCTCTGCCTGTGTTGTTCTTTCAGTTTGTATACTCCAGTTAACAATTAATCGGTTACTAAATTAGTTGATAATTATTTTAATAATCGATTAATCGTTCAGCCTTATTATAGTTTAAGTAATGGAGGGTTTTTTTTGTGCAGGTTCCTGGACAGCCGTGTGTGAAGAGCGGCTGCATTTGGGTCGCTACTTCACCGATCCGATGGACATCTGGCTCAGCTTTCACTTCTACCACAGCTGCGCTGACAGAGTGTTCGGAGGCCGGTCCAAAGCCGCCACGGAGGCCAGATTCCACCTGGCTGAGCTGTACCGGCAGCAAGGTAGCCGTCACACAGACGCCGTTTAAGAAGCGCCAAACGTACACGGTTGTGTCCTGTCCCACAGGGGACCTGGTGGAGGCCAGGGACCAGGCGGAGAGGGCCCTGAAGCAGGCGGAGGACGGAGGCTGGCTGGACCCGGAGGGCCGGCCGCTGAGGCTCTGGGGCTGCAGGGAACTGGGAGAAATCTACAGCCTGCTGGGTGAAGCTTACCTCGCAGCGAAGCAGTACGACACAGCCACGATGCTGCTGCAGCTGGGATCCAAGATGGCTATCGAGGGTGAGTGGGAGGAGAAGATGGAGTTTACACCAATTCACCAACTAGTGCTCATAAAACAAACATTACAGACTAACAAAAAGAGGTGTTGACCTGCAAAATGAATAACATGATAAGAAAACGAATAACAGCAACAAAACTAAATTGGAACAAAAAATGAAGTAAACATAAAAATGGATACATTTAGGATAAACACAAAACATAACCAAATGGTGTCACAACAAAAACAATAAGATTATTTAAAATATGTGGGTTAGAATATACTTTATTTTATTTTCTCTCATCCTGGCAATTATTATCTGATTTGCATTATTTTTCCTTTCTCTAATATTCCTCAATTAACTGAGGGTCACAGTTATTTTGGGCAGAAGGGGGAAAAAGGGAGAGAAAGAAAATAACTTAAAAAACGTTTTGTGATATTAATATTATTAGGCCGTCCCTGTTTCTCTGTTCTACCCTGGAGTTTAAAAATTTAAAGGTGACCTATTATTATTATTATTATTTCTAACCTTGAACAGGTTAGAAAAGTCTACAGTCGGTTAAAAACATGTTTATTACATTTTTTCCACAAAATTATTCTTGAATAAAAGATTTCTTTCTGCTCGGTTCTGCCGATTGTGAAATCCTTTCAGAATGAGATGTTCCTGGAAAATCTTTTAGGTTTTTCTGAAAATTTCTACGTTTTTTGGTTGAAATTTACTTATTTGAAACCTAACTTAAGCATTTTTTCATGAGTCGGTATTTGATCTGGTTTGTTTCAGGCGGCGATCAGTCGGTGAAGGCGGAGTCGTTCTTCAGGGAAGGAATGGGCTTACAGAGTTCAGGAGATCACCAAGCAGCCAAGGAGGTATCAAAGCAGCTATCAAAGCTAAATCTTAACTTTAGTTGTAACAGAAACATTAATCAGCTGACAAAAATAAATTCATGAGTGTCTTTTATAAATGACACCCAGCTCTTCAACACCTGCGTAGAACTCTTTGGCTCTCTGCAAGACGTTCAAGGTTTGGTGAAGTCCTACAAAGCCATAGCCAAGTCCTTACAAAGGTACGAACACCGACATCATCACAGATGTTTCTAGTCATGAAAGAATGAAACCTGACTTCTGCTTTCTGGTCAATCATCCAACCAATGGTGGTGGCTGCATCATGCTGTGGGATGAAATGATGAGAAGTTTCAAACGGAAGTCAAATTTTATAGAATAAAACTAAATTTTATTTTGCTAAATTTAGTTTTATTTTTGTGTCGCAGTATCTCAGCTTTACCTCCAAAATATTTTTATTTGATTTTCTCTTTGTTTGTTTAGGAAAAAACATACACTGACATTTGTTTTGGTTTTCTTCATATGTTATTAAAATATTTTGTAGATACCGCCACTGTTATTTTTGTCTAGTTTCTAGTGCAAATATCTTAGTTCACTTGAAATAAGACAAAACTAACTTACAAGTAACTTTTCAGCAAGATATAGGAGCTTGTTTTAGTCAGTAAGTTCTTAACATTGAATAAAAGTTAATAGTTCCACTGGCACTTTATTTCACTTATCACATGGGAAAAATGTCTTGTTATAAGTGGAAAAAACACCAAGGGGAACAAATGCTCTCTGTTATTACTAAGGAATTATTGACTTGGCCCTGATTGACCCTGATTGGTCCTGGTTAGATCTAGTTGGCTTTATTTGACTCTGATTGGCCCTGATTGGCTGTGATTGGCTTTGGTTGGTCTTGGCTGGTTTTGTTTGGCTCTGGTTTGCTGCGTCTTGCAGTCATAGCCAATCAGAAACTTGAAAAAGCTAGTGAATAGTGTTTATCGTCACTTTTATTGTTATTACAATTGTTGCACAAAATATCATGATTGAACTTTACGTCCATATCGCCCCCTGCTGGTGGAGCTGCAGTAGGTCTGGAGAAAAGGTCTGCGTGGTAGTTAGTTTTATCTTATTTCAAGTTAAAACTAAGATATTTGCACTAGAAACTAGACCAAAAATATTTTGTAAAATTTTATATTTTTGCAGTATATGAAATTTGTTCACATTCTGCCTTAGGTTTTAATAAAATAACTCACAGGAAAAATTAAAAGAAAAACTTACAGGTCAGAAGTTTGATGATATATGAAAATTAAATAACAAAAAGTATCAATATCAGTACTTGTATTACTGATACTGGCAAAAATCTAATAAAATAATCAGCTTTGCCAGGAAAAAAGCTACAACAGTTCATCAAAGTGTTGGTCTAAGGGTTTTTATCTTTCCAACAGCGAAGGAAACATCGAGGAGTGCATTGAGACGCTGGAGAAGTCAGCTGATCTGTGCCAAAGCAGCGACCTGCAGGAGAGGCTGGCGGACATCAGCCTGACTCTGGGCTGCATCTACAGCGACGTGGTACCAATCTGAGACACGTTAAGCTGATTATTATTTTACGTCCTGTCAGTTTAGAAATGATTTCATCTGCCTCTTTCTGCAGAATCGGCCTCTGAAATCGTGTGAATACTTCTTGCAGAGCTACAAAGCTGCCTGCACCGCCAGAGAGGTGCTTCTGCAGCAGAAAGCACAGGTGCGTCTTTTTAAAGTCATATCTGGCAACATCTGTTTGGTACCAGGAAACCGTAGCTGTGTTTCCATAACAAATGTGCGCAAAACTATTTTACAATAATGTTGGCAAAACACAATATTGCTGTGTTTGCATTAAAAAAAGAAATGTGATTGTTTTAGTTGTATTTACCCAGAATACAATGCATTGTAGTCTGCTTCCTGCTTTTGGAGCAGTCTCCAGTCCGCTTGGCATTCACATATACTTTTGTTTTGCTCCAGAATTCACTTCAACCGAACGGAGACGTTGGTTTGTAGATTAACCAGAGTTCGCTGTTTTGGTCCGATCGCACGTTCACACTTCCCCAAACGAACCAAACTTTCTAGACAAAAGAACCAGAGTTTGATTAAAGCAGGCTAAACCGGACCGGTGGGAATTCACCCTCATACTTTTTGGATACAGTTTGCAGATCATTTATTTTAAAACTAAATAACAGCGGTGTGAGTGTAGGTCCCTGAGGAACACCAAAACTACAAGGAAGGGCAGAGGACATCTCACAATTTGCCTGTTTTTTTGTCACCTCTTTCAGGTGAAGCTGGGTTATACATGCGCACACTCTCTCATCAAGACACACATCTCTGAGATGAAGACGCCCTCACTGTCCTCTGTGAACCAGCTGGTGGACTGGAAGGAAACCAGAGGACACCAGAACTTCTGCTGAGGGTTTAGAAATTAACATTCAGCAGCTGGTTGTTGAGAGGAAGGAGAAAAACAAACAAAAACATACATTATTACTTGTCTTTACATATTGCCAACCACTTATCTTGTTCAAGAAATAATAAATTAACAGAATGGCAAGATTTCACATCTGAAAATAATTTAAAACTCTTTCATTTAATAGCAAATTCAAACCTCCTCTGTTTCTATTGAGGCTGAGAGTTAAATTACCTGCAGTTATGAAGATGATGTGATCTAACCAGTATGCAGCTTATTTATATTGATTCAGTTTATCTTTATCAAAGTGTGTGGAAAACTTTTGGCTTTCAGTTTCAACTCTATGAACATGTGCCAGGTGTCAATGGACCAACAAGATAAATGTTTAAACTCCAATGTTTTTGGTCATAATGTTTTGTTTGATGCGCATAATATAGTTGGGTTTTTTATTGTTTTTGCCTTTTGTTTCTTTTTCTTACAAAACATTGTTAAAATGTAAATTCTGTTTTAAAAAATTTAATATTTTGTAAGTTTTATTTTAAATGCAGCTGCAATTTATTTGTTGCAGTACTTTCCAATTATTTTTAATTAGTTTATTTTCATTTTATTAATGTTTTCATTCAAATATTACCCCCGTAAACTATTAATAGAATTAGTAAAAATCATTTTAATTAGAATTTCAATTTTACTTTATATTAACTCTTATCAGATTTTACACAAATATTTGATACATTTTTATTTATTTTATTTCCTTTTCCAACTTTCATTTTAAAGATAGTTGCGATTATTTTCTTATATCACAATTTTACGGTTTCTATTTTATTGAATTGCATTATTTATCTCATTTTAATTAGTTTTCTAATATAAATGATATGATCAACTGCTGATGGAAATAGTAATAGTAGCATACGTTTTGTATTTCAATTTAAAATTCAAATATTTTTTATTGAACAATTATTGTGCCTGTTATTTTTTGTATTAATATGACTTTAAATCTAATATTAACATTTCTCCTTTGATTTAATTTTACTTAAAATACAGGTAAAACTTAATTTTAGTATATTAAAATATTTGTATTTAATTTATGCTATTAAATTCTTCATAGTTTAAACATATTCACTTTAAAATACGTGTTATAACTATATTATTTTTGAATAACTCTAAATTAAGTTCTATATTTGTTTGTATCTGGGCGCATATCGTTCTTACTTCATTCTATCTATGATTAACTTCCGGTTTTAGATTTAACGCTCTTATTTTTAAGGGACAAATTCCGGCTTTAAGATTGTATCCGGTATTTTCAGTTGTGAACGTTGTTCTGAAGTTGCAAACGTGAACGATTGTGTGTTTTATTTTGGGCTAAACCGTGTTGTGTGTTCTGTATATTTTTTTATATTTTCAAACATTTGTTACGGTAAGTTATTGTGCGCCTCTGTTCGGTCATTACGGCGGCGTCGCAGCCCACGTGTCCGGAAGTAGCTCCTGTTGCTCCGTTGGTGTTTTCCAACTGAACTCCGGGAAGGAAGAAGCAGCGGCAGGTTTCAGAAACTTGAGCCCGGCTGCTGCGATAGGAGGGCCGGCTGGGAGGCCGCAGGCAGAGCCCCGGCAGCTGAATCATGGGCCTCCTGGGGAGGCTGCGGAAGGAGTGGTTCATCATCGGGATAGTGCTGGTCATCCTGTCGGCCAAACTGCTGCCCGGTGTCGGTGTTAAAGGAGGTGAGCCTCGCAGTTCGAAGCGGTTCTTTTAAAGTTTTGAATGAATATATAGAGAGTTTTTAACTTTAAATGCTGGAAACGGAGAGCTCAGCTGAATATAAATCTGAATTGATTTAGATTTATCTGGAAGACGCTGAAATGTTTCCTCCTACCTGGATCCTAGTGACACGTTGCATTCAGCGGAAATGTCAACACTCCTGTCAGTACTTTTATCTTCTAGTTTTCATAAGAAGAATCAGTCTGGGGATTTTCAGATATAATCTGAGGACAGTTTTAGAACTAATACTGCGTCAGAGATTGTTGCTCAAATACTGATAACAAGTACTGATAAATACTGATAAATAAGTAATATAATGTAATTCCGCCTCACCTGTAGATAAGATAACCTGCCCGGCTGCTACTGTTGTGCTGCCTTCAGGTGCTCCTCGAAAATCCTCACTTCGATTTACAAAAACATAGAAATGTTTCTTTATTCCTACCTTTTTAAATTTTCATATGAATGAAATCTAAAAAAGTGTGGCGTGTTCTCCATCCAATAGCATTCAATGATTGAAAAATATTGGTTTCAATCATTGGAAAATATTTTCCACTTTTTGAAAATATTTTCTGCCATTTGTGATCTTTTTTTTTTATTGAAACAAAGTACTAAAAAACAATTAAAACTTGATCTGATATGAAAAAAAATCTAAGACTAGTAAACATTGTCCTAATTTAAACCATTTGACACTTTGAAAGGATTTTGTTCAGCCTCTGACCACAAGTCCAGAATGGTAGGAAATTTGGCCAACAAGGCAGAAAACAATTGATGACCAAAAATATTGGAAATTAGATGTTTTTTCTTTTAATAAGGCAAATGTCTGCAGCCTTTTTTATGTCTTGTATCTTTAATGATTTACAGATTTAATTAAAAAATGTTTATTGTTGAGCAGGTAAAACTAAAAAACACAGGAAACAAATTTTTGCATTTCTAATTTAAGGATTTTTCTAGCACAACATTAATTTAAATTTGACAGGACAAAATGTTTGGACACCACTGCGTTAGAACAACATAAAGTGAAGGTCTAGCAGCTAATGATTTGGTCTGTTACCGTGGTTACCAGTGTAAAATAGCGCCTTGTTCTTCTTGCCTGTCAGGTCCACTAAGGCCAGAGGTCACCATCACCTACATCGCCGTTTCCCTCATCTTCTTCAACAGCGGCCTGTCTCTGAAAACGGAGGTGAGTCAGCGCCGCGATGCCTTCAGGTGCAGCTCAGAAACCTTCCATCATCGTGTCTGTTTTTTTCCCGTTAGGAGCTGAGGAACGCGTTGTTCCACGTTCGCCTCCACCTCTTCGTCCAGTCGTTCACACTGGTCTTCTTCCCCCTGGTCGTCTGGCTGCTGCTGCAGGTCCTGGCGCTGACCGCCATTGACCAGTGGCTCCTCAAAGGGTACAGTGTGTGTGTGGGTGTGTGTGTGTGAAAGGGGCGCTCTGTCTGGGTCTAAAATGTACCTGAGGGCCGAACACAAAGAGCCACAGTCATGGTTATTACAGCTGATTCTCTATGCAAGTTTAGGAGCAACATCCAAACTTTATGTAACGTTCAGGTTGAAGCTCTGTTTTCTTTTGGGGCCTCGCTACTGAAACAGCAGCAGCATTAGAAAATACCAAAAAGACAACTCAACATTATGTAATAATGAACTTTTTTCATGTTTTTAAACTTCCATTCAGGTCTCAACTGCTTGTAAAAACAGAACAAATGCTTGAAAAAAGCCCGACCAAACTGTTTTTTATCAATAAAATAATGTTTTTATGTGTCTGAAAAATGAACTGTTTCAGAAATTTAACTCACATTCTACGGGACTGCACTGTTACTTAGCAACCCCAGCCAAGCCCAGCACTGTTACCTAGCAACCCAAGCAGAACTCAGTTGACTTTCTTTCTGCATGCACTTTACAATTGTTGCTGAAAAAGAGAAGATATATTTGTTTATTTTGGTCATTTTAATGTTTCAATACACAAGTAAAGCAAAGAGAACACAACGCTGAAATAAACAGAATTTAAAATGAAAAAAGTGAAAATGTGTTTTGTTGTTGACATTTGAAACTGGTTGGGTGCTTGGGCAGTCGTTCATCCAGCGGCCCGTCGTGTTTTTGAGTTAAAAAATGATTAAAGTTGACAGGAAATTTGAAAATATCACTTGATAATTATGTATTATTGAAAGATTGGAAGATTAATACCTGAACACCAATTATAAAGTCTTAAAAAATGCAAACATTTTAAAAGGACTTAAATAAATAAGCAAAGCTTAGCCTGGTGGGGGCACAAGTAAAGCCTAGTGGCCCACCAGGCTTATAATACACTGGGGGAAACCCTGTGTAGATGTGAATGTATTTCTAAAACGTTTTTTCCCCAGTTGACCCTCTTCCTGTTGTTGTCGTTGCCTAGGTTACAGACGGTGAGCTGCATGCCCCCTCCGGTTTCCTCCGCCGTCATTCTGACCAAAGCAGTCGGCGGGAACGAGGTGACGTTCACACCGAGTCGGTTCGACCCGAGAGGCGATTGGTGAGTCTGCCTGTTGCTGTCTCCCCGCTGACCGCTTGCTCTCTGTGCCTCCAGGCGGCGGCCATCTTTAACTCGGCGTTCGGAAGCTTCCTGGTGAGGAGCGTTTTGGGTCTGGGTCGGGTTTGGGGCCGTATCGGATCGGGCCGGGCTCTAATGCTTTCTGTTTGTCCTGCAGGGGATCGTGGTGACTCCGTTGCTGCTGCTGCTCTTTGTAAGTCATAAAACATTCACCATGTGTTGACAATGTTCCCAATAAAGCTTTTGGGAAATGTTTTTACGATGCAAAATGTTAGATGCAACACAAAGTGTTCATCTTTTTGCATTTTCTTTAGTTTTACACACACGCAGTCAAGTTTAATAATTTATTTATTAGACTAAACTGTTTCCAAAGAGAGAGTGAGCCATATCCTGTTCTTACTGGTGATAATGGATTCTTTTAGATCTTTTTGGTTTTTCAACTGATCCCCAATAGTAAAAATATAGCAAACTGCCTTTTTAAGACAAACATACAAATTCCTTCTTAAGTTTTAAGTTTCCACAGTTTATACAACCATTTCCTAAAAAAATGTGACCACTTTGTTTAATTAAAATATTCTAGAGGGGACATATTATGCAAAATTCACTTTTTAAAAAAATTATTTGTACTTCCATTCGGGTCTCAACTGCTTCTAAAAACAGCCGAAGCGCTTAAAAAAACACCCAGTTGTTTCTTCACATTAAATTAATGTTTGAGACGTTTCAAAAACCTCCAGAATGTAAAGTCGGTTGTATAAGTGGAAACATAACAGGTCAAATATCTTAACTAATTATTGTTGAGAAGGTAAAAAATAACTTGTATTTGGTTTTCAATTTATAGCATGATAAATCCTTCAATGTCACATTTAACAATCAGAACCTCCTGATGCTGATTGGTTGTTTCTAGTTAGCTCTGAGAGAAGGCAGAGGACAAACTCATAGTTTTAATAAATATGTAAACAGCATATTTTTTAAGTAAAAGTTACAGACTGCAGCTTTATATACCTTTTTCTAATCACAAAAAATGCTTACAAACCAGAAAATTACTCAAATTATTGTAGACGGAGGTGAAAAGATGCTCCTGTTGGCTTTTAAATTCATAATTAAACTGATATCATGATGTTTTAGTTCAGGGTTGCTTTACTATTCATCAGTTATCATTAAATCACAAAATCTTCATCCACTCTGGGTCATCTGTCTTGTATTTTGCATAATTTTTGTTCTAATCACTGCAAAAACATAAAATGTTGCCAAGTAACTTTGGTCTCCTTTCTATTGCAAATATCTTAGTACGCTTGAAATAACTTACAAGTAACTTTTCAGTGAGATATAGTAATATTGATGAAAAGGGTACGATTTCCAAAGGCAGATTATTTCACTTATAACAAGGGAAAAATGTCTTGTTACCAGTGAAATAATCTGCTGCTAGATCTATCACTTTTAATCAATATTAAAAAAATATTGGCTTAAAACAAGCTTGTATATCTTGCTGAAAAGTTACTAGTAAGTTATTTAAAGTGTACTAATATATCTGCACTAGAAGCTAGACAAAAAACTTAGTAAGATGTTGTGCTTTTGCAGTGTTTTATGTTCTTTATTACTGTTTTAATTCTTTTTCCTCCTAAATTGTGATCAAACACATCATGAGAACAACCAGAATATTAAAATCTGCATGTTAAATCGCTCCACTCTGTAGATTTTTCCGTTTTTATTCATTTCGTTTCGCCTGGCTGCTCTCCTCCTCCTGCAGCTCGGATCTTCATCCTCTGTTCCCTTCACCTCCATCTTCTCTCAGCTCTTCATGACGGTTGTTGTTCCGCTGATCCTGGGTCAGGTAGGAAGACGCTTTTGACGCACCACTTCCGGTCAGCCCCGGCGGCTTCGTTCCCGTTAACCGTATCCGAATTCAGGCTGCATCCTTCGAAGGCCGCATTTGTAGGCCGTTTACATCATAACCTATCCGAATACAAAGACTCCTCTAAACGCGTCCCTATTTTCCCCAGATTTGAAGTTTGGGTTCGGTGTATCCCTCACGGACCACCATATCCCATGATTCATTGCGGGGCGGTTAAGAGCGGCAAATTATTTTGGTATATTACACTTTAAATGACACATGAACTTTTACAATGTTTTAAGGCGAGAATTTAGCTGTGTGAATATCAAATATATGATCAGTTTACCAGTACATCACCTAATTACAATATTGCTCTGACATTTTCGGAGACGTCATCAGCTGTCAGCTGGCGGGGCGCTTCAGGTTCGGTATACCGGGAGAGAAAGCCCGACTCCCGGCACATCGTTTTCAAACTCCCGCAAGCTTTCCCCAACACAGATTCAGTCAGGTAATATCTACATGTATAATGTCTGTTTTACTTAAGTATTTATTGTTTTCCTGAGCAAATAGGTCTGACTGATTAAAGTTAACGGACAGCCTTTTATACAAAGGGAGAAGATAATGCAGGAGTAAAAATCATAAACTTCGGACTCCATTTTTGCCTTTTTGCCGCTCTGACACGGTTGCTAGGCAACATGAGTAATGCTGCGGCGGAAGCTAGACAGCTAGCTGAAGGCTAGACAGCTAGCTGAAGGCTAGACAGCTAGCTGAAGGCTAGACAGCTAGCTGAAGGCTAGGGCTGTCCGAATTAACAGCTTTTCTGCCCCGTTTCTCGTTTATTCGCGGCTTTCGAAGGATGCAGCCCCTGAATTGGGACACATCGAGTTGCTAACGCCTCCCGGCTCGGCCTGCAGGTGTGCCGCGGTTTCCTCAAGGAGTCCCTGGAGCGCCGGAAGCCTCCGTTCGGCGCCATTAGCAGCGCCGTCCTCCTCATGATCATCTACACAACGTTCTGCGACACGTTCAGCAACCCCAACATCGAGCTGGACCCCACCAGCCTGCTGCTGGTCGTCATCATCAGTCAGTATTCAAGGCCTGACCGGAACCTTTTGGGTTTTTGGCTTCCAACGCTGGTAGAAATGGGTTAAAAGCCTTGAAATAAATTTATATCAAGCTGAAACATTTAGAAAAATCCAACCTTTGAATTGGAAACAACACTGCCTGTGCTGATTGGTGAATTTATTTTGAGGCTTTTTATACACTGCAAAATCACAAACTTACCAAACTAGACCAAAAATACTTTGTAATATTATGTTTTTGCAGTGTACGACATTACCTAGAGGTGCAAATACTTCTGGAAGTTTCTGTGTAAATATACCATATATTAAATAAATAAATGCATGTATTTTATAAGTGTAGCTTCGCCTCTCTAATATAAAATAAGACGTTTTCCTCTTGGAATCAGCTAAAAGTTTAAAAGATTATAAACTTCTCACTTTCTTTTGTTTTCTGCAGTTTTCTCCATCCAGGTCAGCTTCATGCTGCTCACCTTCGCCTTTTCCACCAGGTCAGTTTCCACGTTAATTAATTAACACTCGGCTCCTTTATCTCACTAAACAGTTTTAACCAGCAAATCTATGACTTTTGATACGCAGAAATTTCCCAGTTTTTTTCTGAGATTAATCTCAGAAATTTTCTAGAAAAAATGTAAAAATCTGAGTTTAAAAAGTCGAATATTTTCGATTTTTGAAACTCAAAAATTTCCAAAAGAAAAAATTTTTACTTTTAAACTCTGATAATATCTCATTTTAATCTCAACAATCGAGTTTTTTCTAGCAAATGTAAAATTTTTGCAGCTCAGAAATTTCCACGTTTTTTCTAGAGAATCTCAGTGAATCTGATTTTTTTGGCTCCTTCTCCTTTTCTTTCTGCCTACAGTGACCCTAACACGCCGTCTTACTGTTTTTTCTTCTCAGGTCTGGATCAGGATTCAGTCCCGCCGACACCGTCGCCATCATGTTCTGCTCCACACACAAGTCTCTCACTCTGGGTACCGTCAGCTCCCATCATTACTGTTTTTTTATCTTAACTGAACAAACAAGTTTTGCATTAAATGACAAAAACTCAAAAGTAATGACAAGATATAATTTATAAATAGTTTGTTGTGAAAGGCAAAATGAATTCAGATACATAGTTTAAGGAGGGGGCTGAACGCTGGCTGTGTGTCCAGGAATCCCGATGCTGAAGATCGTCTTCGAAGGTTACCAGCATCTGTCACTGATCTCCGTCCCGCTGCTCATCTACCACCCGGCCCAGATCCTGCTCGGCTCCGTCCTGGTGCCGACCATCCGGAGCTGGATGACGAGCCGACAGAAGGTAACCCGGTCGCTGTGGAGGCTCCCTGGCTGCTGGCTGTGCTCCAGTTCTGACCTTTGACCTTTTATCCTCTCTGACAGACTAGTCTGTTGTTGAGATAGACCACGGCTGAGTGAGTAAAGACTGAAGCCCAGCAGGCTGTCTCTGCCTGACACTTTAAGTCGGAGTGATTGGTGCCGATATTTAATTATCCCAGACTATTCAGCTTCCTTCCACCAGCAGGTGGCGCCATGCAGCCCAAATTCAGGCCTTCAAGAAGCAACAATGATGGAAACCTGGCTTCAAAAATGACTCAATTAAAAATAATGTTATAAAAATACAAAAATGCCTCAGTTGAATAATAAAATAGTCCAAATATAATGTTAATTAAAAACATAGAAATAAGTAATGAAAAAAATAAAGATAAAAATAAACAGAATAAAAATAATTCAGTTAAATAAGATAAAAAAGGATAGTAATTAAAAAATACACAAACTAGCAATGAAAATAAATATAAGATTAAAATAAATAGAATAAAAATGCTGAATGATAAAATAAATAAATAGTAATAGAAATGGTCTAGAAAGTATTCATGAAAATAAGTGAATTAAAAAAAATTAAAAAAATCCTTCAGTTAAATAATAAAAAGAATATTAAAGTAAGTTTAGAAAAATTACAAAATATCAATAAAAGTACATAAAATCTATAAATTAAAAATAGAATATGAATTATTAATTAAAAAATATTAAATAGCTATAAAAAGAAAATATATTAAAATAAAAATGTAATTATTGAAGCTTTTTCTCCCTAAAACAACATTTTCATAATTTCTGATATTTCGTCTTTATTCTGTTAATGTAATTACTTTATTCTCTTTTCTCTTAGTCTGGCTCTTAATACTTCATCGTAGATAAAAGCCCCTTTCTCATTAAGAAACTCTTTTTCTAGCAGTTTTATGACTTTTTTCAGTCTTTAAACTCTTAATGTTATAACGTTATCCTCATAATTTCAAAAATAATAAAACCTCTTTTATGAACCGTTTAATCGCTCTGATTGGCTGTAAATTAGTTGAGAGTACTGTGTATTAGCGCCCCCTGCTGGTAGAAACATTTCACCTGCAGGGATCACTGCTGCAAAAATGAGCTTTTCTGTTTGGTGGCGGGAAATTCACTCCTTTATTTTTACCATTTCACTTCCTTCTTCATCAAACTACGGCAGTAAAAACACAATGAATTTAAATCTTTCACAAGAATAAATACAATTTTGATTAATATCAGCGTTTTGACACGTTTTGTTTCTGTTTTAGGGGATCAAACTATCAAGCCTGCAGCCGGTCTGATGCGTCCGAGCGGCGGAAGGATACAAAAAGTGCCTTTTTACGACCAACAACAACAACTAGGACCTCCAGGTGGCAGAGCGGGATTCACTGTTTGCCATCAAAGCCTGTTACTATTTTCTACAAAAACAGAAAAAAAACTCACATTTCCATCCTTTATATCGTTTTATATTTAAATGAAATGTGTTTTATTTTTTTATATCTTGAACTTTTGAGAGAAAAAAAACTAGTTCTGGGGGGGAAAAGGATCTATTTTCAGGAGGTGGGTGAGGTTTCTGGGACCAGTTCTGTTATTTGTTTTCTACTTTGGTTCTTCCAGCTTTTACTGCCAGAAACTGTAAATGGTTTTGTTCAAATTAATGCTGGATTGTTGCATCTAATATAGAAATGAACATCAACAGTTTGACTTCTTGACCCTTTTTTAATATAGCAGAAGCAGTGTTAATGTTACACAGATAGGGGGCGGTGTTGAGCTAATCACTTATATTTATAAACGACAAAACTAAACAAATTATCTCCTGTTATTTCACTTCAATATCTCTATTGTGTTATTTAAACACCACAGTTTGTCTGGATGCATTTCTTGGATTTTAACCAATTAGTTTGTGCTTTTTTAATTTGAAATAATACATAAAACAATGTTTTTATCACACACTTCATGAAACGGAGCCCCAAAGCAACACAGCACCTGGCGTTTTAAGATGGAATATTCCTAATGAGCATTTTGTTTGCGCTGCGGGACAAATCCATGTGGGAATTATTCCTTTTAGTTGCTGGTTAGACAACAAATTGGCAACAAATCCAACTGGCAGCTCGTTAATTTTAGTGACCTGTCATTTTCCAGGACAGATGGCGCCTCTGACACATCGTTTGCAAGCAGAAGTGGCAGCTAATATCAGCTTGTGGAATATCTGGGGAGTTAACGTGAAATTAGGCCATTTAAGAAACAGTATTGTCTAATATAACAGTCTGCAGGGGTAAACCATATATCACTGAAAATAAACTGGATTATTACCTTATGTGACAAATAAAGTAATGTTATTTTTACACATGTGCAGACATGTGATGGTGCATTACGGCCACTGTAAATAGAAAAAGGAGAAAATTTGTGCCAAAAGTCTCAGATATAGCAAGAGATTTTGAGTTTGAAAAGCTGGAAAAGTCACTGAAAAATACTCAAATTTTCTATTAAAAACACAATTTCTACGTTTCGAGAGTCACAAATTTTCTGGAAAAATTACAAATTTGGGGATTAAACTGAGAAATGTGATAAAAAACACCCTCAAACTTCTCAAATGTTGAATATTTGAAGTCAAATTTGTTAGTAAAAACACAAATTGAGATAAATTTCTGAAATTTGAAGTTTCAAAAGTCACAAATTTGCAAGAAAAAACTAATTCTGAGATTAATCTAGAAAAAAATTCTATTTCAGTTTGAAAAGTTTAAAATCTTCTAGAAAAAATTATATTTTTATATTTTCAGAAGTTTTCAAGAAAAAATAAATTTCAAAAGTTGTAAATTTGTTAGAAAAATGTAAAAAATGTTTTTCTTGCAAATCTTTGACTTTTAAAACTCAGATTTTCACTTTCTCTAGAAAATTTCTTAATTTCAAATTTGAGAATTTTTTTCTAGCAAGTTTTTTACTCTTGACAAGATCAGTGAAACATGAACCATCAAGTCAAACAACAGATTGAATTTAGAACTAATAGCCACAATGTAGTGCAGAAGAACCTATTTGTAAGTATTTTTATTATGTTCTCATACAGTTATAGGCATGAAACAAACTTGTCAATATTAGTCATATCAATAGAAACATAAGAACGATATAAATATGATAAAAGTACTTAAAATTTATCTACTATAATAAAGTAAGCATTATAGCAACAGGTTTGGAATATAAAGGATAACATTCATCTCCTCTTACTTGCAAAGGAATTTCTTCTGGTGGGTTTGATTTTTTTGGAAATTTTATGTACGACTCTAATGTTTCCTAAACAATCAATTTTGTCATCTTTAAAGCAGCATTTTTCTACGGAAGATGATTAGGGCCACTAAAAAGAATCTTCTCATAAGTGACTTTAATCTCAGAGTTCAGTTTTTATTCATTCGAATTTTGACTTTTGAGAAAACACTCATGACGTTTTCTCAAAAGCCAAAATTCTCAGAACTCTGACTTTCATCCCAGAATTTTTTTTTTCTCACAATTCTGATATTTTTCTCAGAATTCTTACATTTTTTCACTCTGAATTCTGACTTTAATCTCAAAATTTGGACTTTTTTTTGGTCAGAATATGACTTTTGATCTCAGAAGTTTAATATCAGAATTCTGTGAAAAGTTATTTTTTATTTTTTTGGTTGTCCTAATCCTCTTCCAGATCCGTCTTTCGGATGTTTAACGTCGGTCTTGATGAGCCTCTCTCTCAGTTTGAAGGCGATGCCAGGATATCGTACTCCGCCAGAAACACGAAGCTGTTCTCTCTGATTTTTTTAACTCTGACCAAATCGCCACACTCCTGGAGGTGAACCAGCCCTTGGTCCCGTCTCCCGTACTCTCGCTCGCGGTCGTTCAGCGTCACCTCAGTCCGCCTGCCACAGGCCTGCCGGTAGACATACCTCAGCCCGACCACCAGCACCATGCCCAACCCGGCCGAGCAGCCCAGCAGCATGCCCAGCTCCCAGGCACTGTGTCTGGGGACAATGTCCGGATACTTTCCTTCTTTGTCTGGAGCGTCAGCGGGATCTGAGGGATGCTTTGGTTTGGTATCCGTGTTTTGAATGTTTGGTTTGATCTCTTGGTCATGATTTGGTCTGAGGTTGGGATAAGGTTTGGGGTTTGGATGGACAACCTTTCTGTGTGCCGGTGAGGTGAATCGAGTCTCAGAGTTTGGTGCATGGTGGGTTTGGGTTACCAACTTCTGATCTAGAGTGATTTTATGAGGCGCTGATGTTGGTTCTGGTTTAGGGGAGCTGATGGGTGAAATAAAAGATGACAAACTCACTCTTAAAGATGGTGAGGTAACTGAGAAAGAGGGTGTAGAAGAAGAGAAAGTTGGGGAGATTGAAGTAGGCAAAGAAGGCATTGTTGGATAGTTGGAGGCACTGAAGGAAGAAATGGTGGAAGAGGTAGAGAAGGTTGGCGGAGTGGTGGTTTGGTAGTTAGTAGAGGTTAAATGGTGAGGTATGGAGATTGGGGAAGGTGATGCTGGTGCAGGATGATTTGGGGTTGTTTGAGGTTCGTTCTGAGATGGGCTAGAAGGGGAATGAATGGAAGATGTTGATGTGACTGATGTGAAGTTTTCACTGCTGTGACTAGCAAAAGAACTGCTTAAGGAATTAGATGATGAAAAAGAAGATAAAGTGTTTGAAGTGACAAAACCAACAACCGGGGCCATGGTTTTGGTATTTCCTTCAGACGTAGGATCATTTCCTCCTGAGGAGACTGTGACTGGTTGAAGAGTTACAGTGGATTGAGAAAACACCCTTCTTGTTTGGGACAGTGGTTGGGAAAATGGTCTCAAAGACTCTGTTGAGTCAAATTGGGTATTTTCTCCTTGGAGAGAAATAGGTTGAGTTTGAGGCAGAGTTTGATGAAAGTTAGGAATTGTTTTTTTAGGTGAACTGGTTTGTTTTGGAGTACTTTTAGATCCTACAGAGGTTTGACTTGCATTAGTTTGGGACTTAAGATTTGCAGCCATTTGAAACCTAGAAGAGTTGAACGAAGACCTTTGGTAGGATGGAGTTACTTCGGGCTTGACTATCTTCAATTGGGAATTAGACGGGACATTGTCACCCAGTTTCTCTGAGCTACTTGAGGTCTCAGACTTTCTTGATTTGTTTTTGTTTGGGTCTGTCAAAGTGTGGTTTACAGGAGTATGTGTACTGAAAAAGGTCTCCATTGTTGGACCTTGGGTTGGTATTACAGTAAATGTCTTGTAATGTTTTCCTCCAAGATTGTTTTTAAGTTTTAGCTCCTGTGATTTTATCTGGAGATCGTTGTTCTTTGTCCATGTGTCCATTTGTAGGGGTACAAGAGAGTTTAATGTGGAAAATGAAGCCAGTGGAAACGGTGTTGTAGTAACTGTATATATAGTATCAGGAGGTGATGATGGTAAGGGAAAGACACTTGTGTAAGAAAAGGGTTCAGTTGTTATCCTTTTCGACACGCCTGCGAGGAATCCAGGAGACTCATTGGTGGTACTTTGAGGAGGTCCTGAAGTCAAAGTCTTCCTTGCAGCCACTGTTTGAGTTCTCCAAGTCACAGAGCTGCTTGTTTCTAATGTTGTGTGATCATCTTCGGTTTGTAGTTTCAAAAATTTCAGAATCTCAGTTGCATTTTTTATATTGGAAGGGCGTCCAGAGAAAGAGGCAAGAGTAGCTTTTCTGTTAGCTTTGAGCGCAAGGAGGGAAAAAGGACAAAGACAAATAAATAATAACATTTCACAACACCTTTCATTTTCTTAACTTTAATTTTTTACTGTTTTTAGCTAATAATGAGCACAGAATGCCGACCTGTCTGGGTAGTAACTGTTTCTTGCACAGCAACAATTGTGCTTGCTCCATCCGCCATTTTGGTTTTACTGCGTCTCCAAGCACTGGGACTTCGATCACGCACCACTGCAGACTCGATACCAGTCCAGTACACGAAGTAGGATTGTACCACAGTTATGCTGGCGTGCAGATTAATAGACAAATGTGGCAAAATAAACATTTTGATTTATTGCAGTTCCCTAAATAGGTTATAGAGATCAAGTAATGGCAGCTTACTGGAAGCGCATGTCTCCCTCTGGCATGTCAGGAGCTCTCCACACAAACGACAGGTTCCTCTTTAGCTGTTTGTCCGAGTGTGTGACCGTGTCGCCTTCAAACAGGCAGCGTAAGGTGTGGGTACCTGGTGGAGATCGAATCCAGGAGCCGCCCACCAGAAGTGGACCAAGTCTCTCTGTCCTGATACCAGGACCTTCTCCAAACCCATTCCTTTCCCCACCAACACTGCGGGCCTGGAGCAGGAAACCCATGAAGTCTCTGGAGCTTCGTACAGACACTGAGCGCAGAGAGAGCAATTAATGGACATAACAGAGGGAATGTGAGTATCATTTAAAGTTAACTACACAGAATTTAAAAGAAGACTGATTCTGCTAGTTGCTAGTTAGCAGAATCATGTAAACTGCTATAGTTACATGTTAGCTTCACTCTGTTTAATTGTTAGCTGTTACCTTTATCACTTCAACTTTTAGATAAATTTTGGTAATTGATAGTTGTCCCGTTAGATAGCAGCTTTTAGTAAGATTCCTGAAAGCTGCTAGACTCTTTGCTCATCTCTGCTGTTACATTTACCATGTTAGCTTTTAGCTAAATTCTCCTAGATGTTAGCTGTGATGTTAGGTGAACTCTGTTAGCTGGGCTCATGAAAGCTGGTAGACTGTTAGGTGTTAGCTTCACTGTCCCCTTGCCTCTGTTAGCTGTTACCTTTACCATGTTAGCTTTTAACTAAATTCTGCTAGATGTTAGCTGTGTTATTAGCTGCTAGCTAGACTCCTGAAGACTGTGCTTGGTGTTTGCTTCACGGTGTTTCCCTGCCTGTGTTAGCTTTCAACTCCACCATGTTAGCTTGTAGCTACATTTTGGTAGATGTAAGCTGTGCTGTTAGGTGGTTACAGTTAGTATTTAGTGTAACATTGTTAGTTATATTGTCTGTGGAAAAGACAGTTAACTGTTAGCTGGACTGTGCTAGCCTCAGTTTATTGCTAGCTCCAGTCTTATTGCTATGCTAACTGGAAACAGTTTAATGTTAGCAGATTATTAATTTTAGGTAAACTCTGAGGTAAACATTGTTAGCTTGACAATGTTGCCTATTAGCTTTCCTGTTAACACACGACACTACTTTTCAAAACAAACTTCCAAATAACTGAGTTACTTGGTACCTGTTATTAACTGCCCAGGCAGGTATGAGGATGATGAGGTGTGTAAGGTGATGAAGCTGTGCTTCGGGTCCAGGGGATGAGCGCGGATGTGTCCAGGAATCATCTCCTGACAGGAAGTGAGACTCGCTCCGTGGGAGAAACATACGATGGGCGAAGCCATGGAGCATAACAGCACAGCTCCGCCCCAAAGGAGGAGGTTGGATGACATCATTAAACCTGCATAATTACTGCAATTAGAAATTATACCAACAGAGAGCAGAGTAAGAGTAGAACTGGCCAATTAATTCAGAGACTCTATATGGGAATCAGAGGGATTTTTGTAACAAAACTTACTTTTATACAGCTGGACAGCAGAAGTGGAAAAACTAAAATGTTTTATCAAAACAGATAAAATAATCTGCTCTACAAATACCCAGAGGACTCTGGACTCTGTTCCTTCTGTGCACACAATTTATTTATTTTTTATGTCTCTGTTCACGTTATCCTACTTGTCTTTGATTTACTTATATCACAATGAAATTTAAAATAGATGAATAATTTTTAAAATAAGTTAAATAAAAAATAAATAAATACAATTTAAAATAAGTTACATTTAAAATAAGTTAAATTTAAAATAAACATTACATTTTTTAAAAGTTACGTTTAAAATAAACAATGAAATTTGACATAAGTTACATTTAAAATAAACAGTAATTTTTTTAAAGTTACATTTAAAATAAACAATAACATTTGAAATAAGTTGCATTAAAATAAACATTAGATTTTTACGTGTCTTGTAAATAAAGATGATGAAGCAGCAGGACGGTATCATGACCCAGGAGCCTCCTCACCTTGCAGCGCGTTTCCCCTCCAGCTCTGCTACTGACGGTTTTATCCGATCTGGGAGTAAAGAGGAGAACTTCAGGATTTCACAGGATCCGCTGGAGCCAGGCACATAGAACCAGAACCAGTAGAACTGCAGAATCTACCCGAACGCTGGTCTATCTAAACTTCATGAAGTTTAGAAAAGAATCAAAGCAATAAATTCGCATATTACCAATGTGAAACATGATCTGAAACTTAAGAAGTGTTTTGCCTTGAGACAAATTTAGTTAATTTCCTGTTCATTATTCATCTTTGTTAACTTTACTGATAAAATATAATTAAATTTTACTTAGTAATTTTGAGCCGATGCACAAATAAGTGAAATGCAATTGATAGATTATTACAATTATTGATTGTGGTTTTTGCAGTGTATAACTCAATTTATCATTGTGTTGATGCAAATAACCATCTAAGCAAACAGTTTTAATCACTTTGTAAAGATTTTATAAACAAAAATAAACTTTAACTCACTCATAAGATTAAAAATGTGAACTGTGGAGCGTTTCTTCAGAAGAAATGTGACTCTTTGAGTTCTAGGTGATTTATCTCTACGGGATAATCTTCAGGATGTTGGCCAGCTGCAGCCGGCTGCCTCCAGGATCTCCTGGACGTTTCTGTTGATCTTCTTTCTGAGCTCATTTTGCTCCAGAGCAGAAAGCTGGCGGTGGATTATCTTTCAGCTCAACCAAACACAGCAGAGAGAAAAGAAACAACGTTTTCTGGACGGATGAATGGATTCAGGCGCAGATCCGTCCAACGGGAGGCTGGGGAAGCATCCGCTAGTCGGAATGTGTAATTTTTTGTTTTGTTTTATTTTATTTTTAAACCCAATTTAATAAAGCGCATCAGGCCGACTGCACAGCCTTTTTTTTAACAGGCAGTGAAACATCAGTCTGGGTCAGGCTGATGTTATCAAACACAGGGGGAGACATGAAAAAGACAGGAACAAAGAGGAGTGGGTCACATTAACCAACATGCAAAAAAGAAAGAAAGGGTGGAGATTAAGACTCAGAGAGAGAAAAAAGAAAAAGTTGAGCCAAATTAACAGATATTTTCCACTGTGGAGGAGCAACAGAGAACCAAACAGCCGGTTAGCAGACATTGGCTGTCCTGGACTGGACATATGATTGTTTTTTTATGTTTTTAGCGATTTAATCGCCACAATCTGCAAATAACTAATGTTTGATCAATTAAAATCAATCCATACTGGCTTGAAAAAGAAAATAATTTGGCACCGCTTTACAATAAAGCTACTAAATAGTTCATATGTAGTTTATTAATTCATCTGACTTTCTAAATCATTAATAACTGGTTATTATGCATTAATTAAAAAACAGGCGCTTAAAAAATAACAACCCCAGCAGAATTCTGCCTGTTACCTAGCAACCTAAGGGGAACTCCAGCGTGTTTGGTCAGCTGGTATAGTCTCTCAATGCGCTCTACAATGGCTGCTGGAAAAGACAAGTGTTTGGTTGTTGACTTACCAAGTGGCCTCGTGCTGTATTGTTGTTGGTTGTGCAGGAGGCTCCCCTAATGCTTTTCAGAGATGTACAGTTGTATAAATGTGCATTTGATTGCAGCTAATTTTCATGTGTGACTAATATTTCATGATCTAAGAATAATTTTGTGCAAATAAAAATGTGATAAACATGTTCTGTTCAAGAAAACATCACAGATCATCTTTGACATGAAGCTTTACTTTAAGCGTGATAAAAAAATTTATTAAAAAACTTCCCTTCCCTTTATTTTTTTTACTTGTGCACCTCACACCTACTCAGGAATGTTTTTGTTCAGCTGTACATAAAAAATGCTCCAGGAAACAGGATGAGCAGTCTAGTCAAAGGCCCCTCCTTCTGCTCACAAACATATTAAAGATTCTCTGCATTGCTTATAATCTCCTGTAAGGAAGAGGAGTCCCTACCTGAGCTCAGGTGAGTCCAGTACTTATTAATTCATCATAATTTTATTCTGCAGCAAATATTTTACAGTAGATTAAATGTATTTGTTCTGTTTTTCGTCTTCAGTGGTAGGAAAAGGTTGAAATATTTTCGTTTTTTTTTTTTTTTGTTTATGTATTTTATTGAAGTTGTTTGGTTAAAACATAAACATATTCTTTAAATCTGTGAAAGGTGAAGATAAGTCAGGTAATGACTGAATGTTTTCTGTTGCTTCATTGTCATGAAAACCTTCATTATTGTTTTAATTCAGCAGCCAGTTGGTCTGAACTGGCTGCCACCACCAGTCTTCATACTGAATCACTCAGACTGGTTCTTCTGGACTTACTGGTGTCTGTTTGTGCTCTGCAGCGTCAGGACAGTTTTAAAAAATGAGATGAGCAGAAAAAACAACAACAAGCAGGAAATCAGGTTTAACGCACGCAAATCATATTCAGACTTCCTGAGAGACGAAGATGAAATAAAAATTAATTAATAAGAAACTAACTTGGCTGTTATTGGACAAAAGTAGTTTGTTCATAAATCTTTGACTGATTATCCAGATATATTCCTGTTGAATGAAGAAACATTTTCATATGTTTCCATTAAATAAAGACGGACCTTTTACTTTTAGAATTAACATTTAAGTCCTGACAGATCAGCCTTGTTAATTATTGTATGTATTTTTAACACAGGAAGCAGAAAAGTAAATTAATGTATGATTGATATAAAGTTTGATTAGTTTCCACTGTCTAATTACTGCATAAAATGCTAAATTGAGACTTTCAAAATATGCTGAAAAAGTATTGTTTTAAATTGGGAAGCACATTTATTTGATTTATAACTAAATGTGTAAATATATAATTTTTAATATGTAAGTATTAATTTAATTCATAAATGTATGTATAAATATGGCCGTGAATTAAAATAAATTTGATGGGTTGTGTTTTGCCCCCACTCTGTTTTCTTCCTCCTGATTAAATTAATAATAAATAATGGAAAAAATATGTAGGAATTTTACTTTCAGGGAAGTTAATGTTTCATTTCCTTTACATGTTTTTTGACTGATTTTTCAGCAGAAAGATCATATTTGATCAGAAAGTATTCTTATAGAAAAGTTAATTCCAGTCACAAAATGGTATATCCATTTCTAAATAAAGAAAACAAGAATATTGCATAAAAACAATAAAATGTGGATTTTCAACTTGAGAATCTCAGCCTGTTTTTGCTGACTTGTGAAGGAAACTCAAGTTTCTGTATCAGCGACCGTCCTGCAGCTCATCTTCATCGTTGCCTCTGGTGTCTCATCTTCCTCTTGATAGCAGCCCATCAGAACCAAATTAGGAAACTCAACATTTGAATGAGCGGCAGTTAGAAAGTGGATGTGTTGCATGTCCAACGATTTGCATGAAAAGCTGAAAGATGCACCGGCTTTGTGTGAACGAGGAAGTGGGACGCCTTGTTTTCTGTTGCCTGAGTCACAGCAGGCAGACAGTTCCTCATTTTCACCTCCAGTCTTTCAGATCAATAATTTTCATTGGAAAATGACAGTCAAAGGCGTTGATCCTTGGAAAAAACACGATTTGATTCCCTGGATCTGTTTGGAAAGGTTCTCCTTGTTCTACCCCTCTCCTTCCACTCAACTTTCCATCATTAATGTTCTTGGATGCAACACTTTGTGAACAACCAGCTTGTGTGCTTTTGTGGCTGATCCTCCTGGTGGAAAGTGTCAGGGTCTTTGTTGAGGTAACTGTAGATTATGGATGAATGAACGGATGAATGGTTGTAGGAACGCTGCGTACTGCAGCTCCCATTGGCTTTAACCTTCTGCCTGTGTGTTACAGCTGGAAGATGCTAACCGTGTCAGTTTATCTGCTGCTTTGGTCCTTCTCTGCATCGTCTTCAGGTACGAATGACTTGTTTCTATTATAACAGTAAAAAGTGTCACCAATGCGAGAGTTTCTCACATTTGTGTAATTTACAGGAGTGGGCGTTTCCCCTCAGTGTCAACCCGGGTGGCTCCTCTTCGGACGGAGATGTTTTGCTTTCTTCCCCGTGTGGAGCTCTTGGACCAGTGCCAGTGTAAGTAAGAGCCAACGTTTGCTTTCTCTGTCCCACTCTGTCACTCCTGTGTGTAATCTGAGTATCTGGTCTTAGACTTTATGCTCTGAGACCGGTGGGAACCTCATGTTGCTCCACAACCCGGAGGAAAGGCAAATTGTCCTCCAACTGACCAACACCAGCACACCTGTGTGGCTGGGTAAACACCAGGTGAGGAGAGGCGTTAGATTTATGTGTTTTACACCTGATTTCAACAATACTCTTATCTCCATCTTTGTTTTTCTCTCTCTGACAGAATGGATCAAGGATTTGGAGTGACGACTGTCTGCTTAACAACCGGACCAACCAGATGGACGAAAAGACCAAAGAGTTTGGACTCTGCATGGAAATGATACCCAAAAGTAAACAAAATGCATGAATGCAATATTTATAGAGCAAACAGATACTATTAAGTCTCACCAGTTTACCTTTAACACCTGATGCGTTAGAAGTCTTAACATATTTACCCACTTGTTTTAAAAGCTTGTTAATGTATTACGTCTCATTCCATCAGATGCAAGTAAAAACAAAAACTCCTTCCAAGCTGGATTAACACTTCACTACATTTAAAATCAAACTATTGATAATTGTTACCGGGTTTGGTTGAGGCACATCTTTAAAGAACAATGCTGTTCCAAACACTCATGACGGACCAGTTCTGCATCGAACTGGAGCAAAATGCCTCTGGGGCGGTTGTGTGAATTCCTAATAATTTCAACATGTGTCCTCTGAAAACGAAAGGGAGAAAACGGTTCACCAAATGCACCATATCCATAAGGTGGTGCTGGTGAATACTCCGTAGACGCCATGGCTAGAAACAATGGCTCCTTCCACAGGTAGGATTGAACTGGGCTCCCTATATCTAGAAGTGCGCACACGCCTCCAAATTGTGCCAATACTTGCCTGTTCTGGTTGGTGAAACAGTGAAGAAAACTAAAGTTTTTCATCCAGCAGCCTAAGTGTAAAATCCATATACTAGTACATACTAGTAGTATACAGACTAGTAAATTTGAAGCCCCAATGATGTCATTAGCACCAAACAAAGGGTGGATATGGAGGAAGGAAGAAGGAAAAGTGCTGGAGCGATCTATCAAATACTTTAAGATTTATATGGTTCCAATATAAATTAAATTTAGAAACTCCTGTGAACCATATTTAAGTTAAATTGGACTGAAAGCACTTAATGTGTCTTTGTTTCTAGCTGGAGAGCTGCAGAGCGCCCCCTGTGGAGAACTTCGGTTCTACATCTGCACCACTTCACCGAGGTAGGCCAAAGTTGAGAAGTGATCTCATTGGGAGTCATTTCAGCTCCTTCAACGGAGAGTCTCTATACCAGAGGTTTTCTGAGAAACCAAGACGAACTGGGCCTGGTTTACTTTCAGTTGGAAAGAACAAAGAGAGAATAAATGGTTAAACACAGAGACTCAGCGAACAGTTAAGAACTGAGTCAGGAGTATTTTTTATGGAAAGGTAAAACTGAGTGCAGTTTGTGGGAGGCGTAATTCTGTCAAAAACTCAAACTGGAAAGAGACACAGACCAATGCACAAACACTGGGCCAGGCACACCTGCAACAAGAAACAATCCCAGAGAGGACACAAAGTTCATGGCAGCAGCAGTTGTATGTGATCATTCAGTGGAGAGTTGCTAACAGCTTCTAGTCTTTCAGTTTTGTGTTTGTTTACTTTCAGGTTTACCTCCGCTGACCTCAGCAGAAACAAGCTGCTTCAACCAGGTGAGGTTGTCCTAAAACCAAAAATAGAAGAAATGATCAGATTAAACTCTTATTATCTGGGCAAAAAATGAGATCAACATGTTTTGTATAACCCATCCACCCAAAACCCACCCTAACCTGTTCAGATAGCAGGTCAGCTTTAGGTGAATGTTTAGTCGCCCTCAGTGATCAGTAGAGTCTTCATCTGGACATTGCAGTTCGTATCGCTCCAGCCTGTAAATTGCCCCTCAGTCTGCGTCTCCTCTTGCCCAGGGCTCGTCCCCGGGGTGCTTCTGTTCGACGTCGTCTGGGACTACAGCTCCGCTCAAGCCGAGGAGATTTTCTTCTCATCCTCGCTGCTCAGAGGCCTGAGGTCTGGCAATCTGACGGAGCGCTGCTACAACACATTCATGCAGCAGGAGGAGACTTACCTGCTCAGAGTCAGAAGCACACTTGAGGTCAGAGGTCACCACTGTTATACCATCGTACACTTATTGAGCCTCATTTCCACTAAATGGTACAGCCACCGATGTATATCACTGGATTGAACTTCGCCTGTTAGCCGCTACAGCTAGCGACGATGTCCCGATACGGCATGAGCAGTAATCTGTCACAAAACTGGTCGCAGCGCCCTTATTTCCTATGCGAACCATATAAGTTATAGCTTAATTTAACAGACCCGTTGCCATGGCGACCAGCAGACAAAAAGCTCCACAGAGCAGTTAGCACAACCTGGTTTCAAAGTGTCTTCTGAAAGAGGGAGTTACCACCTTTTAAAAAATATTTGCTAATTTTGTCCTTGAATTTTTGCATGTTTTACTCAGTCGCGTCATTTGAACATTTACTTTCTTACATTCATATGGAAAAGGCAATAAAGACACTGTCACGGTGGACAGCGTCTTTATCTGTAGCTGCGTTTATGTTACAAATGTCCACAAAACTTTGTCAGTTTTGTTTTGAAAAACCACAATTTTTCAATGGTGGTGTTTCCATTAAATAAGAGACTGAATAAAAATCATCGTCTGAAGCAGCTCAGTCATGTTTTTTCCTCTTGTTTCATTGGGCAGGTTCTGGTTGGGCGTCTCCATGAACACAGTAAAATTAGGTCGCTGCTGCTGGACACATTCAGACGATACGGGACAGGAAAGCAGGTGACCAGAACAGATTACAGATAAATTACCACCAATGTCTCTGCTAATGACTCCAAACTGCATTCAGAATGAAAAGATGAATTTTGGTTAACCTTCATTCTTCCTCCTGCAGAGCCTCCATCTTTCCTCCCCGGCCCCACAGTGGCTCCAGTGGTCCCTGCAGTCTTTCCACCGGGTGGTTCTGGACGACCCGGTGTACTGGCTCCTGGCTTTGTCGGCCCGGGCCTGCCTGCAGGACTTTGTGGCTCAGAAGCTGCATCAGGAACTCGGGTCGCAGGTTCCAAGCCTGAAAAAGAACAGTTTCTACCAGATGTGGAGGAGGGAGAACGTGGACTTTGTCTGGGTTAAGAGGTAGGTGTGAACTGCTTCAGCGTAATCAGTCCAACTATGTTTGGACCTGAAATTAACCAGAAACTTCAAACATTTAGCCAACTTTACCAAGCCTCTACCAGACACAAACTGGATAGACTTTTAGTAACTAAAGTGAGACCATGATTATTTAAAGTTTGGATTTATATGGGCTGGATCTGAAGATGCTTCACTGCCACAGTAAACATTTCTATTGACCATATGATTGCACAATTTGATATTTTGAAAATAAATCTGCTTAAGGAAATCACACATCACACGAGTTGTATGATTAACAACTGGATGTTGCTACTGGCAGAAACCACAAAGAAGAGGACAACAGGAAGTAGTTGGAAGATGATGCTGCGGCTTGATTTTTAATAACTTCTCACATGAACAAACTTATTCATGTGGGATTTCTTATTTAATGGAATGCCGCAATTTCAAAATTGTGTTTTTTCTACTTTAATGAAGTACATTTGTAATGGAAAAGCAGCTGGTTTGGTCTGCTTAGAGGTGCTAGCTAATGACGTTTGATGACCAAACACCAATATTTTATGACAGGAGGCTAAATGAACTCTGATCACAACAGGAAGTTGTTCATACTTTTATCAATGTAGATGACGCCAAACTATAGCAGGTAAATCCCACAACATCAATGAAACGTACAACTGGACCATCAAACTTTCCAAAACTTTGATAACCCCTGGTTTATATCAAATATATTCAAGTGTTTGAATGGCCTAGTCAAATACAAAAACTAAGATCTAATAAAGAACCTGTAGCAAAATTCTAAACTGATGATTACAAAACCTCCCCGTCCAATACGACTGACAAATATTTCTGTCTGTAGACGTACAAAGTTGGTAGACACCAAATCCAAAGGACTTGTTGGTTCTCTGGACAAATTCCTTCTAGAATCTATAAAAAAAGTTTATACTTTGTTGTTTAATCTGCATTTGGCAGATTTAAATCGGTGGTGGAGGAGTACCAGGATGAAATGGACGTCCATAAAGCAATCGCCATCTTCAGGGAGCACATGATGAATCAGAAGAGCCTCCATAAATATGTGTAAGAAACAAGCAGGTCTGTCTGTGCAACTGATGTGATGAAGAGTCTCTAAACGTTTTGATTCTGCTGCAGGAGCTGTGAGGATGAAGATGATGAAGAAATCCACATCAGGGCTGATGTTTTATAGCTTCCTCAGAGTTCAGCTCACACATTTCATATTTTCAAAGCAGGAATATTTACCAGATTATTCTGGACTTGAATGAAAACATTTCTCTTTTAGTTTTTTTTTTCCAAGTTCAAAATTGTTTTATCTGATCAATGGTCAATTAAAAATAATCATGTTATTATGTTCGTACATAAAATTGCACTAAAGAGTTACAGTTACAGTTTTGCTCCAGTTCACTACAACAGAGGTGTGTTTTGATCTGTTATCAGGGATTTTGTGTGTTTAATATGTTACAAACATTTTTAAATATGAATTACTTCAACATATGTTTGGTTTTTATCATGTTTTTATGAAAGTTGTGCTCAGGTTTCTCTTTAGCTAGCATCTTAAAGTGATGCTAGCTGGTTAAAAGTTTCAGTCTCCGTTCCTCTTTTCCCTTCGTCATGTTAAAATGTAACAACAAATGAATCCAGTTTCTCCCTAAGATGAAATTTATTGCGTGTCTTAAATAAAACGTTGTTTTTTTTACACTTTTTTTTCTCTTTTTGCTGATACTTCTTGTAGTGAAAGGTCTTTGCATAAATGGCTGACTCTGTCTCCCTCTGCTGGCTGAAATAAAAAACTGCACCCTTCTAGACGTCTGTGAATGAACCACTATCAGAAATAACCTGATTAAAATTAAGAAAATTAGCTTTTTAAATGATCATTTATCAAAAGCAAAAGCTACAAAAGCAAACCTGTCCTGATGTGGAAAGTAATTACTCCGTGGTTGTGGCAGCAACAACTGACATCTGCATCATTATGGAGGAAAGTTAGTGATCTCTTCTTTGCAGAATTGTTTTAATTTATCGCCTCCATGTTTGACTGTCACTGTGATGGTTTGTTTCTTAAAGGCTTTAATTTTAGGTAATGAGACAAACACTTTCCAAAAAGGTCCATTCTTGTCTCATCAGCCCAAAGTTTTGGGATCATAAAGACGATTTTTTGGCAAACGTGAGAGGAGATTTTGTGGGGTTTTTTTGGTGGGCAGTGATTTTTGACCAGGACTCTTCCATTTCTGCCCAGTCTCTCTCGCTTTCTGTCCTTAATTGAGGCAAGTAAGTGGATCTGGGTTCTTAGTGACCTGCTGGATGAATCGTCAATGCATTCTTAAAGATAGTTGGTAGTCCAGCCCCTCCTGGGAAGGAACATTCTGATTCTTGCTTCCAAAAGCCTTAGAAATGTCTCAATACCCCTAATCAGGCCCTTATCATGGGGATTAACAAGAAACAGTAATCAGAACAACAAACAAACTCCTCATGGTCATTTTTTCTTTTTTTTCACCAGATTTATTGCAGATTTTCTTTTCTAATTCTATAATTGAAACTGGTATAAGTAGAACATGAACTCTAGTTGATTCTTTAGGTGCAACTCTTTACTGTTGATGCTGTAATACCCAAGCTGTCGCCTGTATTGCCCTGTTCTCTGCTCACCTGTTGTTACCTGTCAGGCCAGAGTAGGTCGTGGTTGTTGGGTGCACTCCTGTTGTCCCTCAAGGCATTGGGTACACATGCTAATCATCATCTGATCAGCCTACCAGCACATAACGACCAGCTGAAGCCTGTGTCCTCCATCAGGTTGTTGTTTAGAGTAATTAGGCTGTTGAGCTCCTCAGCAACTGTTTGCATGTTCTGTTCTTGGATCTCTGTTTCGTTGAAGCCTTCCAAGATTTGCCCACTCATATTCTCCTTGCTCCAGCCAATCTCTGTGATTCCTCTGTTGGGCTTTTGTTTCTTCAGTAAAAGCTGTTTAGTACTCATCATATCAACTCACCTGCCTGTCCTTTTCCAGAGTTCCCTCTGGATCTCTACAGTAAACTTTTCTCCTCTGAAAACATTCCTGTTACTCAGACTAACCTTCTTCACCTTTTTGACAGAACAATACCCTGAAATGGTGACTGCTTTCCCAGCTGAAAGCCAGTCCAATCTTCCTTGCATTTTTCTAAAGGAATCTTTTAAACTTTCTAACCTTTTCATGATTGGCTCTTAGTTTGACATTATGCAAATGTGGCCTTAACATCAGTAGCCTGGAGTTGTCAAAGGTACAGCTAAGTGTTGCTTCATTCCTCTAGATCTGTACCTCCCGACAAGTGTCAATACTTTCTAGACTTTGTAGAACTGTGGGAAGCTACAATCAGTAGCGTTGTTATGGCTTTGTTCCATCGATGCCAGACTTGTCGAGTGCGCAGCTAACAGTTGGCCTGTCAGTAGTCTGTTAGCTGGAACTGTGGATCTATGGGTCTCGTGTCTTCTTCTCTGATTAATGCTCTCCTTCACAGCTTGTCAATTTGGATGTGAACATCAAACCTTTTTGTGACCTTTCTGTTGTATCTCTTGGTCTTTTTCATGCTAATTGTCCTCTAATAAACTCTGCTGTCTCTTTTCCATATGGCATGTGTCGGTGTGGTTTGGTACAGTATATTGTCTGGTTCTACTCTAAAAATAGCCCATGCAACCAACCCCTTCCACAAAATTTGGACCCCTTCAGCTGCAGGTTCAAATGACAATGGTTTGGTACCATAGAAGAATAGTTTGGCTGGTGTCACACAACACAGTCCACTGATTTGGAGACAGAAAAATGTCACTGCTTGCGACAAACACAAGACAAACTAGCATGCCATGTTTATGATGCTATTTTAGGCATTTTGGTCTAAACCTGAAGACAAATCAACTGAATGGTGCATCAGAAGGTCCGGTGGATGTTGGAGACATCTTTTTTTTTAAAATGAATATTCCTTGTTAAACATAGTCTACAAACTATTGCCACTGCTTCTTCCTTGTCAGCCATGTTTGTTTACTCTGAACTCACATTTGGTCTCTGGAGGTCTGACATTTGAATGTTGGTGAATAAAATTGTTTGGCTCACCACCACACATTGTACGACCAAACCTGTTTGTTGTGCCTGAGAGTTCTTATAGTCATGCATCTAGCCTCATATCTGATGGCAACTGCAGTGAGTCAATGGTAAAAATGAACGTCATCCAGATAAATTTGCACTTACTCTTTGACAGACAGAACAAAGCTAATTAACTAGCTAGCAATGGTACATCAGCAGCTAGTTACCAGTAGCCTCAACCACGTCTTGTTCCACTAATGTCATCCATCAACCATCAGAGGAAACATCTGGGTTTTATAAAGGCGCTGGAGTGACAAGCCCTTTCTACCTGCAAATGGCTAAGTATGTAGCGTTTTGGGGAAATTGTAGTCTGCGATTTTACAGAAAAACTATGATTTAACCCGTTTAGATGACACAACTTTTTATAAACTGTGCCAGAAGAGCTTTAGTGAAGCCAGCTGCACATTATCCAGAAAAAAGACTACTTCCAGTTGCATTTCTTCGTGGTTTTCGCCAGGAGTAACATCCGGCTATGGATCACGTGACTCATGATGCGAAAAAAGTGTTTCCATCGCAGCTCTGCCAAATACATCGATTTTGAAACTGCCGAAAAAACACATTATCTTAGCGCAAAAACTTTTTATCGAAAAAAGTGACGTTATTTTTTTTTTCTAAATTGGCTTGTTTCTAGTAAGTGGGTTTATTCTCGTTATTTCAGGTTGCGCAGTTTTATGGTTAATGGACACAATGAACAGCTTACAGCCCGAACAATCATTTCAAAGAGTTACGTGATCATGTCTGCAAGGGTTTCAGGTATTTTTCTGGGTTTCTTCATGGTCGGAACTGTATGAACCCAGGACTACATGTACAAGAAACACTGCTTCTCCTGTGTGTTACTCTCACACACAGAGAGGGAGAGAGAGAAAGAAAGAGAGGAGGCGGAAACCTCCATCTGCCCTGCTCGGTGACCGACCCGTCATCCTCAGGAACCGGGAGGAGACGGATCTTCTCCTCGCTTCTCTCCCTTCTACTTTATATAACACTGGATGCAGAAACGGGAGTAACAACGGGAGGATGGATGAAATGAAGAAGTAAAATCAGGAGATTTAATATGGACGAGATCTATAGTCTATATATAGGCTATGCCCCGGACTGCACCACCGCCGCCGCCGCCACCATCTGCCCTCATGGTACCGGTAAGTCACGGAGGGAAAAGCCGGGGATCGACTCGTCCCGGGGCGGGTTGGTCCCGGCTATGACCGGGCGCTGATGCTAACTGACCCGTGAAAATGACTTCTGAGGTCTTGTGAGGTCGGGTTACCGTTCAGCCATGTTGCAGGAGAGGGGGCGAGAGGGAAGAGGAGCGGAGGTGTGTGTGTGTGTAACAGTGTGTGTGTGTGTAACAGCGTGTGTGTGTGTGTGTGGTCGCGCGCTGACACATGCCCCTGTTCCCGGTAACGAGAGGCAGCGCGAGCGGAAACCGTTAGAGCCGTTCGGAACTGAACATCCCAAAGCCCCGCGAGATGACTTTCTGACTCGGCGTGCCGGGGAGCGTGAGCGCCGTTCAGCCATGTTGCAGCAGCAGGGAGACGGAGGGAGAGAGGTAACCGACCAGCTAACAGACAGCGGGGCTCCGGGGGGCTCTGACACCGACCGACCGACCGACCGACCAACACCGAGGGGACCGGAGGGGAGGGGAGCGAAGAGGAGGGGGGTTGTGGTGAAACTGGTGTCCGGTGGATTCTCGCTCCCCTGCCGGATGCGGCGGCAGCAGCCCGCATGGTGTCGCCTAGAGACAGGGGCGAGAGGCTGGAGGAAACGGGGTCGAGGGTAGCGAGAACACCGAGGCGAAAGAACACAACATGTTCCCGTTATTCTGAGCTATTACGGAAAAATTACTTCGTTTTGATGTTCACTATTTTACTTAAAGCAACATGTTTGGGGTGAATGTTCTCTTTAAATATTTGTATCTTCTTTAAGAATAAATCATTTTTGAAAAATGCATTAAATTTTATAAATGTAACTTTGTAAAACAATCTGCTTAATTTTTTTTGCTTAAAAAGTTTTTTTTTTAAATTTATTTCTTTGTATTATAGTATTTGTAAATGTTCATTATAATTTTACAAAATTAGTTTTCTTGGGGAAAAAAATCCCATTTACAAATATTTATTTCTTATTTATTGTCATTTAATGTCTTAAATACATTGCTTATATTTGTAATAATGAATTTAACTATATTATTTGTTATTTTTAAATTTAACTTACATATTACTTTGTATTTATTTCTGTTAATTGAATTATTAAATAAATTTTAATAATGTTTTATTTAATCTATGTTGTTTTAATATTTTTTTACCTTACCATATTAAATAAAATTTTAATTTGATATTTTTGCTACTTTTTGTACCTTTTTTTTTTTTTTACCAGTTTTTACAAATTTGCATAATTTATATTTTTTAATTTACATTTTATTTTATTTTGTTATTTATATTTACCTAATTTGTTAGTTTATCTTAGAAATGTATTATCTTATTGGTTTAATTAGTTAATAATTGAACTGAAGGGTCATAATGACAGAAAGTAAACCTAAACATTTTTTTAAAATTATAAATTATTCTATTGTGATTCCTTATTATAGTTAGATTTTTATTCCATGTTAGAGTTTAATTGTTATGAGATATTTTGAATATTTTTAAAATAGTATTTTCTATTTTATGGGTATACAGTTAGTTAAATGTACATATAGTGTCTGCATGTAGCTCCCGGTGTTTAGGACAGAGGCAGGATGGCAGTGCATGAAGAGATCAAGACTAACAGAGGGTGGCAGGCTGAAGTGACGATTATTGATCGTAATTGATGATTGCTTGTCGGTGGGAAGGTCAGGGCGGGAGATGACACAGCAGGGTTTGTTACCATGGCGGTAACAGGAAAGATTTATCCTCTTATTATTATTAGGCTCTATCTGTTTAATAATTGATTCATTCACAGATTCACTTTGTTCGTGTTCCTCTTCTTCTTTCTCACCCTCGTCCTCCTCCCTGCTCATCTTCCTCTCTCCCCGGCTTCACCTCGCTCCCCTCCATCCGTCTCTCTTCTTCTCTGTCTTTCAGGTCAATGAGAGTCAGCAACAGCTCGCTGTGAAGAGCAAATCCTCCCTCTCCTCTCTTCTCCACCATGATCTCCTCTCTTCCATACGTTAGTCTTCTTATTTTAGCAGCGCTGCCTTCCTCCTCCTCCTCTTTCTCTTCCTCTTCTTTCTCTCTTGCCCTTCTCTCTTTCTCTGAGTTTTGACTCTTGATTTTTCCTATTTTATTTATTTTTTTGTTTTTTTTTCTCCGTCAAACACACACGCATACACTCTTGTGAGATGAAGCGTGGGTCGAGTGTGTTGCAGCCTCCCTCTGATGCAGCCAAACGACACACACACCCCGCACTGACAAAGACACACTCCGGTGATGAGGCTTTGTCGATGAGTGTGTGTGACGCGCGCGCCGCAGGTTCGAGTCCCTTCCCAGCAGCCACCTCTCTGTTCAGCCCTGATGTCAGCACCAAGATGGCGTCTGACCTCCTCATCAGGCTTTCAGGTAGTCACACACACAGATTCATCCGTTTACACGGTGAGCTTCGTTTCTTCACTTCTCCAGGATTTAACCTTTTTTCACTGACTTTAAAGTCAATCATTTTCATTTTCAGACATTTCAAGATCACAAATGTTCTCAAATTGTGCCAGAATGTATAGATAAAACCCATTAAAGGTGAGCTATTATACTTTCTTGAACAGATCAGTATGTGTGCAAAACATTAAAATTAATTTTTTTTGCACAAAATCATTCTAAGATTTTGTTTCAGAATGACTTGTTTTAGGGCCTCTGTCACTTTAAATCTAAGTAAGCTGGTGTTGGCCACGCCCCCCAGCTCAACGTTTACACACAACTGTGAAAATGGCTGCAAACAGATGCACAATTATACAACCATACATCTTTGAAAAGCAGAAGTGGAGCCCCCTGCACAATCAACAATTCAGCAAGTGGTTTCTGGATGGTAATCAATCAATCAATCAAGTTTATTTGTAGCATATTTCAATAATATGGCAGATCAAACGGCTTTCCATCATAAACACATCATCAACAATTGTGAAAACCAATAACATACATTAAATTTTGTCAATACCGTTGTTAAAATCATCAAAGTGTTGTTCAATGTTCCATTTATTATGGTTCAAAAGCAACTCTAAATTTAAAGGAAATCAGTGTTCCAGATTTAGTAAGTCAACAACAGAACACTCATCTTTTCCAGCATCCGTTGTACAGCAGTAAAACCAGCTGACCAAATGTGCTGGAGCTCAGCTTGGGTTGCTAGGTGACAGATGGAGTTCCACTGGGGTTGCTAGGTAACAGCGCAGCGCCCCTGGAATGAGATGTAACAATCAGGAGGTTTTTGAAATGGCTCATTTTCCAGACACCAAAAAACATTTACTTATTGCCAAAAACCACCTGGGTGATTTTTTTTTTCCAAGCGCTTTGGTTGTTTTTAGAAGCAGTTGAAACCCAACTGGAAGATCTAATTCAGAAATATTTGCAGTATATTTATGTTTGACGGTAAACATGACTGTTTGTTACTCGGCACATCGATCACGGATTATAACTTGGCATCCAGCGAGGCTAATGCAACAGTGTAGTAAAAGTAAGAAAGGAGGGATTAAAACAGATTACAGATTAAAAACTGCTTTGACTTAATTGATAAAACAATATTTAAGCACACAACTGTTATCTTGAAAGTTATATTTATAGAGTTTAGAGGGCCAGTGCTACAGTGTGCTGGATTTGGCCCCTGCACCCCGAGTTTAACACACATGCTATAAAGAAAGCAGAAAAAGCTCTGATTTTAGAGAAAGTGTTAAAAATCATTAAAATTTGGGCTATCTGGGCAACGGGAAGCTTAACCTGTCAACATGTCTGCTGCAGAGCGGCAACAGATGGGGAGGAATTGGGAAAAGTTACCTGATTTAATGAAATATTGCTGACTCTGAGGCCCAAGTGCAGCCAATTTATTCCAGCTGTAACTGAAAACGATCCGGCAGACAGGCAAAGCAGCAGCATCCATCGAAGAAAGCTGTCATCTCAATCGAGCGCATGCAAATTCTTCAGACTTATAGAGGATTAGGGGAAAATCTTTGGTACAGAGTGGCATTTATTTGGAGACCTGTTAAATTACCAAACCTAAAATAATCTAAAATTATTTCATCACCCAAACCTCCTGGATCCAGAAACGTTCCCTAAAAATAGCAGAGGAACGCTGTGTGATTATTTGTATTCTCTGCCCAGCCAAGTTGGATTCTTTGTGCTTTGGAAAGCTACTGAATTTATTTGGAATATTGCACAACTTTTCACACAACTTGAACTTTTTAACCTTTTTGGATAGAAAGTGGAAAGATAGTGGATGGAAACAAATATATGGATCATTAATTAGAGAAGCAGATGAGAGATTCAGTTGATAACTTCCTGTCTTAATGGTTCAGACACCAAATGTACCTTAATATGCATTAATACATGCAGTGGAAAACATCTTAGCTCTACAGCAGAAACTAATGTCAAGTTTTCCTTATTTCTGCCTTTAATCGTTCAGCCAATCAGCACCAAGATTTACTACAAGTCTTCAGAAGTCAAAGGTTAAAGGTTGGCGGTGTACTCCCACCAGGCCAGTCTACCACAGGATAATCCAGTTGCTTGGCTGGTCATTGGTGGCAACTTTAACATCTAAATTACAGTCTGGTGGGACAATGGAGGCTACATTTAAAAATAATATCAAACTAATAACAAAATGAAAGAAAAAATCTGATGACAACCAAAGAATAAATCAGCATAATTTGGGTAAAGTGGAATAAAATCCCAGAAAACTGGATGCTATCACCCTATTATGTCATGGTATCGTCAGGATCTCTGCCGACCTTTGGCCTTTCAGGGGTCAAGTCTGTCCTGCCAGCTGAACTCTCTCTCTCTCCCTTCAGAGGCCACCCAGAAGGCCCAGATGCATCCTGGGAGCCAGGAGGAGGCGGAGCAGCAGGACGAACCCGGCGTCGCCCTGTCCCCGGACGGTCCCGGTGCGAGTCCCGAGCCGCCGTCGCTGACCCACACCCCGGAGGGAAACGCCGTCACAGACACCCTGGCCTCAGACCTGCTCAGGAAACTGGCAGGTACAGACAGACTGACAAACGTTACAGAAACGTCACCATGTTCAGAGATAATTAAGAACACTTTGCCATGTTTTCCTGGTGTTACAGAGCGCCAGGATGTCAGCGGCCACATGTTGAGGCTCAAAGAGGAAGAGGAGCCTCTGGAGGTCGACGCCATGACCCCAAGTCAGCTGGTCGTCAAGGAGACGACTCATTCCACCTTAAGGATGACGAACCACCATCTCTTCAATGTAAAACCAGAAAACGAGTTCCTCACCAGGAATAACCCAGCTGAACAGTTGCACCCTGGAGCCAATATGGTGGACCAGTACAGCTTTGGTCTTAACGCAGGAGATGGATTTTCTTCCTCTCACCCAGCAGACTGCTTCTTGAACGCATCAAACGGTTTTCAGTTTCAGGTGAAACTGGAGGATTGTTCAGCTCCTGAAACCGCAGTGGAGGACCTCCTTCATCCCAGGGCCAAGATGGACGACCTTCGTCCTGTCAATGCAAAGATTTCAGAGAAACCGTTCAATGGAGCTAAGATGAGCAACAAGTTTTTCTCTGGTATCACGAAGGAGAGCCAGTTTCCTTCATCGGCCATGTTGGAGAACGGGGTTGTATCTGGAGCCAAGATGGCCGCTCAGGTTTTCTCTGGAGCGAAAATAGAGGAGCACTTTCTCTTTGGAGCCAAGATGGAGGACGAGTGCCTCAGAGCGGTCCTGTGGCAGGACATGTCCGTCAACCTGGCCTCTACGCTACTGCATCAGCTCTCCGGTAAGCTAATTAATCCCTGGTCGTTTTCAGGTCAATATGTTGCTTTTCTTCAGATATAGAGCAACTTTTATTCTCCATGACTCCAGTGCAACCCTAAAATGGAAACCTCTAAAGAAAACAGTTACTGACTGGAACAAACTACGGTTGAGCTGATGAATTTAATGGCTGGTTAAATTCACTGTCACATGACCGTGATGTTCTGGTTTGATCAGGAGTCATAAGATTTAACCGACCCAAGTGGAGATCAGAACCAAACTCAGGAGAAATTGGGTGTAGAAATAAAAATAGATGAAATTACATTTGAGGTTTTAACTTTTTCTATTGGGAATTCCCATGTTTTAGCGTATTGGTCCGATATTGATAACCAATGTTTGCTTCCATCTTGGTGCCATTTAAGTTTCATTAGGGGAAGCGGCTGGTCATGTGACAGTGATAGTGATGCAGCAAAGGATTGTGGGGAGTTTAACTGAATCAGAGATTCAACGTGGTTGTTGTTTGTTTTTAAAAATGGTAGGGAAATACATATAATTCAGTAAATATCAGGAATAACTGCTAATTAAGTTAGGATATAGATATCTAGCCAAAGCTTTATACTGTTGCAGCACTACTTCCTGTAATTTATTGTGAAAATTGATAAAAATCGCAAACTACCAAGAGAAATAAACCAACCTGTAGAAGGTTCAGCACCTGGAGATCTATGGTTTGTGCTGTTTGCTTGTTCTTGTCACAAAACAGAGAAATCTTGATACAACCTGACATCATAACATGTCAGAAAACAAAGAAAAACTCAAATTACGCCCGGTTCAGCTGAGCGATATAGTAGAATAACGTACCATGATACAAACGTTTCTGCCAATTGATAATTATTCTCTTTTTTCCCTTTAAATATCTGATATACTGCCAAACTGGTGCCATGATCTTTCCTTGAAACTGCTGTGCAAGTTACTCAGTATGTCGTTGCTAGGTAACCAAAGAATGAGTGAGTTGCTAGGTAACCAAAGAGTGAGTGAGTTGATTCCACAAATCTAGCTTAGATTAGTGAGAAGTTGTGAGAGCGGCTAAATCTCCCAGAATGCTGTGCGGTTCTGGATCAGAGTCAGTGAAATTATTGAACATTTTATTGGATGTATTATCTATTGGTATTGATCACGTGTCTATCACGACGGATATTGTTATTGAATTATTTTCCCAGCTTAGCTCAAATGTTACTGTAAGACAATTAAAAATCATTCTGGAAAAACACGTCAACTTTGATTGACATCGATCGGAGCTTATTGATCCAAATAACAGCTGAGAAGGTTGACAAAATCAATCAAAGCATTATAAACCTGCTGGTGACATAACACATGCTGTCTGGGTTTTCATTGATGAGTTATGACATAATGTTTTCTTGGTTGTCAACAGAGAAGGTCAGTAAGTCCAGCTGTCAGCAGGTGGAGAGGATGGCTCCGCCCATCAGAAGCAGGTAGCATAAATAATTCCTACAGATAATCTCACCATAAATAAATAAATCTCAGTTATGAGACTGACTCTGTCTGTCTGTTGTCGTCTTTGTAGTCCTGCTCTGAAGATCAACATGGACCACGTCCCTTCCTCTCCACTGTTGAGCCCCAGAGAAACCCTACATGGTAATAAAACTCTGTTTTGGTTTGTTTTGCTTTTATTTACCAGCAGAACAAACCCGAATGGGACCAGGCCAATATTTCTTTCAGAGATACCACCAGTATGGTACAATCCAAACCAAACAGCCCTGGCAACAGTTGGCGATAGTTGGGTTTTGGTATTTATGAATGTTATTCACTTTAACATGAACTAATCCTGATGTTTATCTGAGATCTGGTTTGGGGAAGTGTTGGTGAAACCCAATAAGCAGAACGGACTCAACTTAGTGAAGAAACACAACAACGTCTTTTGAGACAGAAAAGTGTGCTATGATCACTGGAGTTTTGGTTTTATGTTTAATTTCTCCATATATTATTGTTAGGCACATGTTGACATTAAGCCTGTTATGATGACAAATTTTGCTGGATGATAAATTGTCCCAGAAATTACTGCGATAAGCCATTTTTAACTAATATAATAATAATAATGACATATTAATGCAAGTACATCCTCTCAAAATTTGAGTATCTACAGAACATATAACTGCTGGACTGTCAGGCATGAAAACAGCCACCCATCCTCTGCTCTCTTTCTGCCACAGCTGTTCCACATCTCCTCTGATTGCCTCACCTGGTTCCCATCCCAATCTCCACTCCTTCCTCAGTATATCGTCTCTCTCTTTTCTGTTACTTTCATAAGGGTTTCTTGTTCGTGACAATCATTGTAGGTCTATATGTTTAAATTATTAAAAATTCTCCACTTTGCCACTCTTCATCATGTTGGTTCCAACTGAAACCAAAACCAAAAGAGACCAGTTTGGCTTAGTAACAGCCTGACTGAGCCTAGTTAGACCTTTTGTTGTTCTCATAGAGATAACTCGCCTGTTTCTGCAGGTGATATTTACTGATAAAGCAGTAAATATTTTGTGTTTTCATTTGAATGAATGAAAACACTGACTCTGTTTTCACTAATGATGCAGGCCACAGCACCGTCAGGTTTTCCTTCAGGATGCGTAGGTCTCTCTCTGTTGATAGCAGTCTCTTGGCTCTGCTTTCTTTTAATTAGACATTTAATTAAACATGGAGTCAACATCGTCACTGATGTGTCTCACCTGCCACTCCCGACCTTATTTTGAATAATAAAAAGTGACATTCTGCCAGAAACGATGGCTAAGGAGAGCTGAAATATTGATGGAAGTGAATTTAAAGTGAAAGCAGGTTCACCAAGGGAACTGTGGGAGATTTAAGCAGGTTTTACGAAACGGGAGAGCAAAAGAAGGAAGGTGAATCTATAAGACGATGATTAGCAGAGTTTGAGACAGAGAGATGATCCTTCAGGGATCGATGTTTAAGACAATGTCTCCTTCTTGGACCCAAATCCTTCCTCCTCTCTGTCAAACCGTCTTTGGTTTTTGTGTTAATTGAATCATGACAAAGAAAAACAGAACAAAAAGAGAGATAATTCAAAACTGGATGGATGGATGGATGGATGGATGGATGGATGGATGGATGGATGGATGGATGGATGGATGGATGGATGGATGGATGGATGGATGGATGGATAAGTGTTGGATGATGGTTGGATGTTTCGTCAGCGGTTTTATAACCAATCAAGTTGTCGGTTGTATTTCTTCCATCTGTAGATAAATCCATGAATCATTTAAATTATCAGTTTGTTTATTTATTTCCCGTGTTTTCTGTTTTTTCTCGTGTTTTCTCATGTTTTCTGTTTTCTCGCATTTCCCCGATAACCTGGCGTCTCCTTTTCGCGCCAAATCTTCCTGACTGGTCGCCATTTAAAGAACGCCTGACCCAGTGACCCCGGCTCGCATGCAGATAGTTTTCACGCCTTCCGCATGTGTGAAGTCCGAAGTGCGGACAGGAGCAGGTTCAGACAGAGGACTTTGTTAATAATTATCCTCCGTCAGATTCCCGTCTGATCCAACACGTCATCATGAAAACTGCCAGGGAATTTGTTCCTCCAGTCGCCTGCAGTGGTTTTATTGTCCCTCTGATTGGTGATGTTATTGGTTTTTAATGACCGTCTTCTGCTGCGCTGCTGTTGTTTGTGTTATGGATTAATGGAAGCTCTGCCCTTTGGCTTTATAATAAAGATGCTAGTGAAGTTATATTACCTCGTCAACGGCAGGTTTGACAACAATAACTTCACATCATTAATCCACTCATTCATGAATCTGTTCGCAGGATTATGAACATATCTCCTTTTTCTCTGCAGAAATGCAAACCAGCATCGTTAGAGATCAAACCTCGGGTTCTTCTTACTTCTTCAGGTAATTTTTATATATTCTGTCCTTTCAGGAATCATAAAATAAAGCAAAATAAATTAGATTTGTTATTTTTATTACTGGAATTAATTTAGTAAATCATTTAATTCCCTCATTTAGGTTTATATGTTCCATTATTCCTCATTTTTTAGTGTTTTAACCAACATATTTTAATAATTTTGATTTAGCTTTATTTCTCTGAATCAGAATGTAAAAAACTGCGTTGAACTGAATGTCATTAAATCAAAATATGTCGTGTTTTATCTCAAAGTATAAGTGTTAATGCATTTATCAAATACAACCCTAATAAAATCCAAACCAGTCAACATTTTAACCTTAAACTACAGAACAGACAAGTGCATTAGCGAGTTGAAGCTAAACCCCCAGTAAATGGAAAAGCTTCCCTGTTTACATATTTATTTATCCTAAATCTGAAGGTTAAAATGGTATTAAATAGATCAATGCTTTTCACAAAATAGATGCTCCCTGATCTGTTGCAAAAACTTTTTAAAAAGTTATACATGTACATTTAAACTGCATTCTTAGCCAAGAAGTGTTTCTGTAATTTATAGTTTTATTTGTGAGTTTGTTTAAAGCACAGATACACAATAAAATGAATTTCAAATGATAAAAATATAGAACAAAATTTGGTGGTTTTTTTACATCAGTTACAGGAATAACAGCAGTAGCAAAATATTTATCAGTAATTCTGTTATATTTTATAGTACATGTGGATAGTACAGTGCTATCTCTAGTAAATAAACATTTTACAACAGTATTTAAATCTATAAAATACCAAATATTACTTTTGTATCATGTAGTATTAGTTGGTGTATTCAGCCTAATTGTCCAGAACAAGCAGTGAAATCTCCTGGTTTTACTTTTTACTTTTGTACGTTACAGAAATATGTTGTGAATTAATATCGATATTAATATCACCTTTACGTGACCCAGAGCCCATGTAGTTCTCGGCCCCATTTAGGTCCAGTTGGTGCTGGAACGTTTTATTAAAATAATGAGCCCACTACAATATCATCTGCATAGAGTAGAACTCACTAGTAAGGATTACTGAGTTAGAGGCTGATTTTGGACAAAAGACTCGATGTAAGCTGTCAGTCAGATATAACTCATGAAAGACACAACATTTATGACGTAAAGCTCGGGTCTGTTACCATGGCAACAGCCTGTTTTAGTTGGTAAAGACGTTCACCTTTTCGTCCACGTTAGGTGTCACGTGTGCGGCTTTGAGACGGAGGGCCACGCCCTTTTCAAGAGTCACATGACGGAGCACCGCCAATGGGAACACGGCTCCTTCTCTCTGCACTGCTGCAGGTGCGACCATTCGACCAATCAGGAGGCAGAGATGATGGCCCATGTAGACACGCACGTACACTGCGACACGGGAGAAATGAGGTCAGTAGATGTCATGTTCATCCTTTTCTGCAACTGTTTTCTTTATGTTTTAATTTTATTTTCAGAAAACAAAGATGTTTAAACATTTCATAACAAAATAGTAACAACTTTCCAAGTTTTTTTATGATTTTTGTAGCAGTGAAGTTTTTTTTTCCAACCCTTCACTGTTACATTATGAAGTGTTCATCTGCTTGAAATTTTACCTAAACGTCGCAGATCTTTGACACATTTAATATAAATAAGTACTTATATTTTTTAGATACAAAGAAATTTGAGTCGTCAAATTTTCCACAAATAATATGGAGTTACAATCCACACAGTCCAAAAACACAAAATGTTTTCTGGTATTTTTCCCCACTTTTAGTGCAAATACATTAGTACTTGAAATCAGAAAAAACTAAACTATTAGTAACTTTTCAACAAGACATAAGAGCTTGTTTTGAGTGAATATTGATGAAAAGTTGCAGATTTCTTCATTTGTAATATGGGAAAAACATCTTGTTTCCTAAACTATTTAAATTGTTTTGAGAAAGACATTTGGTTGGTTGGGCTGAAAATAAATGCACACCACACTTTTGAGATTTTATTTCTAAAAGATATTCAATCAATCAATGACATTTCAGCAACAAGACAGTCCATCATAAAAACACAAAAATAAAACACAGTCACTAACTGAGGAACCAGAAATGTTTCATTTTGTCTTTAATGAAAATAAATCAGAATTTGTCTGATTTTCTGTCAGATTAAATCCTAAATAAAGACGATAAAGTGACAGAGTTCATAACGTTCGGCTGTGGATGTTTCTCATCGTCCAGACGCCCGGCCCCTCTCCCCGCCGCCCCCAGCCGAGCTCTGCCGGTCGCCGTGGCAACACAGCCGGAGCAGAGCACCTCCGAGCATCGCTGCCGCATCTGCCAGAGGTCGTTTCCCGGGCAACCGGAGCTGCTGGCCCACTTCCAGGGTCATCGCCAGGGCAACCAGTACCGGTGCGACCGCTGCGGCCACCTGACGCGGACGGCCAACAAGCTGGTGGAGCACGTGCGCGTCCACACGGGCGAGCGGCCGTTCACCTGCGACCTCTGCCCCTACAGCGCCAAGCGGCGGGACAGTCTGCGGCTGCACTGCAAGGTGAAGCACGCTAACGCCAGCGCTAACACCGGCGCTAATGCCGACGTGCACACGCACCGGACCTACGCCCCCCACGGAGACGGTCAGCGCTCCAGCAAACACGTCCGGCGGCTGCACACCGCCTCCTCTCTTCCTCGCCCTGCTGCTCCTCCTTTTCCTCCGCTGCAGCCGCTGCTCTCCGACTGCACAGGATGGAGGGATTTATCTCCTCTCCTCCCCATCACAACGCTCATCTCTCTGAAACCTCGCTCCTATTTCTCCTCCTGCTCCTCTTCCTCACCGCCCTGCTCCAACAAACACTCCTTCCTGGGTTACCTCGGCCTCACGTCTTTGTAAATGTTTGCTTTCCTCTCATCCTCCCTTCCTTCTGTCCGTCCTCTGGACTAAAAAGCGATGGATGTAAAGTCACCCAGCACTACGTATGAGAATGTCAAACAGCGCTCACATAGGGAATGTTTTCTATTTATTCTACTTTTGCATTAAGCTCGTGGTTTTGCCTGCTTTACTCCTTCATATAGCCACTCTACTCTTAGCTAGGTGACTGTGGGACATATTTATCTATCGCCCGTCTCTTGTCCTCCAGAAATACTGAACCTAAAGATCCGGATTATTTCACAGTGAAAAACAGGTTTATTTGGATGAAAAACCTTCCTGAATGAAGTCTGGTTACTCACTGAAGGTCAGATTAGATCAGAGGAGATGGTTCCAGTTTACAGAAAATCAAGCTGAGCAACATTTTTTCAGTTCGTCTTTCAGAGAAGAAAAAGTTATCATGAAGTTAGCGACGCTTCGACAGCAGCTGCTCGGGATAAAACAAACTTCAGGCCTCACAATGACATGAAAAAGATCATTATTTATATTTTATAAAGAACAAATTCAAACAAAAATCACAGTTTTGATGTTTAGAACTAGGATGGAGTTTAAAAAATATTAAATTACAGGAGTAAGGTCATAATAACTCTAGAATAAAGTCCAAATATTACAAGAGTATAAAATTGTGAAATACAATTTTATTCTCCTATTATTGTGAGATATGAGAATTATCTCATATTAAAGTCGTATTAATATTAGATTAAAGTTGGAATAATATGAGAATAAAGTTGTATTAATACAACAACATAACTGTAATAATACAGCAATATACTGTAGTTGTAATAATAACAAAATAAAGTTGGACTATTATGTGAATAAAGTTGAAATAATTTGAGAATAAACTAGGAATAATATGAGAGTAATATTGTAATAGTAAAAGATTAAATTCAGAAAGATACAATAAAAAAGTCTTTATAATTCGAGAATAAAATTGGAGTAATAATGCAAATATTGTGAAAATAAAATCATATTAATAGGACAAAATCAGAATAATTTGAGAATAATGTTGTAATAATATGAGGATAAAATGATAATAACCTCTTTATACCATAACTGTATGTTTCTAGTGTAATTACCAACTTTCTGTTTGTTTTCCTCTCATTTTGTGTGAAGTCGCCTCCAAACTTACTGCCTGATTTTTATTTCCTCTCAACTTTAACTTGAAATCAAGATAAAAACCATTTAAAAAACTTTTTCTTCTCTTATCTTACAAAACAAATTGGCTAAAATCCAGACTAAAGATTTTAATCTTCTTTTAGTTAAACGTTAGAAATCCAGATTTTCCATTAGTTAATTAATATATCACTCATTAAGGGCTAACTATCGTTATTAAGATAACCGGCATAATCAAATCCAGGAAGTGCTTTTATTTTTATTCTCAGCTGTAGTTTTCTACTTCCTGTTGGGAGTTTCTCTCTGTCGCTCCAGGATTTTTAAGGATTTGTTGTTTCTGGAGGACGGTGATGAAATTTCTGATACCTGTGTTGTGTATTGATGATGTATTTGTGTTTACATAACAACATGAGGCTCTACGGAGTACAAAACATCTCGAAAGTTGCACTAAAATGTTGGTTTTAGAGAGAAATCACTTCAGACATTTCTTTATTTTATTACAATCACTGAAACACTCAAAAAGCCAAATAAACCCACATATTTACATTATATCCCAGTTTAACATTTGATTAACGGTTTAATTAAATATATCAGGAATTATAGAAACATAAACAAATGGATGGACTTAAAGTTAAAATATTGTACGTTTTCTCTCTTTCCTACCTGAACGAAGCAAAAAATAAATAACATCATATCTTTTCAAACCCTGTTATTTTATGAAAGTGTTGATCAAAACATGGAGGATTGTGCAATTTACTTTCTTACATATTTTTATTTATAGATTTATTCACATGACTTTATTATCACGGCATGACAGGAAGTGATTCTTCCCCCAGAGAACAGTCACTTGATTTGCTTTATTATTTTTCAAAAACCTGGCTGTGTGTTGAGCGTGAATAAATACAGAAAATAACTGTTTTTGTAATTTTTCAACTCAATATTTAATTGAAAAAAGCAAAAGACAACACACTAGATGACAAATTTTATTTTTTTAAATGTAATTTTCTTTAATTATTCAGCAGGAAGATGAACATATTTTTAATGAGATAAAACGGAGAAACAATTGTTATATAATTTACTCTTTAATTTAAAATTTCTGAGGAATTATGTGGAATCACTGAAGACAAAAGCAAAAATTAGCTTTAAATGGTTATAATCTTTAAGCCTCATTCAGTTATAAACATTTCTGAAACACGTTTTGTAAAATAAAACATACATGTTGTTCAATTCCGGTTAATTATATTACACCCATTCACATTCAACTTAATTCATTTTAATTCATAATCTTAATCTGCTGCTGCTTCGTGTCGTTCCATGTATGCTGGGATTTTTTTAAAAACACTTGAGTTGTTTGGTCTAAACATGAGGAAACTAAATTTTGGAACATCAGGTGCTGTGATGTCGTCAAATGTTTGCATGTTGTGTTTTTATGAAAGTTTCTGCTGTCAAAGTTCAGGGACATTAGTGAGAAATTCACAGTGTCCTGCTGGATCATGACCGGGGATGTTACTTTTCCCTGATATTTACGTCTTGTTTTATTTTCTTTGTCAAAATAAAGGATCAGCTGGCTATCTGGGAATTATATTGAAATATTATGCGAGAGTCCTCAAGTGGTTAAATAAGGGTTGAATAAATTTATATCCCTTTTCATTATAACTAGAACAGATCAGCAACATTTACCAGTCAAAGAGCCACTTTTCCCCTCACAAAATAAAACTTTCCTATTTCCTAGTGGATTTACCTGTAATCCACCTTCTGGAGCTAAACCCAAAATTAGCTACATATTAGCAGAATTATGCCCAACACTTATCAATACGATATGCAATGCTTCTATTCATTGGTTACAATTTATTTGCAAAAATTTTATTTCAATTTAATTTTGCTAACTTTCTTTCCAAGTTAGCGCTAAAGGAAAAATAGCTAGCTGTTAGCTCATTAGCTAATTATGCCCCCACTAATGGCTACCAACTGATGTGAAATGGTTGCATCCATTGGTACCTCAAGCTAGCGCCTTAACATTTATCTTGGAAATTTTGATTAAGGGGAAAATATATGCTAAACATTTTCAATGTTAGCAAAAATGCTAAATGAAAAATGAGCTAGCTGTTATCGTAACAGGAAGTGTGCCTACCATTACTTAAACCGTAAATCTTTGTTTCAATATCTGGTGTGTTGTCTGTTTGCTGTTTTTAGGGAAAATTTGGATTTAAATAACTTGTTTTGTTTGGTATGTTAGCATCAGTTTGTTTTCTGTAATCAAGGCAGAAAAATACATTTAAATTTTGACATTTTTAGGGTTTTTTTGCTTCCAAATTTAACCTAAACGAAGATTCAACCTGGATGAACTTCAACTGCACTTAAAATAACTTTATGTACCAAAAGCTTTTATTCTTTTTGCCTTTTGTATCTTCATTTTCATGTTTAGACTGAATGTAACGCGGCTTTTCTGTGACCCAGCATGTCTTACAAACAGGTTGGTAATGAAAATAACTCACCTTGGACAGGAGCAGCTTTCCTCGCTCCCTGAAAACAGGACGTGATTATATGAATGTTTCAGCTCACCACGTTTTACTGCTTATGTTGTCGTGGTTTGCTCCAGATTCATGAGATGCAATCTGAATATTTCTAAGCTTTTTATTTATTAATGTTTTTGTTGCACAGTGCGCATGTGCAGAAGAGACAGTAATATGTGCAGGAAGGACGAGACAAACCTGCACACCGGTGTTTTAATATGAAATCTAATCAATGGTGCTGGACTCTGCACGTCTCTTCTTTTAACACTTTATTTACTCACAGATGCATGAAATAGTAGAAACATTTTGTCTGTGGTTCGCCTTTCATTTCCTGGGTTTCTCTGCTGTATCCTGTAACTGTTTGCTGCTGCGATGATCAATAATAAACTTTAATTTCATCCGGCTCACCTCTGCTCCCGGGTCCTTCCCCTGCTCAGCTCTCGTGACTTTCGGATCGCGATGCCGTGCAGAAAGTGGGAGTTTAAAGGCTGCAGTGATTTCATAAGATGACGGCCGCGGGGCCGCGATGCGCTCCGCGCCGCGCCGCGCCGCGCCGAGCGGGAGAAACGGCTCCGGGATTCATCTACAGGCGGAGGGGAAGAAAAACGGATCGTTTCCAGAGACGAACCGGGATGAAGGTCAAGCACCGCATTCACCAGGCGAGTGGGAGGATGAGTGTCAGGCGCCATGGGTCCTGTCCCCCTCCTCGCCCGTTGCCATGGCGACCTGGCATGCTGTAGAACCGAGCCGCGGCGCGAAGGCCGCGCTCCGCCGCGCACAAAGGTCATTATTAGATCTGAGGAAATGGCACCGGAGGAGGAAGAAGAGGAGCCGGGAGGTGGAGGAGGAAGCTGAGGATGGAAGAAATGCCACATGTCTCCGACAGGCAGGGAGGGAGATGAGGAGGACATTTTGAGATTTAGCTCAGAAAAATTCTAGAAAATTTGCAGAAAAGAAAGAGAAAAAAACGTCCAGTGTTAGATTAATCTCAAAAATGTTCTAGAAATAAATCTGAATTTTCTGACCAGCCAAAGAGAAAAAAATTGTGAGGAAAAAAAAATACAGAAGAAATGAGGAATTTCTGAGTTTCAAAAGTTGAAAATTTCCTAGAAAAAAAATGATTTTTTAAAAATTGTATTAATCTCAGAAATTTTCTATAAAAAACAAGGAAGTCTCTGAGTTCCAAAAGTCGAACATGTGCAAAAAAAAAAAAAAAAATCTGAGATTAATCTCAGAAATTTTCTACATAAAACTTTTTTTTTTTCAACTTTGGGAAGTTTATGAGTTTCTGAGTGAATACCTGAACTCTGACCCCAAATCCAGGAGAAGCTGAGGAGGAAGCTTTGTTGATGTAGAAGAAAGATGTTAAAACTTTTCCTCCATCAATCATAGTGAGCGAGGAACGTATCTCCTCCTCTAACATCGTTCTAATATCGTCTCTGCTGCCTTAATAACAGTTTCACACTGAAGGCATGAAACTGGCAGCATTTCTTTTTGGGAGAAATAAAGTCGTTTTAATCTGAACTGGATTAGGTTTTTCAGCTCACCAACATTTTTTAATATCATAAAAATTCAACCTGAGTTGACAGAAGAGCTGATTTCCAAATGATGATTTCAGTTGTTAAAGGCAGAAACTGCTGGTTGTGTCTTTAAAAACACTTTATTGGAACATGAGTCAGCATTTCTGTGGAGAATTGCATTGAATTAGCTACATTTAAGAATTTTGAATACAATCAGCTTGTTTAATGTCAAGCCACAGTTCAGACTTTGACTAGGCCACTACAAAACCTCCTTCTTTATTTGAGCATTTTATTAATAAATCTTAAACAGTCTTAAAAACTTTATCAGAAACTTTCATCATTACAGTTACATTACATCATTACAAACTAAATTGATCATCTTTTTCAACGTGATGGGAAACCCAGATTATTGATCCAAGATCCTCGTGTCCCGCCTTGATGCTGTTTAGCTAACCGGTGTAGAAAAAGTTTTCTAGACTTTGCTGCGTTTCCATATGTACAGCCTGCTGCATGTCCTCATTACCGTCCCCCTGCTGACCCCATAAATTATAGATTAAACAAGCCAGCGGTGTGGAAACCTGTTTGAATCGACTCCTGCTGCACGGCTAAGTAGCGTAAGGTCGTTATCCAGGCTAATCATCCAAATCACCGTTTTAGAAATTTGTGAATGAATCCTTGAGTTTTTCGTTATTAATATCAACTGCATAAGTTAAAAACTTTTAGAAATTGTTTAAAAATCTGAAATGTCGTCCTTTCCTTACTTTTAAAGGAATGTTTTATTAATACAATATCATCCATACACAAGAAAAGCTGCAACACGACATCAAAGAAATGACAGAAAATTTAAACAAAAGTTGCAGAAAATTAAATTCAGACACATTTTATTTATCCCAAAAGGGAAATTAAGTGTTGCTGAAACTCATATTTATTTAAAATTCTTCAAGGAAACTTTGAAGATGGTGACGCTGTGGAGAGCAGCAATCTCCAGCAGCAGTCAGTCTCGTGACGAATCTCGAGAAGCCCCTGACTGAAGACTAAAAGATATTTTACATTAACATGTCCCGTATGACATCATCAGTTATTAGTAAGTTCTGATAATCTACCTCCTTTGACTCAAGCATGGCTAAATAAAAAAATTTATTTGTCTTTTCTTAGAAGAGACATGTTTATAATCCATCTTATGGAAAGAAATGAGCATTAGAACTTAAATCCATTGTGATTTCTCCACTGAAAACTGAAATTTGAGGAACAAAATAAGAATTAAACTGATGTAGGAGAAGAAATTTTAGAGATAAATACAATTATTGGCTTTTAAAATGAAACTTTTCTGTAATGAATGAATGAATCGTAGTGCAGAACAGCATGTTCCAGCGGCCCAGACGACCCGCTGCACTCAGCAGCTTCTCTGAAGGCTGGAAATCAATGATGCTGCTGCTGCTGCAGCTGGAGCTGCTGCAGCTGGAGCTGGAGCTGCTGCAGCTGGAGCTGCTGCAGCTGGAGCTGGAGCTGCTGCAGCTGGAGCTGCTGCAGCTGGAGCTGCTGCAGCTGGAGCAGCTGCAGCTGGAGCAGCTGCAGCTGAACGCAGGAACAAGAAATGATGAAGGTGAGGATGATGATGAGAAAGGAGGGAAGAGTCGACCTGCAGCGAGTTTATAAACAGCAACTGATTCACTTTGTTGGAATAATTCTCTTTTCTTGCCTTTTAAGATTTTCTGTAAATAAAAAAGTGACAAATTCACAGATTTATTTTGTTAATAACAACTTCTGGGGATTTTCCAACAAATTTAATGCACTTAAAGGCAACACGCAGTGAAGAACAAAAAGTTTTAGCAGTTTTGACTTTGACGTGTTAGTAGTAATTATTTATTATTATTATTATTAGAATTATTATTGTTATTTTTAATGATAACCATTATTTTTTTCATTATTTATTTTTAAATAATAATTATTATTCTGTTGTTATTATTTAATTATTTAATAACACATATTATTTAATATTAGAACAAGAGTTCTGTTCAAATGGAGAGTTCGAGCTGTGTGTTTTTTTTTACTTTGGATTTGTCTATTTGATAAATTATTGACTAAATAATTATTTGTCATAATGAAGCAGAATTGTAAAGAAAACATTTAAATATATTTACTCTTGCATGTTGTTTAGTCAATAGTTTCTTAAATCAATTAAAATAATGGGAACTAAAACTTGAATTCTCCATATCAGTAAAGTTCTGTACTATTTTATTTGAATATATTTCTTCAATTATTTCGTATTTCCTGTGCTATCCAGCCCATTATGAAGTCTTTTCAGCTGCAGTTATAGTTTATTAAATAGACCCTAACATCTTATTGGTTAACCTGCACAACAACTCAACTACCGACCAATCAGCTTGTTTATAAAGAACAAAAAGTTTATATGAGAAAAATCTGCTGGTTGATAAGAAATAAGTACAGAAAAAATAAAAACATGACTATGAAATGATCAAAATAAATAAATAAATGATTGTAATTGTTTTAAAAATTTAATGCATATGTTTGAAATAAATATTTTCACATGAAAAATTAAAATGGTATGTTTAATAAATGTTACACAATAGATAAATCAATTCATTAATTTATCTATTTAACGTCAGTATTTTCAAATGTTTTGGATATCACCAATGCTATTTATTCAACAAGGTATTTAGAAATTTAATTGTGGTTATTTAAGAAAAAAGAGAGAGAAATTTTTGCTACCTGACTGTTTGCTAAAAGTGGTTTTTTTTTTTTTTTTTCTTATTCAATTATTTCTCCATAAGATTATGGTACTCTGTTTAGCTTTTACTTTGAAATTAAACCGGAAACAATATGTAACACTGGGTGTGACTTCACTCTCATGGCCAGAAGGGGGCGTGTTGTCAGTTTTTAGCTCGCCTGCTAACGGCAGGCTAAAGTTTCACTTTCTGTCGCTGAGGAGGTTCCTCTGCTGGACACCCAGGACTTCCCGGGAAACGAAACCAGAAGCAGTTCTAGTTTTACCGGAGGGCCTTCAGGTCACAAATGTGTCTTTGTGACCACATTCAGCGGTGATTTTACCAGTTTGTGTCCAAGTTTCTCCCCTTTGACCGCCTAATAACCGTCGCTTTACGCAGCTAGCTTTAGCGGCTAGAGCCCCGCTAGCATGGACAGCGGCGGAAACATGCAGAGTAACGAGGAGCGAAACGCGGAGAAACAGATGGATAACTACTTGAAAGCGATGGGTTTTCATCGGAAGAAGATTGCCAAAGATGGGTCGTGTCTGTTCCGAGCCGTGGCCGAGCAGGTAAAGTGGGGCAAAGCAGTAAAATGTTTGTGGGAAGTTGCTCTCCAGTTAGCTTGCTGCGCTCAGATGAGGTGTGTTTGTTGTGTTGCTGTGCGGTAACAACTTCTCCGAGTTTAAATTTAACTTTCCCAAACGGGGATCGCCGCAGGATAAATCTAACACGCCTCTGTGTGGTTTCCTACCCCCAAATACTCGATCTAAACTTAAAATATAACACGAATGTTTTTATGTTATAAGTGACATAACGCTGAATCCTGCCTGTTTTAAGTGTTGACCCTTGACCCTGCCCAGGTTCTGCACTGCCAGAGCCTCCACACTGAGGTCCGGACCAAATGCGTAGAGTTCCTGAAGCAGAACCGGGACAGCTATGAGGCGGTAAGCACCAGCTTTAACCACACTTTACATTTCTAACAGAATTTCATTCTGATTCTAGACAGAGCTGAGTACAGTAGCCAGAAAGTAAAGTAAAAATAACACATCTAAAACATATGCAAGGACATATGATTATAAAACAAAATTCTCTCAGATAAATTACTTAAATATAAAACTAATACATGCAGTAGGTAATATAAATGTTAGAGTTAAAGTACATGTAGTGGCAATATATTCTGTTTACTGTATGTTCACTTGACCTCCAAATGCAGCAGAGAGAAAATAACATCAGAACATCAAAGATGGTAAACAAACAAAGAGGTCTCACTTTGACATAAATATCAGGTACATTGTTATTCATTCAGAAAAGTTATTTCCCACTGGATAGAGTCAGAAATTTTACTCTATTGCTATTGAGTAAAATATTTCTTAGCATCCACAGTCATTGTGAAACAACAAAGCATCTTTTCCCCCAAAATTTACTGAAGTAAACTTAATTAGAAATCATTGCATTTCCTGTGAAAATTCACTGTAAGCTGAATATTTTTAGTGAAAATTGCAGCAGCATTTGAAGTCAGCTGCAGAAGAGATGCAGAAATGTAAAAAAAAATAGGCAGAAGCAACAGGAGTAAAGACTTTCAGTCAACACAAATATCCCACCTAAAGAGTATCAGAAATCCATGTAGAACATTGTTTATAAAGCTCAACTGTAAGGTCGCAACAGTTTCTGGTTGTTTCCAGTTGTGCTACTCATTTTTTCACATCATTTTGGCCTTACAAGTAAAAAATATCAACTCCAACTTGAGCAAAGTGAGATTTTTTCCATTTTAATTCAACAAAAATGGAAATCTTCAAAGTTTGAGTGAACGACAGAAGGAGGTGAAAACATTGCAGGTTTTTATCAGTGAATCTGACGATAGAAAGAGCAGAAACTGAGCCAAATGTTGCTTAATGGCTTTATGAAGGAGGAACGAATAAAAGCTGTTAATGATTCAGACTCGACTCTCGGTTTGTTTCCTTAAAGCTGGACTGAAAGCGAAAGATAAACGCTGCGTCTTTCTGACGGCGATCAGGACTTTTCTCCTGTAAGAATGCTGCAGGGCGCATTGCAGAACTGAACCGGCAACTTTCAGGCACTCACTGATAACATGCTATGAATTCTGGGAGTTTGAGTCTTTTATTTACTGCTTTTACAGATCATGTAATGGAAAAAGACAATCATATTTTTTTAATATGATTGCATTTTTGAGGAATTGTTGATTAAATTTATATTTAATTTACCAACAAAAAGTAGAAATGTTATGCATTTAAAAAAATATTATGAATATTTATGATTATTATTAGGATATAAGCAAAGTGAATACATGCAGTAATAAGGAGATTTAATTTAATTGAATAAAAGGTCAGGCTGCTTTAATTTGAGATTTTAAGGAAAACATTTTTATTTAGTAAACAACATGATAAGAACATGGAAAAAAACAAGATTTATTTAAAGAAAACTTGCATCAAAGTGTTTGAGAGAAACAAAACTATTTAAAAAATGACTTTATGAGTTTATTGTCTCATAAATTTCACTCTAAAGCCAACGTTCTCGGAACTAGACTAAAATAATCTTTTAACGTGACCGAAAAATCTAGAAATAAAAAAATAAAAAAAACATTTAATGGGCGTGCCGTGGTGGTGTAGCGGTTAGCGTGACCCATATTTGGAGGCCTTGAGTCCTCGATGCGGCCGTCGCGGGTTCGACTCCCAGACCCGACGATATTTGCCTCATGTCTTCCCCCCTCTCCTTCCCCGTTTCCTGTCAGCCTACTATCATATAAGGGACACTAGAGCCCACAAAAGACCCCCTGGGGGGGTAAAAAACCCCCCCAAAAAAACCATTTAATTACTAATCATGAGATTGTCCTTTTAAGCACTAAAGACTGAAACAAACCAGAAGTTCAAACACCAAGTTAGAGAAATTTAAAAATGAGTCACCACATTTCTGGCTACAGCACTGTAAAACATTTCGTTTTATAAATATTTCCTTTGCGTTCAGATGTTTTTCATGTCTCCGGACTCGTTGCTCTGATTTCTGTTTCAGTTTATCGAGGGAAACTTTGAGGAATACCTCAGCAAGCTGCAGGACCCGCAGGTAAAACCTCAGATTCATTCTTTTACTCTGTAGCGTTTCGCTGAACGTAAACTGATGACATCACGGTTTTACAGCAATGGGTGGGAGAAGTGGAGATCAACGCTCTGGCTGTCATGTATAAGTAAGTACACCCGCTGCTTCGTAATGTAAGTACACCCGCTGTCGTCTAGAGACTCTGATAAAAATGTTCTTTAGCTTCATTTCTACAAATGTCCAGTTTTGGGATTATTGGCCTTTGGAGTGAGAAAACTATTAAAAAATAGAAAGTTATCATTCATCTCTACGTAAAACCATCATGAATGACGAATGAAGCGACTCAGTTGCTATGGCGATCTCACTGAAATACAAAACAGAGTTTAAAGTTCAGCTTTAAGTGGACTTTCTGTTCTGGATGCTGGAAGAGACTCGTGAGGATTTCCCCTCATTTCTTTTATTTTTATTTTCCGTCAGGAGAGACTTCCTGATCTTCCAGGAACCCGGCAAGCCGGCGGTGAACATCACAGACAACAACTTCAAGGACAAAGTGAGGATCCGCAACCTGATATATTAAAACAAAACGCTTTCAAACATCTAAATTCACCTCTGGTTTCAACTCCAAGTCGATTTCTAAGAAATGTCAAACTACCGGACAGATAAATGTAAAACTACAGCAGCAAAAATAATCCTGGCTTTACTGTTTAATTATCAATTATTTTGACTAATAATCGGTTAATCAGACATAAAACTTTCCACATTTTGCTGATTTTTAAAATTTAACCACATAAGCATTTAAGACAATATTTGAAATGCATTTAAAGACGCAAATAATCTTTTTCAATAATAAAAAATTCAGCCTAAAACGTTGTAACATTATTCCCTTAATGATCATTTATAGCAAAGATGCATCTGCAGGTAAAACTACTGTCTGCTGATCTGTTGGTTATTTTGGGGTAATAATTTGATTGATAAAATGTCCTTAATAAATTTATTTTTACAGAATTTGAACAGAGTGAAGCTAAAACTGTAGTTTGAGGAGTTTTTAGTGGAACATATTTACTGAAAAATATATTTTTTTAAATGCGAAATGTTTATATTTTTTGCTCAGTTTTGGATTAATTACGGTTCTGATTGTGTTTCAGCAAATCTTAGTTTTTACAGCCTGTTCTCTTATCGATTACTAAATTACTAGACGATAATTTCAATAATCGATTAATCGTGATCAATTCGATTGATCGTTAATAAATATTGGGTTAAAATGTGAAAACGGTGAGAGAAGTTGCAACTTTTAACATCTTTAATTTGATCTCCAGTAATCTCCCGGCTGGTCGGTGTGCTGCCGGCCTGCCGGGTCAGAACCCGGCCTCTAACGGTTCTGTTTCCCTCTCCTCCAGGTGCGGTTGTGCTTCCTGAATGGAAACCACTACGACAGCGTTTACCCCATCAGCCACATGAAGAGCGCTGCTCTCTGCCAGTGTAAGCGTCACAGCAGGTGGTCCTGCTGCTGCTTCCAGGTTTATTCCTGATCAGAACCGGGTTTTTCTTAAAGTAGCGAAGCAGAACTCACCAGATTGATACCAGGTTTCCTGGATATCATGTCAGTAGTTGACAAACCTACAGCAATAATAGAAAAACAGAAACTATAATCCGGATGGTTTTTTCTGACCCGTTTTCTCTTGTATCCAATTGCAAAAAAGAATAACTCAGCAGAATTCAATTCAAGTCCATTTATTTCCTCTCTTCTTTCTTTCTATTCTTTCATCAGTCCATCATTGTGTCCTTTGTCCCTCCCTTTTGTTCCACCTTTTTTCTTTGTTTCCTTTCTTCCTTGTTTCCTCTATGTATTCTTCTTTCTTTCTCCCATATTCATTCTTTTTTCCTTCTTTGTGTCCTTCCTTCCTTTCCTTTCTTGTGCCCTTTGTCATCGTCCACATGTCCTTCCTTTCCTTGTTTCATTCTTTGTGCTTTTTGTCTTTACTTCCTTGTGTCTTTCTTTCCTTCTTGTGGTTTTCCTTTTGTGTCCTTTCGTTCCTTCTTTCTTTGTCTCTGTTTCTTTATTTCTGTCTCTTTCTTCATTTTGGTCTTATTTGCTTTTTGTCTTTCTTTCTTTTCTGTGTTTCTGTCTATTTTACTTTATTTCTTTCTCTGTTTTTTGCTGGTTTTATATTTAAAACCTGACATCTGTAGCTTATAGTTTTTCTACTTTCTTTTTTTTTTAAATGGCCATAAAATACCTAGAACTGTGGAGAGGAACCCTTTTCTCTTTTCCCTCTAAAGTATGTTATTAAATGAACAGATAGAGTCTGACCTTTGACCTCCAGGCTGTCCAGTCCAGGTCCAGTAGTGTTAAGAGTGTGTTTCCTGTCCTGCAGCCATCTTGTACGAGCTGCTGTACGAAGGCGTCTTCAGGGTGGACCGCAGCTCCCTGGGTCCGTGTCAGAGGATGAGCCGGGCCACGGACCTGCTGAGCGACGACTGCATGGCCGTCTGCGGCAGCAGCGACGAGTCCGACCAGGAAGCCCACGAGCCGCTTTGGTGGGAAATCGCCGAGAAGACGGCGATCTGCAGAGAAATGAAGTTTCTGTTCGGCTGAAATCCGGCGAAACTCGAAAACGTCTCGTTTCTTTTTATCGTTACAGGGTGGAAAACGGAACCGGCTCGGTTTCCTCCAGACCCGGCAGCTACAGGGTAACTCCTGGGCAGAAAATACTCGCATTACTGCAGTAACTTTTTGGGTTTTCTGCTACACTGCAAAAATATAACATTTTACCAAGAATATTTTAATCTAGTTTCTAATGCAAACATCAACGTTTTGTTTAACTTCAAGTGCGTTAAGTAAAAAGTGTCTTTCTTAGTGAGATATAGGAGCTTGTTTTAAGTCAATAATTCCTTAATGCTGATGTAAAAAAGTTCCAGTGGGTTCTGCTCCTGCCTGGTTCCCGACCCGCTCTGGGTGACGGTGTGTGTGTTTCAGGGCCGAGGCCGCGCCCGGAGTCTGCCTGAGCGGGTGAGGCGCTCCCTGAACCCGACTCTGCTCCGAAACGTCGACTACGACATCTGGCACAAGACCAAGAGAGGTGGCCGAAACAGAAACTCTCAATTACGTCTTCACTTAAATCTGACTGCACTGCAAAACCACAAACTCTTACCAAACATCTCTGGTCGAGTTTCTGGTGCAAATATCTTAGTACACTAGAAATAAGACAAAACTAACTTTCAGCAAAATATAGGAGCTTATTTTAAGTAAATAATTCCTTAATATTACAGAGAAAGTTCTAGTTCTATTGGCAAATTATTTCACTAATAACATGGGAAAATGTCATGTTTTAAGTAAAATAATCTGTCGAAAGGTCTAGTCCTTTTTCATCAATGTTGAAGAGTTATTGACTCTAAACAAGCTTTTAGATCCTGCTGAAAAGTTACTTATAAGTTAGTTTAGTCGTGTTTCTGGTGTGTTTAGATATTTGAACCAGAAACTAGAACAAAAATACTTGGTAACATTTAGTTTTTGCAGTGCAGTCAGATTTATCATCAGAACATCAACAATAGAAAAGTTTTGACACAAAAAAATCAAATAATATGCCAATTTACAAAAAAACCAGGATTTATGATGTAACGTCTTACAGGAAGGAAATGCTGTATTTTACAGAGAGGTGCTGCCACCTGGTGGATTTTTAATGTAATTTAACAAGAATTGAGAAAAATTTACCGTCCTGCCTAGTGGAGAAAGCTGATTTATTTAACGGACTCATGGTTCACGTAGACATAAAAAAACCAAACAAAATCACATAACACACAACAATATAAAAAACTTGCATGCTAGTGTTTCCACAAACACGACTGAAGAGTTTGAGTCTAGAAATGTTTTTGTTTTCCTGAGTTTTAAACGACGAAAGCAAGATGAAAATCGGAGCATTTAGTTCCATCAGATTATTCTGGACTATGAGTTTTCTTCAGTAATTTAAAGATTTTATCTGTTTTTCTGTCACGTTTTTTTCTAAACAACTAAACATCTTTTTATTTTTTGCCTGTGCAACAATAAACTAAGCATGAGCTATTTGAACAACAAATAATAAGATTCTTTAATAGGAAAAACAAACAAATAAAGCTCCATTCTGGGTTCCTTCAGCTGGGCAGATGTGTACACACACCTCCAAATTGCACGTGAGCCAGTTGCAGGTTGTTTAAGCTGAAACTGACGTCAGACTGAGATGGTTTGTTGTTGGAAGGAGAGCAGATAATGTGGCGTCTGGTTCAGACAGATGAGGGAAACTGAGGCATTAATATTTAAAACGTCTGCTGCCGAGTCGCGTTGCTTTACGGCCGAGACTCCAGGTGGCCGTTTATGTGGCAGCTGCGTCGCCGACGGTAACGAGGCAAACAGCAGGAGCTGGAAACTCGCCGTTTATCTGAAGCGCTTCTCGAGCAGCAGATTTAAACATTCAGACTGCTGCTGCCTGATATGAAATCTGTCTCATTATTCTCCACTTTTTCTCCCATTTAAACGTATTTATTAACCCAAAAGGTGTGTAGTTATGGTCTGAATGGAGAAAATAATAAGCAAATCAACAGCTGGAGGTCAATGTTTCCTGTTATTCTGTGTCACAAATTAAGCAAACTGATGTGATTAAACAAAACATCAGCTTTACAAATTGTTTAAAAGTTTCTCCCTCATGTTTTGTGCAAAAGGAAAAAATTTGTAAAAGAAAATTTCTCTTTTTAAAAATGTTTGAGTCGAACTCAAAATACTTTGGAAAAAAAAAAAACAGTTGCATGAATCTCCACTGGAGTAATGATGTGTTTTGATTTGTAGCTTCTCTCCTGTGGTTTGCATTACTTTACCAAAAATGAGTGAAATTAGTTTCCTTTTTTTGTCTTAAAGGTGCAGTACGTAACTTTTATTTTTTCCCCTTATTTGTTAAAACTGTTACCATTTTGTGACTAATTAATGCAAGGCAGATAATCATGAAAAGATTCATCTGGCTCTTATTAGTGTCTGAAGAAATGTGCAGCTCCCAACCAAAAACAAGCAATCAGAGCCAGGAGGAGGGGCTTGGCACTGCCAATCACCCTTAAGTATGCGCTGCTAAATGCGCTAATGATGGAGAAACAAGTTACCATTGGAGGAAAACCATTAATCTGACATCATTGTCATCGCTTTGCTAGTTAGCAGTGGGAGAAGACAGAGGAGCTCGTTTTTTTTTTCACACTGATAAACTTTCACGACACGGTGACAGTTTCAATAAATAAGTTTTTAAAAAATCAGTTTTTTACACAAGTTACAATTTGATACCTTTAAATAGCTTCAGCTTTAAGTAGATATGTCAAGCAAAACACAACAGAAGTTACTGTTTATCCTTTTGTTTATTGAATTCTGTGACTGTCTGCATTTTTGCATTGTGGAAATGATGTATGTTCAGTTTAAAAGCTTTAATTAACTTCGTTTTCAATATTGAATCAGTGATTTCCAGTGTTTCTGTGTTTCCTTGCAGCCCAGCAGAAGATGGATTACTCCATCGCTGCAGGGATGCAGTTCTCTGTTGGGGATCGCTGTCAGGTCTGTGACGTCCGCTGTAGGTTCGCCCGTTTTGTTTGAACTCAAACGTGATTTTCATGTTTGTGGAAAACGTCCAGGTTCGCCTGGACAACGGCCGGACCTACAAGGCCACCATCAAAGAGGTTCCCCCCGACAACAGCCATGTGGCGGTGCAGGTGGAGGAGCTGGGGAAGAAGTAGGTCGCAGCGCCGCAGGAGCGCCGCGCTGAGCGTTAACGGAGTGTGTTAACGGTGTGTGTTAACGGTGTGTGTTGGTGTGCAGGTTGGTGCCGCTGTGGAACATCCGGCCGCTGAAGGACGAGAACAGCTGGACCACCGTCACCAACCGGGACAAGAGGCTGAGCAACGGACACGGAGGTGAAGCTGAAACCTGCAGCAACAAAAAAAACAAACGGAGCAATTTCTAAAAAAAAAAAACTAAAATCAAGCAAACAACGATGTTATTAGAAATGCATTAATAGATCCAGGTAAACTGGTGACAATTCTGATAATAAGGACATTTTTGGGTTTTTAACCATCATTAGTAGGAATTTATTGTGACAATAAATCAGAAACTTATTGTGATAAACGATGCGATAAATGTCTGACCAGTCCTGCTTGTTTCCGTTTCCTGGATGTTTGAGGCTTTTTCTTCTCTTACAGAGTGGGAGGGGCGAGGGAGAGGAAGAGGACGAGGGAAGCCCATCCCAGCATCCTCCTCTTCCTCTGTTTCCCAGGCAACGGCTGTGGGCTCCAGTGGGCGCATGCAGAAGCAACACTCGTGGCCCCCGCAGGCCACCGTAGAGGAGCAGGGGAAGCCCAGCAGGTCAGAGTTCACATCACTTCACCCTGATCAATCAAATGATCATTTCTCTTTTAATTCAGTCTTAAATTATTTAATTTATGTTTTTCTTCTGTCAGCATTGACTTTATTCTGTGAAAATCGCAGAAGAGCAGTTATGATTTCTTTCTTTCTGAAAATTTTCACTCCTTTACTTCCTAGTGAATTCAGACATAAACTTTAAAAAGAGAGATAAAACAGGACGGATGTGAGGAATGTGTTCTGGTGGATCGCTGGTTTGACGGCGGTGTTTCTGTCCAGGAAGTCGCTGGGCGCAGCAGAGCCGTCTTTCAGGTTGACAGAGCGGGAACGTTTGGCCAGAGAGGAGGAGGAGGAGATTAACGTGGCGCTGATGGAGATCCAGCTCAGAGACGAGAAAAGCTTCCCCGCCCTCGGCGTGAGTCCATCACCTTTACAGATTGATTCTCTGATTTATCATGAAAATCCTGCTTCTTAGCATCCACACAATGTGTTATGTACCAAATACTAAACCAGCATCATGGTTCCAGATTTCCTTTGGGAAGTGAGTCATAGAATCTGGGGAATAAAACCAGAGTGTTTCTTTAATAATAGTTGGTGGATCTGTTCATCTCTTTTGGAGAACAGGTGTTATTAAATTGTGGCATAATTTTTTTCTCCTCTCAGAGTCAGACTGTGACTCAGGCTGAATCAGGCAGGAAGAAAACTGGAGACAAGAGGCGATCTCAGAGAAACAAGACGGTGAGTTCACACCAGAACTACAACTAAAGATGTACAGCAAAAAGATGCAAATAAACAAATAACTTTTTAAAATAAGATACACATTTTATCTTACTTAGCTTTTCATAAATCACAATAAAAACATTCCTTTAGTTTACATCCTGGGCAGTGCTGGACATTTAAATAATAAAAAATATATTTTTAATTTTCTTTGTTTTGTCTATAGAAGAGTCCAGTTGAAGACATGAGAGCGCTGTCGCCCTCTGCAGGCGACAGACCGAACTCCTCCACTCCGCCTCCAGCTGCTGTCACCATCTCCTCTCTTCCTGCTGCTAACTCAGACTCGACTGGGCGGAGCTCTGTGAATGTAAACATGGCCGCCGGCGCTGCATCAGGCTCCGCCTCCGTTCTCCCGCCCACCTGTGCTGCTCCAGAGACTAAGTCAAACGGCCAGTCCTACGCCTCCGCCGCGGCCGTGCCGGTTTCCCCTCCGCCGGGCATTAAGCCCCCGGCGCCTTTATCCTTCTCCTTCATCACCCCGGTTCTCCCTGCTGCCTCTCCAGCTCCTCATCATCCTCCATCTTCCTCATTTGCTGCTGCATCTTCTCCGCCGTTATCGTCAGCTGCCGCTCCGACGTTCATCGCCCCTATCGCTCCGAGTCCGACAGCGGCTCAGGGCTTCACCCGCCCCTTCTCCCCGCTCACCGCGCTGCCTCGCTCGCCCAGTCCTCTCTCTCCCTCCCCCACCTTGATCCCACCTGCTGCTCAACCCAAAGAAGCTCCACCAGCCCACACCGGTGAGTTAGTTCATTCAAGCAGATTGTCGTGTTATATTCTATGCAGATGATGTTTTCATGCTGATTTTTCTGTATTTCCAGATGTTTTACCAAAAACTGAGACGAGTTTTCCGGCGCCTCAGCCTCAACAGAGTGAGACGTCCGTCCCTCAGAGTCTTCCTCAAGTTGTTCCAAACCTGATTAAAGCTTTGGTGCCTCAGGCAGAAGGAACAACCCAACACTCTTTACAGGAAATCCAGACCCAAAGTCAAGAACCACAAATCCAGATCAAGCCTGAGACCGAGGTCTCCTCCCCCCAGAAACAGCTACAGTCCCTAACTGAGGTGTCTTCAGAACCTCAAACACTCCAGCCGCAGTCTGACGGCACCCCGGTTCGCTCCCCTCAGTCCTCTGAACAATCCCCCAGCGTTCAGAGTCCAGAAGACCCGGAGCCTCCAAAGTCTGATTCTCCTCCTGCCTCTCAGCAGTCACAGCCTGCTGCCCCTGCCACTCTTCCCCAGTTACAACCTCACTTCCCTCACTCCATCCATGGCGCCGTCCCCCTGCAGCAGCTGTCCCAGCTCTACCAGGACCCCCTGTTCCCCGGCTTCCCCCAGGGGGAGAAAGGAGAGGTCGCTCATATCCCGCCGTTCTCCACTAGCAAGTCTGGAGACGACCTGCCGAAAGGTGAGCACATATTACAGAAGCACACGACTCCTTGAATGTGGCATTTAGTTTGTACTTGACAAGAGATTGTCAGGTATGCGATGAATATAGGGTAATAATCTGGGGAAGACGACCTCTGAGCAGCAGTCAGGTTTCACCACGAGAGAAAAAAGGATGACAAGTCCTGTGTGGCAGAAAATGTTTGGAGGGTGTGGCAGAACAACGAGACAGCTGAAAACATCTGGGTTAAGATCTCCAGCTTGTTCTTGCAGGATGTCTGAAGAAATGGGGCTGAAGTCTTCATGGATCATATTGTTTGCAGATGATACTGTGGTCTATATTGGGAATTGGTGAAAAAGTAACCTTGAAAAGTACCCAGAAAAGTATTTCAGGATACTGTGGAAGGGCAGTGAGACAGTGGTGAGGTGTACGGTTGGAGTGATGGATCAATTTAGTGTGATCTTCTGATTATATCTATCTGGGACAAGATCTTAGACTTACCTTGTTTTGGCAGGAAGACCTTTGTGATCTATACTAAGAATTAACGAAAAAGAAACCGTGTAGATGTTCATTGGCTGGGATAAAAATAGAGAGGATTAAAATGAGCTGGTTTAGATGCTTAGAAACAAGGTGAGAGGAAAGATTGAGATTGTTTGACACGTGAAGAATCGTCAATAGGTTGGACGGATTTGGAAACATGTTGCGCCGATAGATGAGCCAACAGACGTTTCATCTGTGAAGTGAAGGAGGAAATAGGAGATGATCTGCTTTGGATAATCCTAACAAAAAAAAAAATAAACTATGAAAAACACTAAAATTGAATAAATTATTTAGGAACCTGAATAATATTGTTTTTTTTCTTGTTCATGTCAATAAAGAGGATTTATTTTTCCTAAATGTATATATTTTTTCCCCTCCAGACATCAACATCTTGAGGTTTTTCTTCAACTTGGGCGTCAAGGTAAAAAGTCTCATTAAAGTTACTTATTTCAGAAACGTGTCTCGTTTTCAGTTTACCGTATTTTCCGCACTATAAGGCGCACCTAAAAACCTTCAATTTTCTCAAAAGCCGACAGTGCGCCTTATAATCCGGTGCGCCTTATAAATGGACCAATATTGAGCCACAGCAGGTCTCGCAACTACGGTCAGCAGCCGCCGACTTCATTTTCCCCCGTAGAAGAAGAAGCGCGCGGTGCACGCTGGGTTTTGTGTAAAGACCCCAAAATGGCTGCTATTAAGACACGCTTACGACGCAGAGTTTAAGCTCAAGGCGATCAGTCACGCAGTAAAACACGGGAACAGAGCAGCAGCCAGAGAATTTAACATGAACGAATCAATGGTGCGGAAGAATATATATATTGTGATTGCACTAACGTTAGATTTACCGTAACAGTATCAGACTGTTTTTTACGTGTTTATTGAATCGAGGAAAATTTCCCCTCCACTATATGTTATACCTTGCTGTTGTTAAAAGATAAACTGTGTCACGAAAATACCACGTCACTTACTTTACCTGGGGGAAAATAATAAAACAGCTGTTTATTCATTTTGGGAATGAACGGAGTTTTCAGAACGCTGGTTTGTAATCTATTAATAAAGTTTGACTGACCTATCTGACTATTTTGTTGACATTCCCTTTAGCGCAGCGCCATCTAATGGATGCATAACGTAACCCCAGCCTCTACTGTAGCGTCTATTCTATGCGCCTTATATATGAAAAAAGTTTTAAAATAGGCCATTCATTGAAGGTGCGCCTTATAATGTGGTGCGGCTTATAAGTGCGGAAAATACGGTAACTAAAATAAACCTTTTTGACTGTTTTCTGTTCCAGGCGTACTCCATGCCTATGTTCTCCCCCTACGTGTACCTCTTCCCGCTGCAGCAGTACTCCACCATGCAGATGAAGCCCCACGCCCCGTCCTCCCACTACCCCTGCTCCAGCCCCCCCACCAAGCTGCAGGATCCCTACCAGCCGACCCCGTACCCCGTGCCCTCCTCTTCCCCCCAGTACGACCACCACAGTCCCCCGGCGGAGCCCCTCCGCCCCGCTGAAACCCAGTTCAACCAGAATCCGTACCCGCCGGTCTCCCAGCCTCTGCCACCGCAGAGGATGCCCTGCGCCTCTTTGCCATGGCCTCCGCCCAGAAACCCGCCGCCGTGTCCTGTGGGATACCCCTCGCCTCCGCCGCCGTACTCCAACGCCCCGCCGTCCTCTCAGGGGTACCACCCGGGTCAGGCGACGGTGCACTCGCTGTACCCGTACCCGCCCTTCTCCTTGGGGTACCAGCCGCCGTCGGCCCCCGAAGAGCTCCAGGTGAGCCAGGCGGCCATGGAGCAGCTGCAGCCCGCCAACCCGGACCCCGTCCACAGCCACGGACACGTCCGGGTCCTGGGTCCGCTGGAGGCCCCGCCCACTGTTAGCATGGCTAACGCTAACAGCAACAGAAGTATTGTGGTTACTACCAACTACGGTAAGTGGCTTTTGTTCTCAGCACCAACAGATGACAGCAGTTTCACAGCTTCTACACCAGGGGGCGCTAATGTGTAAATATCTCAATGCAACTTATAACAGAACTTTTCCCCCTTCAGCCATGAAGAAGGAGGCTTTAGAGGGCCTGACCCGGACGGTGCTGCTGGTGGACCCCCCACTCAACAACAAGCCCATAGTATGTACAGCATGCTACCTGAGCTCTGCTAATGCTAAAAACATTAAAATGACATAGAACTAAATAAAAACATTACAATAACATAGAGATGATTGATTAAACTGTTAGCAGCAGTGGTGGGCACCTTTAACTACAGTGTTGGTAGTTGGCTTAGCGATTTAGCATTAACTTTTGCTAGATACCATGTTAGCATAACACTTTAGCATTAGTTTTGGTACAGCGTCAAAGATTAGCTCTCGCTAAATACTTTGTTAGAGTCGCGCGTTCGCCTTAACTTAAGTTAGTGGAAACTGACTCTAAAGCACTATTCCGTCACAGTATCTAGAAAATTTGATATATTTACATTTAAGTCTTTTTATACAGTATCTGAAATGCATTAAAAGTTGCACATAATTTTTAAATAATAAAATTTATTAATTCTTTTAGTGAATTTCAACCAGGTGAATCTAAAACATATTTACAAAAACGGTCTTTTCCATTATAAATGCAAAATGCATGTTTTGTACAGTTTTGGCTTAATTACTGCTCTGAATATGTTGGTTTTTTCAGCAAATTGATGCTTTGTGTCTAGTCAGTTATTTTAATTAATCTGATTAATTTAAAGCAGGAGTCTCAAACTCCAGTCGAGGGCCGCTGTCCTGCAGGTTTTAGATGTGCCAAATGGCTTCATTACCTCCTCCTTGTGTAGATCAGTTCTCCAGAACCTTAATGACCTAATTATTCAGGTGATGCAGCAGAGGCACATCTAAACGTTGCAGGGACTGGAGTTTGACACCTGTGATTTAAAGAAAAACTCTAAAGACCTAAAGACCTGTGGAGCGGACCAAGCTTCCACTGCCTTAAAGCAGAACATGAAGTACTAATTACCGTTTTGTCCACTAGGGGTCAGTAGTTGTCTGAATGTCTTTCTGTCTCAGCTCGCCGTGGTGTCCGACCCCGACCTGAACGACGCCGCCCTGCGGTCCGGCAGCAGCCCCGCCTCCCCGTCTACCTACCGTGGCGCCCGCAAACACTTCCCTGGCCCCAAGCCGTACGGCGTTCCCGTCGTCCCCGGCGACCCGGGCCAGCTGGTGTTCGCGCCGGCCGTCAGCATGTCAGAGCCGCTGTCGGTGGCGTGTGGCACGGAGGATGACTTCGAGCTGGATCCGTTCGCCATGGGCTACGGCGGGCAGAGGAAGATCTACCGGGGGCGGGGGTCCAGGGGCAGGAGCAGCTACGACCCGGGGAGGGGCAGGCGTCGCCACGGCGACCAGGGGGCGGGGACTAATTTCTTTAACTCCTCCTTCAGGGCGCGGGGTCGGGAGAGGGGCTACTAGCTTCAGCCAATGAGAGAGCAGCATCTCGAACACTATGTTTTCGTTCTGCTTCTTCCGCTCTGCATGTACAATCTGAAGTTTACATCTCTGAACGGCTGAATGTAAGAATTAAAGGGGCGGGGCGGGGCGGCGTCTAAAATCCATGTAACATTAAATTAACGTGGGGACGAGGAACCCATTGGAAATAATTTGCTCTGTTTTCCCTCCTGTTTAATGCGAAGCGCTGCTGCCTCTCCATGCTGAGAAAAAACCTGTTTCCCCTCCAAAACTCCAATTTCCCACCGTCTTTCTGTCACTTCAATGCATCGTAGCGCCTGAACATGAGTTGTGGCGTCTAGGTGATGCGTTTGTAGGGCTCAGGTTTTATTCAGCGCCGTCTGTGTGTGTGTGTGTGTGTGTGTGTGTGTGTGTGTGTGTGTGTGTGTGTAGGTTTGTTTCTGTGTTTGCTGCTGGTTTCACTTTCTTTCTTCACTTTAGATCTAAACTCTGAGGAATCAGTGCCTTAAGTTTGCTACTTTTATTTGATGAGGAACACTGCTGTACAGAACAAAGAATGTCTGCCTTGGATTTTTCTATGTGGTTAAATAAAAAGTTTGGTTCAAAGCTTTAGTTGGCTTCTTTTAATGTTGATAGTCAACATAACATTTTTTTAAAAATGCTTCAGAAAATATCAAACATAAAAATATGACATTCATGTATAACAATGGTACAAAGACCAATTAAAATCTTATAATAGTTTATGAGCTAGTTCAAGTGTTTTCTACAAAAATCCTACAAAAGTGAAAAACTGATCATGTGAAATAAAACTGGAAACTTATCAACTTTGATCAAGTTGTGATATACCACAGGGATCAATACTTGGTTCAATACTTAGTATTTTAATAACATTTTTAAAATATAATTACAATTTTTTAAAATGTTTTTAACATTAAAAGGAGTAAGCATGCTGTTGCAGGGGGGAGGGAAAGAAAAGTCATTTTGGAACTAAAAATAAAAGCATTCTGATTGGCTGGTTCAGAATTCCTGAAACTTTTCCTGCTTCTCTTCTGCTTTCTGATTGGACGACTGTCCAGCTGCTCCTCCAATCACATTAAGAGGCTCGTTTGTTTGACTCCAGATCTGCTGCTGTAGTTTTTATAGCTGTGGTTTAATCTGAGCAGTTTCTCCGTGTTTTAATAAAACTTCTGCTTTATTTAGTTGATGTTCAGTTTTTGAAGAAGAGTTGCCTGGAAAAATAACAGATTAAAGCTGGAACTGAAATTTTTATTTTATGCTGATCCTGAATCAAACCTTTCATTCTGCGTAGAAACGTCAGGTTAACTCTCTAAACAATTAGAAGCTACAGCTCAGACCTGCAGTTGCCATTTTGAATTTTCTCAGTTTTAAATTGGATTTATTATGCAAAATTAACTTTTTTCACATTTTTGTACATCTTTGGTTTTACTGCTTCTAAAAACAGCCCAGATGTTTTTTTTAAGGGTCTGGAAAATAACCCATTTCAAAAAGCTTCCAGTTGAGTCACATTCAAGGCCACTGTGCCGTTACCTAGCAACCCCAGCACAGTACAGCTGGTTTTACCTGCTGGAAAAGCAAAGTGTTTTGTTGATTTACCATCCAGAAGACACTTGCTGCATTATGGTTGGTTGTGAAGGAGGCTCTACTAATACTTTTCAAAGATGCATAGCTGCATAATTCTGCATCTGTTGCAGCCATTTTTATGCTAAATGTTGAGTTGGGGGAGTGGCCAGCAGCAGCTTATTTGGATTCAAAGTGACAAGATCCCCTAAAATAAACGAAATAGGCAGAACTGATCAGACTTGTATAAGAACGATTTTGTGAAAAAATTGTTTTATAGTCCATAAATCTATGGAATAATAATCAGCAGAAAAGATGAGGAGTCATTTCCAGGTCCGGAAGCGTCTTTTTATTATGACTTGTAAATGCATGAGTGATAAAATACGCTGCTGAATGTTCCACAACGCCGCTGCCTGGTTAGCTCCGCCCACACGGTCGGGCCGACGCCACGCAGACGTCTTCATCATCTGACACGTCACAACATGGCTGGATACTGAACGCAGCTCTGTACAGAAAGGCTGATGCGTTTTATTTTTGTTGATTCTTATGTTTGTTTTTTTATCACGTTGGGGGTGAAACGAGGCCCGGCTGTAAACGTGGAGGCGACGCGTTGCCGGGGCGACGGCCCGCAGCCGGGAGGTGGCAGTCAGTCACGCCGGACGGCGGCTTTAGTCATCCAGGAAGAAATAGTTCCCGCTCTTCTTCTGCTCCGTGTCCTGGAAAAGACGAGGAGGGAAGGAAATTATTTTTGGCGACGTTTCATATTCATCAGAGTGTCGTCTGCATAGAGGCGTCGCTCACCTTGATGGAGTTGAGCTTGTTGATCCTCGGCCTGAAGTTGTTGGGGTCTCTCCTGAACGTGATCTCCAGCAGCGACAGGAAGCGGTTCATCCCGGCCAGAAGGCTCTGGGGCCTGAAGGAGAATCATTCAGGTTTAAAAACAACGCGTTTCAAAATGGCAGCCTCAAAAAGATCAGAAAAAAATGAGACCCAGAAATTTTTCATCTGAGTTTATAGTTAAAAGAAAATAAAAGTTAACTGATTATAATGGTATTTCTGATGCTCATTTTCTGATTCAACTGTTTTGTTCTTCAAGCAAAAAAATGAAAGTTTAAGACGCCATAAGAACTGTGGTAATAAAATATTGCATATTTCCTTATAATCAAAAGGACTGTAATAAAAATTTATATTCTCTCGTAATAAAGTCATACTATATTATCTGACAATACGATTTTCCTCCACAGAACTCACGGCCATCTAAAATCAGATGGTATAAGGTTAGCTTTCAGCTGGTTAGGTTAGGTTAGGGGGGTCATGATCCAAACGTTTGCTGTTTGGGGGCGGAGCTTACGTGTTAGCCGCGGTCTTCTTGGAGGGAATACCGTCGAACACGATGACTCTGTCGGCCAAATATGTCGCCATGATGAAGTCGTGCTCCACCACAAACGCCGTCTTCTTGGCGTGAAGGATGTACCTGGGAGAAAAAAAACAGCAAAAATGTTAAACAGCAGCGCCCCCAACAGGAAGACAAATATAAGAGCAACACATTTCAATCATCAGTAGCAAAGTTTTGCTATTGTCTGTCCATTCTGAAGCATTACGCAACTTGAATTGACAAAAAAAAATACAGTAATAACCCAACTACAGCAGAACTGAATGAATATTTAAAATACTTTTAATGATTAATTTAAATATCGAGTTAGTTTGATCCATTTCTCAATTTGATGGTTTTGAAGATTTTTTTCCTCTGAAATCGATAAATTCATATTTTAACAAAGGATTAATAAACTACAGTGTCCAAAATATGGTGTGAAAGAAAACTATGGCAAGCCATTTAAAATAAAATGGCTAATAAAACTATTATTACGATAATAGTAGGATAAAAAAAAAGCAAATGCAATGCATAAAAATAATTTAAAAAGTGAATAAATAAAAGATTAAAACAAAAATCTAAGAAGGTGAAACAAAAATGTTGCTAAACAGAAAAACAAAAAATTGTGGTGTCTGACATTTTGTTTTAGATTATTGGTGTAAATCTACAGGTTCCATCAGTTTCCAGAGTCAAATTTTCCTTCCATATCTGAAGTTTAACACTAAAGTTAACTTTGAGTTTGTGGTAAATATTTTGCTAGAAGTTAAACAGTAAAACCAAAAACATTCAGATGGTGAAACAGGAACTAAACCTGGAAATATTTCAACAAACTCAAATTGTTGTGGAAGAAAACTTTCATTTTAACCCATTTTATTTCAAATGGATTTGATATTCTTTGTTTTCTCCACATAATAAAATAAATCTCTAAAAGCTGAAGCCGTTTAAAACCCAGTTTCTGAAGGAAAGGTGAACCAGAAGAGGCCGAGTGTTTGTGCGTCACCTCTTGATGACCCTGGCAGCCATCAACCTCTGCTCAGAGTCCAGGTACGCAGACGGCTCGTCGATCAGGTAAACGTCGGCCGGTTTGCCCAAACACAGTGTGAGGGCGACTCTCTGCAGCTCACCACCAGACAGGTTCTGCACCTGGAGAACGAGGAAGAGGAGGAGGAGGAAGGTTAACCCAATAGGAGACTCTTTACTACGAGTTATTTTAAGATGTAACGTCTATTTTAGGCGTTCAGGACCAGAGCAGTGAGACTTTTTCTACAACCAGCAATTTGACTCAAAACAAACAGCTTCCTGTTCCTGTTTGTTTTAGCGCTAAGCTAGTGCTAGCATGTTTACTTTGTTTTTATATGACTTGTTGATCATATTGAAACAAATCTATACTATTTTGAAAAGATGCGATCTATAGTAGTAATGAATTCACAAGCAGCTATTTGACTCAAAACAGATTCTTGCTCCTGTATGTTTTAGCCCCAGGCTAATGCTAGCATGTTTACTTTGTTTTTGTGTGACCTGTTGATCATTTCACCTTGCAATCTATTTTAGATTGGTTTGACTTTTGAAAAAAAGTCAAATGTTAGTCTATTCAGCCCAGTTTTCTATATTTAAATCACAATGATTCAAAATGGCACCTCTCTCTTATTGCAGTTGTTTTCCCTGAACCAACGTTCCTCCTCTTTGTAGCTGAATTTCTCCATAATGACTAGAGAAAGATGAACAACCACCATTCGTTACGCGTGATGGTGACGTTCCTCACTAAGTTTGTTTACTGTGTGACGTTTAATCTGCAGTTCTTACGTCCTGGTCGATGATGCTCTCGATCTGCAGCGGCTTCATGACGTCGGTGATGAACTGCGGGTGCGTGTAAGCGTCTCTGATTTTCTCGTGGAGCAGAGCTCTGACGCTACCCTGCAGCCACAAACATGAAACATTTAGCCTATTTTAAAAAAACTCTTCCTATTTTTTATTTTAGTTGCTGAATGCTTCACCTTAAACTTGGGGCTGATGGTCTGAGGTTTGTAGCTGACGTTCAGGATGGGAACTTCCCCTGAAAGACGCCAGGAAGGTCAAACATGAGACAGTAAAGATCTTTTACCAGTAATGAGGAGGAAAACTCACCTCCTCCGTCAGGTTTGAGTCCTCCAGCCAACATCCTGATGAAGGTCGTCTTCCCTGTGCCTGCAGACAGCATCAGGTTACTGGACTGTGGGTCGGTCAGGACCCGGTCAGAACCGAACCAGCAGCTTACCGTTCTCTCCCAGCATCACCATGATCTCAGAGTCGGTGAACTCTCCTCCTTTGATGTCCAGAATGAACTCGCCCATCGTCTTCGCCATGTCTGGGTACTGAAACCGACAAACAGCCTCATGTTAGGAACAATCTGGGATTTCTGAGGGTCACAACATGTCAAGATTAAAGAAAGAACAACATAAAATTACTGGAAAAATTTTATTTTAATGAGAAATAAGCTCACTTTGCGTAGATCTTTAAAAATAGATTCAGTTGTTTGCATAAAGTCCTACTACTGATGCTAATTCAATACTGACGTATTAAAAGATCAAATATTGGTCAAATTTAACCCAAATTCTACATTCTCAACATTCCTCATTTTAATTTTGTTATTTTTCAGATTGGATTCTCATAAAATTACAACTTTATCCTCGTAATTCAAACTAAAATTCTCGCAGCCTGGCCCTGATATTCCATCGTAGAGTCGACATGAATTCAAAGTTTAAATAAATATAAGCTGTCAAACAAGATGGCCGCCCTAGCCGCACTGACAAGGAGATTTTCCAAGAATTAAAATGTCAAAAACCAAAGATTGGGTTAATTGATTACATCTATTTATGGCCTGTCCTAAATGAAAGTGGAGAGTCGGTGTAGAACTAAATGAGCATAAACTGAAGTATAAACTCGCCTGGTAATGCCTCAGCCGCTTCACCTCCTCCTCATTGGCCGTTTCTGCCACTTTGAAGACCAACGATGTTTCCCGAAACCTGAGATTCTCCGTGGGAACGTAACCGTCCAGGAAGATGTTGATACCTGGAAGATTAAAAGAAGAAGACAGAGAATGAGCTTCAAGAGCTAGAACCTCCATGTTAGAGCAGATTCCTATTTAAAGAATTTAAGAATGTTTTCTTTTTTTATATATATATATTTTCCAGCTTAAAGTAACCTATTAAATTTCTGAAGTTAATAGGTTCTGTCACCAGAAGGGTTTGAAAAGTTGCTAAATTGGCACCAGAGCTTCTTCCATTCTGACCGTAGAGCCTAATTAAGTGTCTCTACAGATTTATTAAAATATGTCTGTGGGGTCAGAGTTCAGCTTTCAGAGGGTCCAGGACCAACAGGCATCTTTGTTTTTATAAAATAAAGCATTTGTTCAATTCATTTGGCCTCAAATTCAAAAGCAAAATCAGAGAAAGATTATGAATAAAATAGATTAATGGCTTTCCATACGTCCTCTTGCATTGCTTTGGTGTGGAATGTTTTAGATAGTCTGAACAAAAATCAAAGTAAACATGAACAAATCTGCTGATTATTTTTAGTTTCTCTGCTTGTGCCTTCATATCTGAACCCAGACAGTCGGAGATTAACGGGGCGTTTCGGTCTGACCTTCCCGGACGCTGAAGGGCATGGTGACGACCCCGTAGGCGCTGGGGACGCCGTACAGGCAGCAGATGAAGTCCGACAGGTAGTCCAACACGCTCAGGTCGTGCTCCACCACGATGATGTACCTGAAGCACAGAGTTATTAAACCAAAGCAGAATACAAAAAACCTTAAATCCCACAAGTCTGAACCAGAAGTGATCCGCGCCATCTTGGTAGGCAAGAGCAGCACAAAGCATAGCAGACCGATGGCTTCAAGATCAACAAAAAATATATATATATGTGGACTCTCTTGACCAATGTGTGAGATAAAGACAGAAATAAAATGGCTGCTGTTGGGATCGACCCAAATGAGACGCAGAAGGAAAATATGTCAGACCTGCTATTAGCTAGCTAGCTAATGAACATGAGAGGAGATTCGCCTGAAATCAGTGTTTAAATGGATTAGTAAAGGACGTACAAACACTCTGTGTGAATAACAAGGTTCTGGTGACTGGCAGAGTAAGTTCATGTAATAAAACGAAGGCTACATGACCCTCTTAGCTAGCAGATAAAAGCTACATAACTAAGCTAATTTAGCTAGTTCGGCAGTAAGTACTACAGTAAATATCACTGATGTTTATCTTAGCATTAGACAGAGGTGGATAGAGTACTCAAATATTGAGATCAAATAACAGTTGTAATGTACTTAAACTGTTTAAGCTAGTTTTAAGCTTGTGGCTTGCTTGTTGTTGTCATAGCAACTGCCTACCAAGATGGCAGTCAGTTACAAAGTTCCAGGAAGTGACATCACATGAGAACTACGTATAAACCTGCAGGCGCCGCTCACCTGTCGGGGGTGATGAGCGAGCGGATTGTGATGGCCGCCTTCAGCCGCTGCTTCACGTCCAGGTAGCTGGACGGCTCGTCAAACATGAAGCTGAGAACAGAAAACAGAACCGTCAGGATCCGGGCTCGGCTCTGAGGTCCGGTTAGAAACCCGAGTCGGACTCACATGTCGGCCTTCTGGATGCAGACCACGGCGCAGGCGAACCTCTGCAGCTCTCCTCCGGACAGATCCTCCACGTTCCTCTCCCGCAGGTGACTCAGATCTGCCGGGAAAAGAGTTTTACTCGTTTAATCAATAAAAATATCAAACATTCAGCCTTATTTTTAATCAAAGGCTTCCTTTGATTGATATTAATGTCACATGAATAATGGTGGTCGAAAAAAAGATGCAATCAGGAAAAGAATCTGAAGAAGAGATGAAATGTTTTGATGTAATTGTCATTTTCATGTCTGCAGCCACTAATAAATCAATAATCAATGATCAAATCAAAAAACGTTAAAAACTGAACTAATTACCCTGGTTCATAGAAAGTCGCAAGATTATAAACAATCATATAGAATGAAATTATTCATAAAGTACAGGAGCCGTAGTTTGTTAAATTTGATCAAATTTGTAAAATTTTAAAAATTTATTAATCTTTAAACTTAAAAAACTATTTTTAAATTGAATTTAGAACATGTAATTTAATTTCCTCAATTAAAAAATGCTTTTTAAAATCAAATTTGCCAAATTAAAAAATTTACAAGATTTATTAAATGTATTAATTTTTAATTTACAAATTTGTTAATTTTTTTATTTGCTCCATTTGAAACAAACTGTGGCTCACATGGTTTATTTTATTTCATTTCATATTTAAGTCATATTTAATACCTTACAATACAACACTTCTATATATGTTTATTTAAAGTTGTATATAGATTGTGGTTATATTATATTTAGTAATATTTAACACTGGATTGTGTGAACAAATAAATTTCCCATTGGAGATCAATAAAGTATTTTTTTCTCCTACAGCAGCAATTATTAAATTATTGACCAAATTAAAAGAGAAATTTGCATAATCCTTGCTTTCATCTTGACAGAAAAACTATTTAGCAATTTATATCCAGAGAGAAAACACGTTTTACGCGTTAAAACATCAACCATCTTCTCATATTTTATAGAAATCCGATAATAAACAAAAACGCTACGACCATTTTTACTCCTCCCACATTGGAACAGTTTGCAGTAGCGCGTCGCTAGCTGTAGCGGCTAACAGGCTAGCGGCTAACAGGCTAGCGGTCCAGTAATGGATGATGGTTTCTACCTAGCTGGTCGCAGATGATGTCCTGAGTGTCTGTGTCGTCTTTCCTGCTCAGGATGGCCCCTACTGACCCCTGCAGGCGGAAACGAGTCATTACAGCAGGTGGAGACGCGAACCGAAGCCTGGACTGAAGCGGCTGCCGGTTTCACCGACCTTGACGGTTTTTGGGATCTGGTCGACGTACTGCGGCTTGACGATGGCCCTCAGGTCGTCCTCCAGGATTTTAGTGAAGTAGTTCTGCAGCTCAGAACCTCTGAAGTAGGTCAGGATCTCCTGCCAGTCTGGAGGGTTCTGAGGCGCACAAAAATACGAGAAAAATTACACAAAACTGGAAGAAAATGAAAATACATGGAGGATAAATCAGTGAGAGAGCCAACATTACACATCTGTCACATTAGACTTTAGATCAACATTATAAATATTACTAAAGTTATATTTTTACTTTCAGATATGAAAACATGAATCTTATCTTTAGCAAACAAAAGTTCTTCCACCCTCATTCTTATCATAAACAAACTGAAACCAAATACCGTATTTTCTGGACTAGAAGTCACAGTTTTTTTCATACATGCTTTTTTCCTCTTCATGAGAAATTTTTTAATTTATGTGACTCAGTCAGGAAAATATGGTAGTTAAAGCTGCCCAATATGTTGCCAACAGAGGTAATGAACTTACTTTTTTAAAGATATCATAACATTTCTACATGTCTGTCACACTGGACAAAAAATGTTGTTGCTCAAAATGTTAAAGAGGAGACGAAGGACAGGAGAAAAGAGACAGATGTGAAAACCAACGGCTCCGACACTCACATCAAACTTCCCCAGGTTGGGTTTCTGTTTCCCAGCCAGGATCTTCAGGGCCGTGGACTTCCCGATACCGTTGGTTCCCACCAGCCCCAGAACCTCTCCGGGTCGGGGAATAGGCAGCCTGCAGCAACAAGCAGAAACAAACCTCAGATCATCTTCAGACTCATCCTGCAAGGAAACGAATCACTGGGGACCAAAGAGGAGAGATTTACCAGACTGTCAGCAAAATCAAGACCTTTTATGGCCTTTTTAAAGACACCTTGGATTAAAGTTAAGACCAAAAAGCCTGTAAATATACGGGACGGTTGGTGGATCCTGCTGAGTTACAATCAACCACATCAGAGCTGTGATAGTTAGTAATTTGCGTACCTGTGCAGTTTGAAGGAGTTGGCACAGTATCTGTGAGTCGTTTCTTTCTCCAGGTTGCTGGGAAGGTTGACGATGGACAACGCTCCGAACGGACATTTCTACGACGACAACAGGAAGTGAGGAAAAGAAACCTGACTAAACACACACAAACAATCCAATCTGTGTGCGGCTACCTTGATGCAGATGCCGCAGCCTATGCACAGCGACTCTGAGATCCAGACGATCTTACTCTGAGGAGTCACCTCGATGCACAGCTTACCTGCAAACACACGCAGCTCATCAGCTTCCTGCAGCCGCATCATCAACAACAACAACAGCGCTCCAGTGTCCAAACACTCACCCATGCGGACCACCGGGCAGCTCTTCTTGCACTCCTGACGGCATTTTTTAGGCTTGCACTTGTCGTGGTTGACGATGGCGATCCTGGTGTTCTTATCCGCCATGTTGGAGGGCTGGAATGACGGACGCTAGCGCCTGCGGAGCTGGAAGGAGGAGGCAGACAGAGGAGAGAAGACGAAGGAAAAGAATCAAACCTTTAATCTTTACTGCAGCAGCGGAGACAGAACTGCTGAGTTCATTCAGCTGATTCCAGGTCTGTGTGAAGCTGAACTCAGGCTTCCTCTATTTAACTCAGCGACGCTAAAAAAAGAAGCGCTAAACTAACAGAACAGGAAACAAAATCAAAGAGTTGGAAAGGAAACTAATATAGGAATCAACTGAATTCAAGCTGGATGTAAAATATTTTTCATTCAATAAAACAGGAAAAACAGGAAGAGTCCAACAGTTTATGACCCACAGAATTAAAGATTAAACTTTTAATATTATAACTCATATTCATTTAAGATTTCCTCAGAGTTGCTGTAGAGGCTGATGACAGGACGAGCCTCCTGTAGCAGTCTGTAGTTCTTACAGCTCTCCTGCTGAGGCCTCTGACTGAAGACTGTCACTGTGAGTTAATGAGCAGGTTTTGTGCATTTATATGATGTAAAAAATGAATGATAGACCTGCATTTACAGTAGGGTTAAAACGATTAATCGTGATTAATCGATTATTGAAATAATCAACTGATTTAGTAATGGATTAATCATTAACTGGACTATACAGAACAACGTAATCAGAACAATGTTTAAGCAAAAACTATACAATTTATTTATTTTGCATTTAAGATAAAAAAAACCCCAACTTGTCTGTAAATACATGATTGCATTTAGGCAATAAATCATTATTTTCTTATTTTAAAAATAAATTATTTGTTTATTTGCATCTTTAAATGTATCCTAATATACTATAATATTTAAGAAAAGCTTAAATGAAAAATCTACATTATGTGCCAATTTTTAAATTTGATTAATCGTCTTAATAATCGATTGATTGATACGATAACTGTTGGTCGTGGCCCTAATTTACATTTATTTTGTGGTAGGTAATAGATCCTCACATTTATTGAAAGATAAAAACACACTTTAGTTTTTTCTGGGAGAATATTAGAATCTAAAATGAGTAAATAAAGGGGAAATTTAAGCATTTCAAAGAGCTTGAACTCCGTGAGGAACAGATAGAAGAAACCAGCATGGTGAACATTAATGGGTTTCAACCATCTTGTCTGATGCCAAATCCTTCAAAATTTGAATTGCAGCTTCTTAGTTCAGACCCTGACAGAGAGGAAAGTTATTTTTAGGCTCGATCAGGATTTTCAGCTGCAGCATCTGATCCTGTCCGGTTCTGATAAACCCAAACACTAAACGGTTTCTTTCTGACGTCTGGTGGTTCCTCTGCAGCCTGCGTCACGCCTGCATGTTGGACCGGGCCTGTAACTGTTCAAAACCACCAGACATGATTGACCAACATTTAACTCCGAATCACTGACGACGCATTCAGGTTTTCTGCGTCCAAATGAAACGTGACGGGCGGTGGCGACCAGCATCTGAGGTGGATTTACTCCAGAATCCATTTACAAACATCAAATCAAACATAAGCCGAAATCATCAACTGATCCAGTTGCTTGTTAAAACACAGAAATATGTGCTCTAATATATATGTTAGGTTGTTAAATTGTGAATATAATGTTAAATTCATTAGAAACCAAGCGGAGTTCGGGAGATTACCCTTCCGTTTTTACAGCCTAGTAAGAAATATTTGGTTTCTGCTAACCAATAAGCTCTCATTGAGAATTAAAACGGATAAATAATCAATTTTAAATCCTCAAAGCAAAGCTAGAAAGAGTGACTAGATACAGTCAGTAGGGGACGCTAACAGTTAGCGGTTAGCTTGAGGCCCGCACCGTGACAGCTGCTCATTCTACAGCAACAAACAGAGAAAACCAAACAAAATCCTGGGTGACAGGTTGAAAACTCACCCCTCTTCGGCTCCCCTAACCCGTCTTCGGTGAAAATTAAGTATAGCAGCCGATTAGAAACAAATATTTGGGAGTAAAACTTGTTTTTTTCCTCAGCAACGTGTTTCACTTGAAGCCGGCTGGAAAGATGGCGGGAGTGACGCACATTTTGGTGCGACGCGGTGCTGTTGTGACGTTTACAAGAAGCGACAAGAGCAGGAGCAGGAAAATAGCAGCAATAATTTCTTTTAGGCTTTTTTTCTAAGTTTTTTTAATAAAATACCATCTCATGTGTTGACACGGTGTCTTTTGAGGAATATATTTAACGCTTATTGTGAGTTCCGCTGGGATGGTTTTGTTTTAAACTGAGTTTTAGCGGTTTCAGAGGAGTTTTGGTGTGAAAACTTCAGGTACGAGCCGCTAGCTGCGGCAATTTGTTTATTTGGTGTTTCGGTCGAAATAAGTGGTTGGTAATTATATCTGGCATGGCGAATTGTTCGCAATATCTTAATAAACGTGTTCAGATCCTGAAACTGATCATCTAATGTGCTTATAGTAGTTTATGTGTAAATTAGTTTTAAAAAATTTACAAGAAATTCGCTTTGAGTATTAGAGCAAAACGCAACTAAATATCGCTTCTCTTCCGTCTCCATAGTTGCAGGATGGCCACCCCGAGCAAGACCCCACCCGGTGCCGACCCGAAGCAGCTTGAGCGGACCGGGACGGTCCGGGAGATCGGCTCCCAGGCGGTGTGGTCGCTGTCCTCCTGTAAACCAGGTAGGAACCGCTGCACCGGATCTACAGGAACACACACATTTAGAGGGGTGTTTTCTGTGGAAAACACGCGTCCTGTGCGCAGGGTTTGGAGTGGATCAGCTGAGGGATGACAACCTGGAGACCTACTGGCAGTCAGATGGATCCCAGCCGCACCTGGTCAACATTCAGTTCAGGTATTTCTGGAAAATCCTTCCAGACACATCGGGTCTCTTCTTACTTCAGATTCATGCTGTCTCTTATATAAACCCAGTTCCTTCCCTATTTATGTGTAAAATTGTTAAAAATATGTTAGAAATCATGTTGAATGTACATTTATACATACAAATAATCTCAATACATCACTTTCAGTACTCTACTCTGTACTAAAGTTTGTAGCTTTTCTTTTAATCTCTACATAAGTCGTCAAAACTTTCATCTAGCCAGACGGAAAACGATAAGAAAATAACAATTAGACTAAGATTTCATTATTATAATATGAAATTTTGGTAACTGCGTCATTACTGAATCATTTCTTTCAATCTTGTAAACTTAAAGTGCTTTAAAATAATATTCACGTACAATAACTTTTCAAACTTTGTCACATTGAAACTTCTATATACTATACTGGGATTTATTTGTGCTAGTTCAACTAAAAGTAGGTCACAATTGTGAACTGATGGGAAAAGATCCGTGTTTTTAGCAGTAACACAATCTGAAAAGTGTGGCATGCTGCTCTAAATCAGTAGCACCACCTTTCCGTTTAGCTACAGCTACAAATCTTTTGGGATTTTTCTCCAGCAGATGAGATTTTTGTAAAACAGCTCCAGCTCAGTCGCACTGGATTGATTCTTTATTGGATTTAGCTTTTGGGCTTTGATTGGGCCATTCTAACACATAAATAAATGCATGCCACACTTTTCAGACATGTATTTGTTTAAAAAAAATTATGGGAAGCTTTTGGCTGAAATAGAAAAATGTGTAGGTTTGATTTTACTTAATATGAACAGAAGAAGCTACAAGCAGTTTTTAACTTCAAGCACAAATGCTTACGTGTCCTACTTATTCTACGTATTCTGAAATTTTAGAGAAAAGCAGATTTTAGAGCAGAGTTTTGCAGTTTTACTGTTATTGTTTGTTACGTTTCTGATTTCTGTCGTATCTTTGCCTCTGATTGGACCTCTGGTCGTCTGCAGGAGGAGGACGACGGTGAAGATGTTGTGTATTTACGCCGATTATAAATCAGATGAAAGTTACACGCCCAGTAAAATCTCTGTGAGAGTGGGCAACAATTTCCACAACCTTCAGGAGATCAGGGTGAGTCTGTGTTTCTGCGGCTCAGACCGTCACAGCTGCTGGATGTTAAACCCGTCCAATTGTTTCATCTTCGTCTCTGCAGCAGCTGGAGATGGTGGAGCCCAGCGGCTGGATTCACATCTCTCTACTAAATCAGGTAAAAACATCCAGATCCTGTTTTTTGGATTCAGCGAAAACAAGAAGCTGTGCAAAACTTACCTTTTTCTTCTGCCTGTTTTAAATATAAAAACATGTTTCAAGGGGTTGAATGGTTGAAGAGATCTGTGATTAAGGCCACTGATTTAAACCTGTTTTTATTTTTTCAGTCCAAAACTGCGACAAATTATTAGGGCCACATTAGGACAATAAAAAATAAAATTACGAGAATAAAGTCGTATAAGAGTAAAGTTGAAATAACATGAGAAAAAGCAATATACTACAACGTTATTCTTATAATTTTATGACTTTATTCTCGTAATATTACATTATTCTCAAAATATTCTGACTTTATCGTCATGTTATTTGAACTTAATTCTCCTCATTTGATCTTCTTATTTTTTAAGTATGGCCTTAACACTTCTTTGCACAAAACAAACCCTGCATTTTAAATTTTTATTTCCATGAATTATCTGTTTATTTTATCTCAGTTGTTCCTGAAACTATTTTAAATACCCGAAAACTGCATTTTATTTCCTCCTGAACTCAGATGTAATTCCGGGTTTCACCACCTGGCGGCAGCGTTGTTCTGCAGCACAAAACTTTCAGACATTAGTATTTAGATTTTTGTTTTTACCACGGTACAAATTAAAAGCATCCGTGAAGTTTTTCTGTGTTCATTTTTGATGTTTGTTCTGTTGTTTTTTTTCAGTGTGTAATTTTTAATTTCTGTGTTTTTCAGCGAACAAACGAACCAATCAGTACCTTCATGATCCAGATCGCCGTGCTCGCCAACCACCAGAACGGCAGAGACACGCACATGCGGCAGATCAAGGTTTACACGCCCGTGGAGGAGAGCTCCATCGGCAAGTTCCCACGATGCACCACGGTGGACTTCATGATGTACCGCACCATCAGGTGATCCGATCCCACCGATCCGGGACTCTCGGGATCAGAGGACAGAAGACGGAGACTGAGCTGCTTGTCTGGAAGACCGACGGGTTCAACCGATCGGCTTCCCACTGGTTATGATTGGGTTGGGATATTTCAGGTTGCCAATATTTAAAGTTGCTTTAATGAGGGACTGAAACTGGGTTTGGAGTGAAGCCCTTGTGCCAACAATTCCTCTGGGTTTGTTTTTTGACTGTGAAATAAATGTTGTCAAACCAAAAATGTGACTCTTGTTTATGAGTGAAACATAAATGACATTAAAATTCATAATCCCAGATCAACAGAGAATCGGTTCTCTAATCCAGAGGAACTAGAGTGCCAAACTGTATTAAATTAATCTCTTTTCTCAAACCTAAACACACAAATTCACCTTTAAGACAATATGGAAAATAGTTCTCGAGTGTTTTGCAAATGTATTAAAAATAAAAATAGAGTAGAAATAGCCCAGGTTCTGCTCATATATCCCAAACAAACAACCTCTCCAGCCAGGAAACAAAGATCCATAAACTGTATTTTCAATAAACCTGACAAATTTAAACTATTGTCTGCAGTTGTTTCCTGCAACATTCTAATCTTCTGACACAAAAACAACTAAATCAGCAAGTCAAGCTAACATGGAGAATAATGGCTAAAGTTAAAGCTAACAGCCAGCAAAGGTCAAGCAAATCAGGGTGAAACTAAGAGTTTTCACTCGATTGGAGACCAAAACATTTCTTACATTTTCAGGTGGTGTGTGGTTCGCTTTCACACACTGTCAGTTACAAGAATAGAGTCATAATATGAGAAGTTATTTTTTGAGAATAAAGTCATAGAATTATGATTTTATTCTCATATTTTTCAACTTTATTCCCCTAATAATATGACTTTATTTTTGTAATTCTATTTTTTTTCTTACCTTGACCCAAACACTCCATCAATAATATGTACCATGAACATTTTTTTATCAAGACAAGTCAGCTTTATTTCTGTAACTTGTGAGTTAAAAGACTTTACATCAATTTAACAATTAAATTAAATTAAATATTGCCTTTGGTTTTTGTTAAATTCATTACACGCACCTACATTTTTAAAGTAGCTATTGCCTGAACACCTCGTCCCTTAAAAGCAAATAAACCAAAACAAAAAAACAAGAAATAAAGTTCTTAATATAAAGTGTGTTTAAAAGTTTAACTTCGAACAATAGGGGCCATTGTTCAAAGTTTAGTAATGACTTCAAGGTAAAAACTGTGGTGACTGAAATGACACTTTTCCCCAAACTAATCTCTATTTCAGTTTTATGAACTCAGCAGAGTCTCCTCCTCGGTAGGAATGTAAGTAGTAATAGAACTGGATCCCAGCATGCAGAGGCTGAGTGAATCTGGTCTGGACTCTGTGGAGGAGAGTCATGGTTTCAGAGACGCTGTAGAAACACAGAATACCTGCTCTGTGGTCCAGGTACACTCCTAGTCTGGAGGAAACTGGACCTGGTATCTGAGTTTCAGCACCATCATGCCAGAAAGTATAACCCGTTTTCTGACACGATATTGACCAGGAGCTCTCATTGAACCCAAATGCGCATTTGTTGGATTTCCCTGCTCTGCTGATGTTCCTGTATGAAACTGCAACATCAACTCCTCTTCCTCTCCTCTTCACCTCCCAGTAGCAACGTCCAGTCAGACTCTCTCTGCTCAGGACCTGGAACCAGTCAGTGAATCTTTCCGGATGATCAGGATAAGACTGCTGATGATTCATTAAAGTTACTTTTCTGTTCCCATCAGACAATAACACGTATTTGTTTGCTGTGTTTGGATGTAGTCTGATTCTACATGAATACTTTAAGAATCCAGCTCTGTTCTTTGGTTCTGGTTGTGCCAGGAAGACACCAACTTCAGTGACTCTATGTTCATCCAGTAAGCAGAGATAACAGATAAACTTCTGATCAGTACGACAGAAGATCTTCATCACCTCATCATGACGAGAGCAGATGTTCTCCTGGAGCTTCTTGCTGGGGTTCGCTAGGATGTGTTTCTGTAACGGTGGAGCATCACAATGAGGCTGGAGGTGATTCTTACAGTAGGAAGCTGGACAGGTTAAACAGGACTTGACAGCTTTCATCTTCCTCCCAGTGCAGACATCACAGGCCACATCTTCAGGTCCAGCATAGCAGGGGTCAGCTTGGTGTCCAGTCTTCTTCAGATCCTCCACCAACTCTGCTAACATGATGCTTTTCTCCAGGACAGGCCTCGGTCTGAAGGTTTTCCTGCACTGAGGGCAGCTGTGGATTCTCCTCTGATCTTCTCCATCCCAGAAGTATTTAATGCAGTTCATACAGTAACTGTGTCCACAGGGAATAGTCACCGGATGCCTCAGCAGATCCAAACAGATGGAACAGGAGTATTTCCTTCGGTCCAGGTGAAATCCTTTGTAAGACATTGCACCGTTCAGTCAGAACATTCCTGTAAGTTTCATTTCCTCACAACAGGAACGGCTCTGCTTGCTCATGTAAATAATAGGCCACGCCCAGAATCCAACATGTGACCCTGTTAGGGAGGAAATATGTTGTCATGATTGAGGGAGGAGACAGACTTTAACACCGTAAACAGGAATGATTCATATTTAATCTTTATTGTTTATTTACCAACTTTAAGAAGGTTGGTAAATAACCTCAATCAACTGCATTCGCATGTTTTATTGTTTTCTCTTTCTACCAAAACCTGGATGATGAAAAACTTCTGTCTGCTGATTTTAGTCATTTTGTTTTTAGAGACTTCATAATTCACTTTATTTGTTGTTTGTGCTGCTTTGTTTATTCTGGATATTTAAAATGTCTTCCAGCTCTAGTGTTAAATATTCATTAGTGTGTTCTTGCGTGATTATTATCCCATTACCATTTTATTACTTGAAACTGGTCTCAAAACAACAATACTATAGTTTATTGCAATAACTTCTTTGACAATTTATCATCCAGAAAACTTTGCTGTGGTGACAGGTTAACTTACACAGATTTTTGCTTTCAAATTCACAACCACTGGATATTTTTTAGCTAAGTAAAACACCGATTTGCACCACTTTTGAATGTTTTAATGTTTCCCAATAATAGGATTTTGACACTAGCTAAACAGATGTTTTGCTGGTTTTGAAAAAATGAAGTAAAATGTTTAAACCTGCTTCTAAAAACAGAAAAACACCTCAAACCAGATTTATTTATTCACATTTTTCACTCAAGCAGCCAGTTTTTCTTATCATTTAAAAACTTGTCTCCAGTTTTTGGTCTTCAATTGTTTCTGAGAGTCTTGCAGATTTTTTTTTTTTTAGGACTTTGTCTACTTTCAGTTTCAACAAAAATCCATCCACTTGACTTGAACAGATCAGAAGAAGAAAACCTGACCATATTTTTGAAGGAATAATAAAATAATAAAATAATTCCTGAATGCTTCGTTTGAATTTGTGACGATGAAGAAGTAACATATCTGATTACCTCCGTTTGGCCTGTAGGGGGAGCCGGAGCCGCTGGAGAAGCCAAGCAGCAGTCTCAGCAGGTTTGGTCTTTCGGTTCTGGTTTCTGTGGTAACTGGGTCTGTCACAACCAGTAAGCGTTGCTCCTTATTGAATCGCACTGATGTGTGAGTCAAATCAAATCAGGAAATCCAGCTGGGAGAAAACACAGATAAACACAAAACCTGACATGACGTTTAATCTGTCTAGAAACTACAAAGAACTCATTAGCATGTAGCATTTACATCACGTAGAGCTGTGTCAAAATAAAGGCTTGTTCGTGGTAGAAAAGTGGATGAGGTGTTTTTTTTTGTGTGGCTGTTTTGAAATTGATTTATTTTTGCATAACTGTAATGGAAACACTTTTTTCCTATCAGAGGAGTCACATGATCCACAACCGGAAGTTGGCACTGGCGCAAACCACGAAGAAGACGACAGGAAGTAGTTAGAGGAATTTTTTACATAAATATTTGAGGTGCGAAAAAATGTAGTCTCTGTCATTTTAATTGCATTTCTTATTTATTTAATGGAAACACAGCAATTAGGAAATTGTGTTTTTTGTTGTTTTTTAAATTTTTTTTTTACATTAGCCAAATATTAACCAAGATTTGTTCACATTTGTCATTTAAACGCAATAAGAACCAGAGGTTAGTCCTTAAAAACAGGTGAACCACAGAACTAACCAAAGATTATCAAAATAGGTTTACTTATTTGATCTTTCTTGCTTTAGATTCAGATTCACAGCAGATCAGGTTGGCTGGGCGAAGCTTTATATCACTGAGGCTCCTCACATAATCAGTTTGTGTGTTTATCCTGTTAATGTAATTGCCGTAAAGCGCACACCAACATCAGGGCCAGTTTCATCTCACTAAAAGCATGGCTCTGCCTGTTTTACGACCACAATACACCGGCATGATGATGACCAGCAGAAAGCTCTGGAGAGATTCACACAGCTGGATGTGCTTCCTTACACGGAGCAGGTGTTCGTGTTATTTGATCATATATCACATATATATAGACCGGCCTACGTAGTGTTTTCTTTGTGACCGATGGGGGTGTGTGGAGATGGAGGAGATGAAACGGGCCGACAGAAACGCAGCGCAGTGCTACGAGCTCAACATACATAATCAATCAGACCCCTGTGTGCACTGGAAAGATAAAATATGGGTTACACACAGCGTACTGGTGTGTGTAGGATGAAAAGAAAAGAAAAGCTCTGAGCCTGAGCAGCACACAGTAAAACACATAAAGCAATGATTTCTGATGCTTTAGATATTTGTGTTTTATCTTTCATTTATTTCTGATAGCGTTTGTGTTTTAAACTACATATGTTTCATACACAAGGTAAAATAATGACTTAAGAATCCAAATATAAGCTGGTATTTAAAAAAAACACAACAGGAATAATTACAGATTGAGGTTTTAATACAAGTTTTTTTTTTAAAAAGTATAAAAATGTAAAAGCTCTGACTGCTTTTAACAGTAAAATAAACATAAAGTTTCATTACAAAAACAAACAAAAAAAAACCCACTTGGAATTGACTTTTATTTAGATTAAGGCTAAGTGCTAGTAAGAGCCAAGCTAACAGCTGGTTAGTGTAAAGTTAGCATGTAGTCTAAGTCAAATGTGACTCAAAGTTATTGCTAGTAAGGCTAACAGCTCATCAGTTCATGGTCATTTTAGGCTCTAACTGTGGGAAACTAATGAGTCAAGCTAACTGCTACTCAAAGTAAGACTAACAGTAATATAATAGCTCATGAGGCTCAAGCTAGCAGCTTAAGGCTCACACTGACAGTTACTCAGAACTAAGCTAAAAGCTGTTTAGCATCAGTTAGCAGGTAGTCTGAGTCAATCTTACAGTGAGAGGGAATTGGCCTAATAGTTCATATCGTCCAAGGTAACAACTTGTCAATGTCAAGCTATCAGCTAGCCTGTGATTAGCTTAGAATCTGAGTCAGAATAATGACTAGCTAAGGTCAAGCTAACAGAGACTCTGGATGCTAACTCAGATTCAGACTAACCACTGATTATGTTGATAGTTATTTGACTGTTTTGCACTAAGGCATGTTTTCATCAGAAGGAAATGTACTGGGTCACTCTGAGCTGGAAAGTCAGGAACAAATTAAAATTTGAGAGATGAGGAAATAACTCTTGAAATACTCACGTTGTCAGGTTTGAAGCGTCCCAGCTGAGGACAATTCCAGGAAACTCTCATAGCATTCAGCAAAACACAAGTCAAGAGATCTGCATCAATCAAAAAATGAACGGCACTGATTGAAAATGCTACACACAAATACATGGACAGGTTGGAGTATAAATATGTCCCTCTCCCAGTGAGAGTCTATGAAAACTGTGTGAATATGAAAATTGTGTAAAAATGTAGGTTTGCCAAATAAAGCAGACAGAAACAGTCTGGTATGATGACTTGTTTTTATTATTAGCCACTGTTGAGGAAAAATGATTATTTTTAGTGCTTAATACAGTTAATCTTACGGCATGTGTAAAAGGTATATTGAACATTCTTATTTTGAACAAATTTCTTAATTTTGAACAGGTTTGTGTTAAGGATTTAAAATCAAATCAGATGGGCAAGCATTCAGCCAAACAGGAACCAAATGCAGATCTCTCAGTGGGGATCTCCTGCTGTGTAGCCAGAGCACAAGAGGCCATAAAATTAGCATATTCTGCAGGGCAGAAACACTGGAGCCTGGGGGAGAAAAACCTGTTTGGTTCACAGCAGATCAAAAGCCTTCCAGAAACCAACATCTGGGATGGTGTAAAAAAGGTTGAAACCACTAACATTTAATTTCTAAGACATTTTTCTAAGTATTAATACCATGTTTTTATTGAAGATTGTATTATCTCATTTTAAAACTACTAATCTAGTGAATGATGAATGTATTTGAAAATTGTACTATCTGTGACTATATCAGAATCAAATGGAAATTATTTGAATGAAAATGTTTTGTTTAGTATTAGAAATTGCTCAGGAATTATACCTCATTTTGTTCTGTTGAATTTATGTGTTATTTTGCCAAGACTCAATCTTGGGAGATGCTGGATGCAGAGGAACAAAAACTGGGGTTTGTAAAGATAACCTTTCCGTGAACCAAAATTACTGGATTTAAGTTTCTTCTGAGAATTTATGTAAGGAGAGATAATGGGAGAGACTTCAGATTTCACAGGTATCTGTGAAATCTTATCTTTTGTTTTCCTTTTACCCAAATGACTGTGGAGCCCAGGGGGCCGGGACGCAGCTGTTGGCTCTTTTGTTTTTACCAGAGAGCAAATGGTCTTTGATCTTTGGCGTAAATTAGGGGGAGTTCCAAGTTTCTCTGAGTGTCCAAGGTGGCTTCCAGTTGGCCGGCTGGAGCTACGCCTTAAGTGAATATATTAAAAAAGAAAGACACACCTTCAGTATAAGACTTCGTATACAGGAGAAAAAATTCAGAGAGCTGCCACCATTTTGTTTTTTCCATCGGCTCTCTCCAAAGACGCGTCTTTGTTTTTGTTTGTCTTTGTCTTTGTCTGTCTTTGTCTGTCTCAGGTAAAGAATGCATATCTCTGTTCCTCTGCAGCTTTGTTGATTCATGCGTTGCTTTGTATGGGATTAAACTCTGTGATTCTGTGACGTTAACATGCATTGTTGTTTTCCTTGTGGCTGCAAGTCGCTCGCTAAGAGGACCCGGGAGTTTAAGGAAGAGAGAGCCAAACTGTTTTCCAAAGTTAATTTATAAATTATTCTTCCTTAATACCACTTTTTCACTCCCCGAACTATTGGTGCCCAACGTGGGGCTTGGCCTTAACCCCATTTACCTAGAACTAATGGAAAAAATATGACATTCCTGGTAATTATTGATTATTAACATTACATCAGGCTCCACAGAGCAACTAATGCAGAAACATTTTAACACACATTATTTTCTAATCAGTTAATTTCCAACGACCTGTGATAATCATGATGTAGCAGTTTCTTTGTTTTAATATCTTGCAGAAATATAGATGGACAACAGCAAATACAGTACATATTGCAAAGACAGAGCAGCTTTATTAATGTATTTTAGGTACAAAGTAAAATTATGTACATTTTAGGTACAAGAATCAAAATTTACATTTGGTTGAGTAAAATTTGTAAAGGTAGATATTTCATGTGTATAAGCTACTGCAGTATCTGTAGCCAAGCATCTCATCCATAAATAGACTAAATCTAATCAAAACCAGAAATAAGTGAACTTTTAAATTAGACTCCTACGGAAAATGATTGACAGTTGAACATTTAATAATGATGACATAGTAAAACACAACAAGGAATATATATGAAAATTAAAGAATTAAACCAACTACTCCTATTACGGTTTGACGAACTCAGCTGTGTCTCCTCCTGAATAGTACAAATAGTAGTTAAAGAACCCAAACCCAGCATGTAGCGGCTGAGTAAATGTTGTCTGGACTGTGTGGAGGAGAGTCATGGTTTCAGAGACGCTGTAGAAACGCAGAATACCTGCTCTGTGGTCCAGGTACACTCCGACTCTGGAGGAAACTGGACCTGGTATTTTGGTTTCGACTTTGTTAATCCTGATTGTGTAACTTCTGCCATCACAACGCAAAGCCCAGGAGTTTTCATTGAAGCCAAAGGCACATTCATGCGAGTTACCTGCCCTGCTGATACTTGGGTATGAAACTGCCACTTCAACACCTCCTCCTCCCCACTCCACCTCCCAGTAACAACGCCCAGTCAGACTGTTTTTACTTAATACCTGAATCCAAGAACTGAATCGATCTGGATGATCAATATATGACTGTTTTTGTTTAGTCAAAGTTGCTCTTCCATCATCGTCAGACAGGAACAGATAACTGTGTGCTGTGTTTGGGTCCAGATTGACGTGTCGAACATATTCCAGGAATTCAGCTCTGGAATTTGGTTCTGGTCTAAACAGTAGAACATCGACTTCAGTGACTGCCTGTTCGATGTTTGTCCATGAGTCTCTCAGGATGTCCTGTAGTTTGTCTCTGAGCTCTGACACAGCTGCTGTCACGTCCTCAAAGTGTCTCAGAGGACGGATGTTGATGCTGGATGAGTGTGTAGACTCACTGAGTGCTGGCAGTGAGGGGTAGTTGAGGAGAAACTGGGTGTGATCCTCTGTGTGTGAGAGCTGCTCCAGCTCAGCGTCTTTCCTCTTCAGCTCAGTGATCTCCTGCTCCAGCTTCTCCTGAACATCTTTGACTCGACTCACTTCAGTTTCCTGCTGGGATCTGATCTGCTGCTTCACATCAGAGCTTCTTTTCTGGAGGAGACGGATCAGCTCAGTGAAGATCTTCTCACTGTCCTCCACTGCTTTATCAGCAGAGACATTGATGGCCTCCACCTCCTGTTGAAGCAGCTTCATATCTTTCTCCTGGTCCTGGATTCTCTGATGGATTTGTTGTCGACTCTCCTGAAGCTTCTTCTGCTTCTCAGCTCTTTCTGCTGCAGCTGGGACTGTTTCATGGCCTTTATGTTCCTCCATAGTGCAGAGATAACAGATACACTGCTGATCAGTGCGGCAGAAGATCTTCATCACCTCATCATGACGAGAGCAGATGTTCTCCTGGAGGTTCTTCGAGGGATTCACCAACTTGTGTTTCCTTAATGGCGGAACATTGTAGTGAGTTTGCAGGTGATTCTCACAATATGAAGCCAAACAAAATAAGCAGGACTTGACAGCTTTCATCTTCCTCCCATTGCAGACATCACAGGCCACATCTTCAGGTCCAGCATAGCAGTGATCAGCTGGAGCAGCTTGGAGTCCATTCTTCTTCAGATCCTCCACTAAGGCAGCTAGCATCATGTTTTTTTTTAGGACAGGTCTCGGTTTGAACTCTTTCCTGCACTGAGGGCAGCTGTAGATTTTCCTCTGATCTTCTCCATCCCAGTGGTGTTTAATACAGTTCATACAGTAACTGTGTCCACAGGGAATAGTTACCGGATCCTTCAGTAGATCCAAACAGATGGAACAGGAGAATTTATCCATCTGAAATCCTCTCTTCTCTAGTCCGGCTCTCGGTAAGAATGCCTCTGAGCTTCACCGGTACTTTTATCGCTTCCAGTGGACGTCATCTAAGGTGGAATGTACCTGATGGCCACACCCTTAGATTATCAAGATCTGAGAGGGTGAGGAAATAACTTTGATAGGTGGAGCTGTCAGTATTTCATAAAAAGAAAGTGGTGATGCCTGAAAAAATACATGATTCAACATTTCTCAGAGTGAGGATAAAAGCACTAAAAGCTGATAAAAGCTGTTCAAAACACCAGCAATTCACTGTAAAAACAAAATCTTACCAAATAATTTTGGTCTAGTTTCATCAGTATCTTAACATACTTGAAATAAGACAAAACTAACTTACAAATAACTTTTCAGCAGGACTTATTTTAATTAGTTGGTAATTAATAATGCCTTAGATGAAAATGTTTTGGTTCCATTTGCAGGTTATTTAACTTACAACACGACATTTTCCCCATAAGTGAAATAATCTGCCAATGGAACTAAAACCTTTTCACCAATATTAAGAAATTATTTATTTAAAACTAACTTCTATATCTTGCTGAAAAGCTACTTACAAGTCTTTTGTCTTATTGTAAGTGAACTAAAATATTTGCAGTAGAAACTAGACCAAAAATATTCGGTAAGATTTTATGTTTTTGCAGTGAACACCAGTAACCATTCCCTGATTTACTAGCAGCTGTTGTTGGGCAACAGAAAACCAACAATTCACAATAACTTGAGTTATTAATTAAAAGGGAGAGACATGAAATGAGAAGTTTGTTCATTAAGGAAACAATCGCTCATTGTGTGAACAATAATATAGATCCTGATATTATTGAAAAGGGCAGAAACTCTTACCTGCACTAAATGGAAAATATTTTAACAGTACACTCTGTAGCCTTAACATTTAACATAATTACATAATAATTATAATAATTATAATAATAATAGGTTGTTATTATACTGTCTGTTTCAGTTTTGAGCCGGTTTGTTTTTCACTCTGCCTGTTTGTTCCTGTTTGTTCCAACCTGCAGCTGAAAAACATCGGTGATCCATCATGACCCAGGAGGTTCTGCTGCTTCCCCACAGAACCATCAGAATCTCCTCAGGTAGCGACAATAACTCACATGGAAACAGGCGAACCCCAGAGGAACGAGGAGAGTTTGGTGATAAACAGAAACACCACAAGGACACGTCTCTTAAGAAACAGGATAATATATTTAGTTTATTTTACTATTATTGGCCTTTTCTTCCTCCTTTTATCTCTTTGTTTCCTTCAGTTTTAAAATGTGTTTGTTTTTTCAACCACCCTTCTGTTTTTCCATTTAATTACCTTCCATATCTTGTTCCTTTTTTCATAATTTTCTTTACCTTTTCATGCTTTTGTCTCTGCATTCAGTGGATTTTAAAGCCACGGCTCAGAAAACCCAAAAAGCCATCGGAGTGCTTGCAGAAAACAAAGCTCACATGTTGAATACTGCCGGGGATTCGGGTTTTGTTTTATTAATGAAGCTCAGAGAAAGATGCTCACACCTCCTACGTGTTTTCTTCTTCTTCTGGTTCTGGTTCTGGTTCTGGACGCCGAGCCCGGTTCTGGTTGCGTAACGCTTTCCGCTCCGCTCTCCCACCAACTCCCACGTAGAGAAACACGAAGCTCTGCTGAGGTTCAGACAGGAAACGAGGAGACGGAGGCTGAAGCTGAACTTCATTCTGCTGCGAAATAAATCAATAAATAAAAATCATTTTTCATTCAAAACTATAAAAATGTTTCCATTGAATTTCTACATGCTGCTGGTTAAAATGAACACAATTCAACCAGGCGAAGATTATTTTAATTCAACTAAATTATAATTCACTTCAGTGACTCCAAAGGGAAATAAAATTTAGAAACTACCTACTTTTCTGAATTAAACTGAAGTTAATACTAAAAAAATCTTTAAATGAAAACAAAAGGTAATTGTTTGAGTGATCTGGATCAGCCAGTTTTATTTATTTATCAATATTTCTTGTTGCATTTTATTACTGTGAGCCTCAGAATATGTCAAATAGCTTTTAAACAGATTATTCTGAATTTATTCAGGAAAATATTATCATTATTTATGTATATTTATAGAAAATAAAGCCGGGAGAAAAGCGTTAGATTTTCAAAGATGCTTTTCGTGAGACACTAATAAAGATAAATATTTTGACATTAAATATATTTTCATGTTCTGTAAACAGAAAATCACCATAATTAACACAAATAAAGGCTTGAAAACATCAGTTTGTGTTAATCTAAATAAATTGTTTCACTTAAAGTGAATTTATTTAAAAACAAACTTTAAGCCACTATTAAACAGGCTTCTCATTTAAGCCCGTTTCTGTATTAAAATATATTTTTTATTAGTTTCATTTAACATTTTGACCTTAAATGTCATGTTTTCATTCACTGTAAGCAGAAAACCATCAAAATTAACTGAAATAAAGGCTTAAAAGCATCAGTTTGTGTTAATCTGCTGCACTTAGAGTAAATTTAATTACTGAAATAAATGACGTTTTCAGTAATATTCATATTTATTGAATCTGTAAAATAGATCTGAGCTGTACTAATTATTTATCAATTTTACTTTATTAAAAATGTGGCAGAAATGCATTTATTTATCTTTATCATAGGAGTTATTAGATGAAGAACCATCAGTCCACATTTTTATAAAACTCGTGTTTATTGATTCATATTCATTCATCCAGGACTTTTCCACTCAACCAGGACAATATTTCCTCTGTTTTCTTTTATTTATAAAAACTTCATTATGTACATCCTCTCTGTATTTACACTATTTCACAGAAAACGACTGTCGGAGAGCCTCACACCTGCAGAAGGTCAGCCTTCCTCCTGAAATACCACCTGTTGCTGGGAAGATGTGTCCAAACTCTGCTTACTGTTGCCTAGCAACAGCGGCTTATCGAATTAATGTCTGCAGCCAGCAGCTGATTTAAATTATTTATCCTCTTTTTTATTATTATATGTTTCAATAGCTGAGAAAAAAACATGAAAGTAAGGTTTCGCTTCATAAACTCAAAACAGAAATTAATTTAAAAGATTCTGATTTTCTAGAAGTTGAATTAAAGTGAATTTGCTCCAAACAGGCAGGTACATAATTAAATGTCTGATATCTGCGTTTTTAATCGTTTATCGTCAAAATGTGACTAAATGTTCAAACAAGGCAGATTTCTGAGGTTCATTAGATTGAATTTAAACTCGGATTAAATGTGTAATCGAGGGATTAACATGGAGACAAACATAATTATGGTTCAGCTGCGCAAATAAACGAAAAAGATAATAATTACTGGCAGGATGATAAAAAAAATTAAAGCTCCCTGACATCAAATGTAACAGAAGCTAAATTGTTAAATACTGAATAAATCTCTTACCAGTGTTGAAAAAGAAAACATGAAAATATGATTTATGTGCAGATAAAAGCAGAGAGACAATCTGATCCTCTCTGCTGTTTAATGTTTTTACAGAAAATCTGTCCAGAGTTTGAAATGTTCCTAAAGTTACTGAGTTTAAAGAAAAACTAAGAAAAAACAACGTATGATTAATGAGTACTAAAGCTAAATACATCTAGTTTTATCATATTTTTAAAGTATATTAGATTAAAACAGCATATCTAGTGTTTTCAACTGAAAAAGTAATATTCTTGCTGCAGCTTTTCGGTTTTTCTACCCGTCTTTCAAGTAATAATTGTGTTTTTTGGCTGTTAAAAGGAAAGAAAAAGGCACAAGGTGATAAATGCTTTCCGTTTTCATAAACCGTGCTCTCCCTCCTACATCTATATTCATCACATTTAGAAAGTTTACAAGGCTGAATAAAATAAATCAGCAGGATTTGGAGGAGTCTGCTGCGGGAGTTTAGGGTCTAATAATCTCTTTTTTCTTCACAGAAATAATGTTTTTATTGTTCCTTATTCTAAAGAAAGATGATAAAAGAAGCATTTTGCCACCAATCTGAAACATTTACAGACCTTGAGCAGCTCTCGCTGCGAATAACTGGGATATTTCTGCCTCATTTCTTTCACCTCCAAAGAAAAACATAAGATTTAGCCTTGAACGACTGGATTAAATGCCGGATTTAAAAGTAAATATCAAACTTTATGAGGTGAAATGAGTTGAAAAACAAATTAAAAACTACAGAAAGTCCAACAACTTCCCTTTGTGAGCTGTTTTTGAATTAGATTTGATGATGGGTTACTGTAACAAGAACAAAAAAACAAACAAAACATGGTTGCCATGGCGATTCCCACCTTTTTTGTAGAAAGAGGTGGCGCCATAATTTTAACCTCAAACAAATCAAATGTTTTTCAACTGTAATTAAAGGAAACTTTTAGAGATTTACGGTGGAAATGTTGAGTGTTGGAAATTATTGAGCGTAGTTTTTGAAGGAAACGTTTAGAGATGAAATAAAACGGGAGTGAATTAGATTTCAGGCTAGCAAACTGAGCACTCTGAGGGGATTTGACTGAAAACTGTAAATCCCACAGCAGTGACAGATTCACCGCGTCAAAGAGCAGAAAAATTCCTGCATTTTGATGTATAATTTGTGTATGTGGAGATGAAAGTGCAGGAAGGAAATCAGTTCAAATCAAGAAGTTTTTGAAAATTTCTCAAACCAAAAAACAGTAATAGCTGTGATTTTATGCGTCTGATCAAATCTTCTGATTAATAGTTAAAATCCTTCCTTTAATTGATCCTTTGTTCTGTTTTCTTCCATTTTAACCTGCAGTGGATCGGTTTCATTTTGCTCCTATTATTTCCAGCGGAGGTTTTAGTTGCTCCAGCTGTTGCAGATGTGAGGCTCTGGTTGTGGTTTCTGGGTTTGCTCTCCCTCCTCTCATGATGTGGAAACGACATTCCAGCTGAAATAACACCGGTCTGAGATCAACACTGACTGAAGACGAGCGCCGTTACGGTTTGGTAGGTTTGGTTAGTTTAAACAGCATCTTCACCTCCTCATTGGTACAGCAGCAAAAAAAAAAGAAGAAAAGAAAAAGGAGCGAAATCCCTCGTTCGTCAAACATTCATATATTACATCCATTATTCTTTTTGATTTATCGTCCAGCAGCAGGTTCTTTTCGTCCGTCCGTTTCTGGTCGTGTTGTAACATTCACAGCTGACTTCAGTCGGACTTTGGTCAACAACAACAGAGTCAGTTTCTGTCGCCTCCTTCAGTCTGATTGGTCGGTTTCTCTCTCATTTCAGGTCCGAGTCGTTCTTGGTGTCGTCCAGGTCAAAGTCCAAAACGAGCAGCTTGGTCTCCTCGGTGCCGTTCCTGCTTCCTGCAGCGCAAACCAGCCGGGTGTCGGACGCTCTGATTCGCCAAACCACGCCGCCTGAGGAGCAACGCAGAGTCAATCAATCAATCAATAAATCAATCAAACCATGTTTCGTTCTGGGTCTGGATGCAGAGCAGAACCAGAACCAGAAGACCTGAACGGTCTGGAAGGTTGCTATGACAACAGCAGATCTTTAATGTATTCTGGAGTTAAACCTTTCAATGATTTATAAACTAACGTCAGTATTTTAAAGCTTATTCTCTCAGTGTAGAAACATTAGAACTGGGTTTTGTGCTCCATCCTCCTGGTTTTAGCCAGAACTCCAGCAGCAGCATTCTGGATCAGCTGCAGCTGGAGGACTGATTTGTTGGACAGACCTGTGAAGACGCTGTTGCAGTAATCAATGTGACTAAAGATAAACGCATGAATGAGTTTCTCTAATGCGGAGACATTAGTCCCCTGATGCTGGAGATGATCTTCAGGTGATAGAAGGCTGATTTTTTTAACTATCTTTATGTTGCTCTGGAGGTTCAGGTCAGAGTCCATCACTACTCCCAGGTTTCGGACCTGATCTCTAGTTTCCAGCTGTAATAACTGAAGCCGCATGCCGACTCTTCATCGTTCCTCTTTAGGAAGGAATAAAGCTCGTTTTAAAGGGGACATAAAAGTCAGAACCAGTTTTAATCCATTAATAAATGTTTTTGTATTCTGAGTCCTTAAGAGTCCAGAAAAGTTGGATTTACTCTGATCCAGTTCTGTGCAGGTACAGAGTTGGGTAGTAACTGTTTACATTTACAGTTACATTTATTTGAGTGACTTTTAGGAGTATTTTTACCACAACGTACTTTTTAATTTTATTATGAACTATTTCTTCTCTTACGTGAGTAAAATTTCTCCCCACTGAATGAGAATCAAACAGAAATCCACTGACTGCCTGAAACTCGGTTGGATTTATAAAAGTTGCTCTCAAGCATCCAGATGTGTTTGAAACTGACCTGATCCGCGGCTCTGCAGCGCCACCACGTCCCGCAGCCAGGCGCCGGTCCGCAGGTCCCACAGCTTGACGGTCCCGTCGTCGGAGCTGGACAGAACCAGACCTCTGCAGAACTGCAGGCAGGTCACTGCAGACTGGTGCTTATTGGGACCTTAACGAAGACCAGAACGTCAGTCCTCGGATCACACAGGGGTCTTTGACTCCATCTTTGGTCAAACTGGTTTCTGTTTTCAGATCCCACCTTGCAGCGTGTGAAGACATTGTCCGGTCCGGACGTCCCACACTCGAACGGTGGAGTCGGCGTTCCCGGACACCAGGATGTTGTCCCGCAGCTCCATCCCGCTCGTCAGCGACTGATGGCCGGTCAGCGTGTGAACACATCCGCCTAAACACACCATCAACGTTAAGGTCAACAAGAGGTCATTTCACCCTAAAGAGGTTTTAAATCCACATATTTTAGAGTTAAATTCACTTTTCAAGACATTTAGCTGACAAATCTGACACATAACAAGGCCTGGACAATAAATTGTCCCAGAAATTATTGGGATGAACAATAATATTGTTGTTTTGAAATCATTGTCCAGTAATATAATGTTTATGGCATGAAAACTCTAGAACACATTCTCACAGATCAATAAACTTCACATGAACATTTAAGACTGGAACTGATATTTATTTTAAATATCCAAAATAAATAAACAAAACTGTAGAAACAAAGAAAATGAATTATGAAGTCTCTATAAACAAAATCATCCTTCACAAAAAGGTTTAACTGAGACTAAAGCATCAGACTGAAAACTTTTCTCATCCAGAGAAAAAGAAAACGATAAATCATGCAAATGGAAATTATTTTAATTTGTTCTGCGATTTATTGCAGGTCTACCTCACACATGACCAAAACCATAAATAAAATGGATATCAGAGTCTCTAAGCAAAATTGCCCTTCCAAAAATATTAAACAGAATGGAAATGTTAATCTATCAGTTGATTGATTGATTGATTACTGCAACAAGCTTATAGACAGAAAGCAAGTTGAGGGAAACATGAAGGGCAAAGAAGGCCTGGCTGATGTCACAAATCTCTTTTTGTATCGTTTACTTTCTGCTAAAAGGATTCAACAAACAGTCCTCATCACTTCCTCTTAGTCGGCCATGTTTGTTTACGCTGAACTCACGTTTAGTCTCCGATCTGATATCTGAATGTTGGTGAATGAAATTCATGTGGCTTGACACCACGCGCTGTACAACCAATCCTTTTGTAGCTAAGATTTATTTTATGGTCTGTGTCTCTCAGGTTTTGAAAATCTTGCCGTCTAAAACAAACCTGTGAGGATGTAGCGTGTATGTGCCAAGCATCTACCTGTCTCCACGTCCCAGACTCTGATTGACGTGTCCAACGAGCCGCTCACCACGAAGACGCCGTCAAACTGCATGAAAACAGGAAGAAACCGATTCAGCTACAACTACAATGACAGAGATGGAACACACTCGCTGATGTGTGTGTGTGTGTTTACCTGCAGAGAGTACACTCTGTTGGTGTGACCCTGCAGAGTGTGCAGACACACCTCCGTCTCGGGGTCCCACACCTTCACCATGTAGTCGTATCCGCCCGACACGACCCGGCGCCCGTCGTACTGGACGCAGCGCACCGCCGCCACGTGGCCCGTCAGCACGTGTTCGCAGCGGCCCGTCGACACGTCCCACACGCGCAGCGTCGTGTCCCGGGAACCAGACACCACCCTGTGACAGAGGGCATGACGTCACTGAAGCCTGAGCCAATCAGAATGAGGCACTTACCACTTTAAGGGTTGATCTTCTGATAGAAACACTAAATATGCGACGAATCCCAGTGAAACAACAGGAAACTGAAAAAGTAAAATTATTTAAAATCTTTTCTTATGCTCAAAATGACCTTTAATCAGGAGAATCTGAATTAGAGCTCAAACGATTAATCAGATTATTCACGATTAATCAATTATTACAATAATAGCCAATAATCAATTAATTGTAGAATGTGCCAATATATTTTTTAGCAGATTAATCAATTAGTTGTCAGAATAATCAATAGAATAATTGATAATTAAAATAATTGCTAGTAGCTGAAAATTCAGTTATTAAACAATTATTAATTGATTACTTTCATCTTTTAATGTATTTCTAGTGTAGAAAAAGATTCAATAGTTTAAATGAAAATAATCTAGAGAATGTCACAATTTCTTTCCAATTAATTGATAACTTGAGAGAGTTAATTGATTAATCAATAGAATAGATCAATTAATTTGAATAAATCAATGACTGAAATTATGGAGTGCCAAATGTGCCAATGTTTTATTCAACTATTAGATTAATTGTCAGAATAAATAAATTAATCAATAAAATTAATTAATTAATGAATCAATAGAACATATTGATTAACTGATAGAATGAATCAATTAAACAATGGAATAATTTGATGCATAAAACTATGGTGTGCCAAATGTTCTGATTTTCTATCTGACTATTCAGTTATTCATCAGAATGAATCAATTAATTGATAGAATAAACTAATGACCGCCTGCAGCCCAGTAACTAAATCCTCCCAGCGTTTGGAGCCGTGAGCTGAATCTGCTCTAAATGTCGTCCTTCTCCATATTTACGTTTTTCTAATGAATTATTGATGACTCCGTGTTTGTTTGCTCTCGTATTCGCTCCCCGCTCCGCTCCGCTGGCCTTCGGCGCTTCCATTCAAGCGTGGCCGTGATAAACGATGCTACGACAACAATAAAACACCCTGCATCAGCAGGTTGCCATGGAGACAGGAGCCAGCCACACAGACGTGCTCGCACTGATGCGCGTTAGTGCGTGCGCTTTTTCAGGGTCTTTTGTGGTTGCTATGGAGACGACACGTTTACTCTCCCTACCCCCTGTGAGTGAGTGAGTGAGTGAGTGAGTGAGTGAGTGAGTGAGTGAGTGAGTGAGTGAGTGAGTGAGTGAGTGAGTGAGTGCGCTACCTTTCGCCGTGCAGGTGCATGCAGCGCACCGTGGACGTGTGGCCGTACAGGGCGTGGACGCACTCGCCGCTCTCGGCGTCCCAGACCCGCAGCGTCCGGTCGGTGGAGCCGCTGATCACCGTGGCGCCGGCCATCTGACTGCACCACACGCCGCCGCTGTGGCCCGTCAGCGTGCGCAGGCACTGAGGCGACGCAGAGAGACGAGTCACGATTAGAGCTGATCTGATCGATCACATCTTAAAGCAACGCACAGATTTACCAACATGTGGCTCCAACAGCTGCTAAACTTTACAAAGAAACATCTTTTAAACATACAGATTATTTTAAAAAATATATTTTACCAGTTTTGCTGTTTTTCTAAGGAATAATTGCATCAGATTTGAGAATAAAAACCGATATATTCATATAAAGATAAATTAACATTCTATATCAAATACATTTTTAGAAATGTTAACATTGTAGTTAAGTTAAATATTAACTTTGATTATGTGGACACAAAATTGTGAAGTTTTCTTTATAGATTTAGGAGATCCTGATCTGACAAAGGTTATATATTTAAAATTAAAGATATCAACCCCAAAAAATGTGTTTTGTTCGGTTATTTGAAGCAAGTCAAAAAAAGAAATTAAAATTTGAGATATTTGGAGATGAACTTAACTTTAAGATAATGAATCAAGTCTTATTTTTGGTCAGAAATTACTTCAAAAGTGGAATTTCACAGATTAAATATCTATACTGATGCTTTTTCTGATATATTTTAATATTAACTCAATAAAACTTAAACACACAAATAACAGAGAAGCATCAGACTTATTAATTATCGCACTGATGTATTTAACATAATAATAAACGGCTCCAGGCAAAATGTTTGCCCTTCAAAGAAATGAACTAACAAAACCGAGAACAGAATGACAAAAGTAAAATCTTAAATTGACCTTGTTTGTTTGCCAGTTTCCACAAATTAAATGAATAATAAATGTGTTTTTTTTGTCCAAACTTTCCTGCCTGTGAGTGAATTTCGCCCTCAGAGTCACATTCTTTACAAACCCGCGTCAATATTTGTTTTTACTTTCACAGCCGCCGTCGAAGGACGCGCAGGCGGACAACAATCCGGTTTCACCTCGGTGGTGTTGTGGTTGGGGTTGCCGTGGCAACGACACAAAAAGGGGAGGGAAGGGGGGGGCAGGGAAACTTTTGACCTCCGTGAACTGCAGATGCTGACATTTGTTTAAAAAAAAACAAACAAACCTGAAGAACGCACACTTTCGTCGCTCCGGGACGCAAAATAACAGTTATTTCAAACAGTTTTTATTTTTAATTGTTCACGTTTTGAGGGTTGTGCGTTTGTGTTGTGAGAGAAAATGTCCTCACAACGCGACTAAGTGAATGTTGGCAGCGAGGCAGGTCCGGACAGAGACAGCAGCAGGTGTGTCGCGCTGAAGAATGTTCAACCGAAACCAGAAAAATGTTTGTTTGAGTAACTGAAGGTCACATCCACTGACCTCTTCAGCGCTGAAGGCAGATATGAGGGAGCATGATGCATTTTAGTGCTTTTCAGCAGCACAGATATAAAAAATTCATCACAACAGGTGCAGCTGCGTCTCTCAAAGTTCACACGAGAGTTTCAGTTCATGTGAACTTTGAGCTGAAACTCTCAGGATGAACTCTGAACTCTCACCTGTCCCGATAGGAAGAAAGTCCCGTGATAGCGATCTGACTTTATGGGTATTTTGAAAAAGGTTTGCACATTTTTGGAATAGTTAAGACCCATAAAACGTCCCCACCTTCTAACGACCGGGCTTATCTGAACACAAACTCTCTCTGATTTGAAGAAATACAAACACAGCGTGACAGACCAAATGTTTACGATTATATAAATATTTAAAACTTTAAACTATAACATTACCTAATTAGCATAATTTCAGAACAGAAAAGCAGCAACTAGCCGTTCTGCCATTAAAACATCAATACTCAATTAATAATGACAATCATATTAATCTTATAATGGTATTTATTTGTTTATTTTTATTAGAAAAGTAAACAATTCTAAAATATTTCTTTAAGCCTTCCTGTGTGAGCGTTTCATTATTTATAAATATGACATGAAACAGCGTGTAGATCAGATCGCAGCCGCAGCGTTTTACTGATTTAAAGCAAAAATGATTTAGAGTTAGTGAAGGTCTGCGTTCTTCAAACTGCTTTAGCATCTTATGCTAGTTAGCAGGGTTAGCATTAGCAACCAAAAACCGCAGAGAAAACTAGAAAATTTCGGAAGAAATTTAGCCGGGGCCTGCCAAGGCGCGGCCGTGGGGTTCGGGCCCGGCGTCGTCACGCCGGAAATTGGCATCGACGCTAAAGAACGCCGCTACGTAATCAGTGGCACGCGGAGAACCGCAAGAACGTTAAGTGAGGCGGACGTGCACCATTCGGTACGATTTAAAATGTTGTCAAGGCTTTTATTTTGGAAGTTTTGTTAAACTTCATTTCAAAGGGCCAAACTAATCCCATGCGTAATAGTCCTTGGGTTAAAATAGTTATATAATGCTCAAAACACAAGTAGCTGATGTAAAAATATTCAAGGCTTTTATTTTGAAATTTTCAGTATGCTTCATTTTAAAGTTCCGAACTAATACCACGTGTAACAGTGCTTTGGATGAAAAAGTCAAATAAAGCCAAAAAGAGCAATTACGTCATGTAAAAATATTCAAGGCTTTTATTTTGAAATTTTCAGTATGCTTCATTTCAAAGGGCCAAACTAATACCATTTGTAACAGTGCTTTGGATGAAAAAGTCAAATAAAGCCAAAAAGAGCAATTACATGATGTAAAAATATTCAAGGCTTTTATTTTGAAATTTTCAGTATGCTTCATTTCAAAGGGCCAAACTAATACCATGTGTAACAGTGCTTTGGATGAAAAAGTCAAATAAAGCCAAAAATAGCAATTACTTCATGTAAAAAATATTCAAGGCTTTTATTTTGGAATTTTCAGTATGCTTCATTTCAAAGGGCCAAACTAATACCATGTGTAACAGTGCTTTGGATGAAAAAGTCAAATAAAGCCAAAAAGAGCAATTACATGATGTAAAAATATTCAAGGCTTTTATTTTGAAATTAGTATTATGCTCCATTTTAAAGTTCCGAACTAATCCCATGTGTAACAGTGCTTTGGATGAAAAAGTCATACAAAGCCAAAAACAGCAATTGCATGATGTAAAAATATTCAAGGCTTTTATTTTGAAATTATTATTATGCTCCATTTTAAAGTTCCAAACTAATCCCATGTGTAACAGTGCTTTGGATGAAAAAGTCATATACGGCCAAAAAAAGCAATTACATGATGTAAAAATATTCAAGGCTTTTATTTTGAAATTTTCAGTATGCTTCATTTCAGAGGGCCAAACTAATACCACGTGTAACAGTGCTTTGGATGAAAAAGTCACATAAAGCCAAAAACAGCAATTACCTGATGTAAAAATATTCAAGGCTTTTATTTTGAAATTATTATTATGCTCCATTTTAAAGTTCCGAACTAATCCCATGTGTAACATAGCTTTGGATGAAAAAGTCATATACGGCCAAAAAGAGCAATTACGTCATGTAACATATTCAAGGCTTTTATTTAGAAATTTTCAGTATGCTTAATTTTAAAGTTCCAAACTAATCCCATGTGTAACAGTGCTTTGGATGGAAAAGTCAAATAAAGCCAAAAAGAGCAATTACGTCATGTAAAAATATTCAGGGCTTTTATTTTGAAATTTTCAATATGCTTAATTTTAAAGTTCCAAACTAATCCCATGTGTAACAGTTACCGAGTTAAATCAGTTATATACAGCCCATAGCAGCAAGTAGTTGTAAAGGCCAGTTCTCAGTCCTGATCTGTTTCAACTGAGGATAGATAGAACTACAACGACGCGTATTTGTAGTCCTAACCACCAGCCAATAGCCTCTTGAGTTCCGTTGCCATGGTAAATAATGGTCTCAGCAGGTGTGAGCTGTGAGTCATACATGCTCAAACACACAATTGTGTGTTTGAGCCAACACGTTTTACTGAAAAAAAACATTGGAAACAAATCCTTCCTGTTCGGGAACCGTAATACATATTCGAAAAGCGTTTAAAGCGTATCAGAGGCCTATGTGTCTTCTGCGATAGTCCTGAGATTCATATCTGTACCTCACTCAGAACATTTACAGCGATGAGAGAAAGAAATGTTGTGCCCAGATCTGAAATTCTATTCAAATACATGGGAGAGAGCCTCAGACAGCCTCAGAAAATCCTGTCGCATGACTTTGCTCTGAAGCACCGTGACAGAAAACCGTACGATCTAGATAAATTTCGAAAAGATTTTACCGGAGCAGACAGGCGTATCAATGTCTGGGCCGATTTTGATACTAATCGTGCGATATTTGTGGGCGTGATGGCGATTTCAAAAATGATTTGGGTTGAAAAAGTTGTCTTGATCTCTCACTCTAATCCGCGAGAGAAGCACTCTAACTTTAGGAAAAATGAGAAACTTTGGGTCGCTTAGAGGCAAATTGTGGACAAACCGTAACTGGTATCGACGAGCCGTCTTCACTTTGGAAGAGATCACAGACGTATGTACAAAATGAAATTTGAATGGCATTTCTAGGTGAATTTGTGACGACACAGCAAATCCTCAAAAATAGGGTATTTCTAGGATTTTGCCCATTGACTTATAATGGGGTTTTTTTCGTAGTTTTTTGCGAATTATGTCGCCACGTTAATCCCGAATCCCACCAAAAGTAATAGCTGGAATGGCGTGAATTTTCTGCATGTTTTGATACCTCTTTTGTAGGTGTGCACCCAGCGGTATGAGCCGCATTAACGGTTACGGATGAAAAATAAAGAATAATAATAATAATAATAAAGAAACTTTTCTTGGGAGAATAGCAATAGGTTCCTGCCATTGCTTTGCATGGCAGGCCCCAAAAATCTAGAAAATCCACGTACTTAACTTGGATCTTTCTACTATATCAGATTTAACGTTTGCCACAGCAGGTCAAAGGTCGTTTAGCTACAGGATAATGTGCTCCTTCACTAATTCAACTCAAATGTCTTAAAGCGAGTGTGAAATTATGTTCTTTTGCAGTACTTGACTTTTTCAGGTAAGAAAATATAGAAAAATAAAAAATGCTGAATGCTTTTCATAAATATGATTTTAGAAGTATTTTTATATGCATCTTTTTCTACAAATGATCGAGCATTCACTAAAGGAAGGAATTATTATTAGATTTTAGGCCATAAAATGTTTATTTTCTTATTTAAAAAAGGGACTTAATTATTTGTTTTTAATGTATTTCTAACATTATGTAAAAATGAATTAATTGGTTAAATGAAAAACACAGAATGTGCCAATTTTTGTGTCCGATTAATCGATTAATCATCAGAACAATCGATTAATCATCAGAACAATCGATTAATCACCAGAATAAATCGATAGAATAATTTATAATTACAATAATAGTTAGTTGCAGCTCTACTTTAACCATAGAAGCATTTATAGAAGAGTTTAGCTGTGTTAGAAGAGACTAACTCCTATTTCTGAAACCGCTGCTGCATTCCTGCTAACCTTCTCTTCTAGAACAGCAGAAGTTAGTTAAAGGTACTTTAACTAGGTCATTTCTGTGTCTTTTAAACCTTCAGTGATGGTTTAATGACGGATCCAGAATGTTTTTATTTCATGTCTGTGTTTGTTTAAGGATGAGAAGGCAGACACAGCAGCATGTGACCGTTAACAAACAGAGCAGATCACTGTTGACTCTTTTTTTTACCTGTCATCCAGGTAAAAAAACACAATGTGTGTTGAACTAACGCTGCTGCAGGCTGTGTTTGAAACACACCCAGACCAACACAACTGGTCCGTCTGCCTCCACGTTATACCGTTCAGCAAAATCCGCCTCACTAGAGCCTCTGCAACCTTTCATAAGTCATGTTTAAAGCTAAAAGCACAGGCTAAAATTACGGCTAAAAAACTTAACCCAATATAAGTATTTCATATCTGATGGTATTGGTAGTTATTGATTAGTTTTCTTTGTTTTAAATATCTGAAATACTCTACGGCTTTGCATTTTATTTTTAAGAAGTTATAATGAATAGTGACGGAACTTAAACTGCTGCTAGCAACTCAATTGGTTGCTAGGTAATGAGTGAGTGAGTTGCTAGGTAACCAAAGACAGTGAGTTAGTTGAATCCACTGAATTTCTTAGCAGGCTAAATCCCCCAGAATGCTGTGCGGTTGTGGCGTTCAGTGAATATTTTATTGGACACATTTTCAATTGATAATGATCACGTGTCTATCACAATACATATTTGTATTTTTAGGAGTATTTTTACTACGCTGTACTTTTTACTTTTACTTGAGTAATTATATCATAAAGTCTACTCTTCCATGAGTAAAATTTCTGTATTTTCTACCCACTGAATGAAAAACAAACTTCTTTTAACCAAAAATTCACCAGACTCAGACACACCTGCAGTTTCTGTAAAAGTTTTTTTTTATTGAAAGAAACTGATTTGGAAAAATTTATTTTGGCCTGATTTTGTTAATTATATGAATTATTGTTATTTTTGTTGTTAAAAAAACACAATTTTATATTTTGGTCCATCTGATGTAATTTTTAAATATTAAGTGATTGACAGTTGGATCAGTTACTCAGTACTTTTTACTCTGACTGCAGTAACTTCTTGGTTGGCTACATTTGACTTTTACTTGAGTAACAATATGTTGAAGTAGTTCTCCTCTTACTTGAGTATAATATTTTAGTTTTCTGCCTGCCTCTGGTGTTTACTGATTTATTGTCCAGCCTAGTTGAGCGGAAGCGGCAGAAAGCAGTAATCCGCGTACTGAATGGCGCCCTACCTTCCCAGTGACGGCCGACCAGACTTTGAGCGTGTTGTCATCCGAGCCGCTGACGATCAGGTCGCCGCTGAACTGGAGGCAGGTGATCACATGATCATCGTGGCCTTTCAGCTCCTATGAAAACGTGAAGAGTCAGTGGGTGTTTATGAAACGGAGGCTGGTTTGTTCGGTCTCAGCTGAGCTGGATGGTACCATGGGTTCCCTCGTGTCGCCCATCCTCCAGTTGGTCTCTATGCGATGCTGTCTGATGTAGACGGATTTCCACGGGCTGAACGAAGCATCGGGGCGAACGCTCTCTCTACGACGATACGGCACGCCGTCTGATATGCCTGAAAATAAAACACAACAATAATTCAATAGAGTCCAGTTTAACGGCTGTTCTTACAGTTTTAGATGCTGTGACACGTAAGAAATTAAACCAAGCTGCAGCAGACCTATCATGGTGATTTAAAATTAAATGAACAGAAAAGTGTTGGCGCTGCAGTGTTTGGTTCCAACTGGGCTTTTTGGTTAATCTGTTAACTACAGTATTATCAATGGAACTGAGCCAAGTTCATGTAAGAAAGAAAGTGCAAGAGCAATTTTGAGACCGACTAATTAGATTTTTGTCTAATTAAAATTAAAATTCTCGTTTAAATTTTCACTGCAAATATTCAACTTTCAATGGCTTAATATGTTCACTTTATATATTTAATTTAATTTAAATTGATCACTTTGGTTGCAATTCTAATATATTTGCGGTAATCAGTATTTGTAGGGTGAGAAACAATCAACTCCTGATGCCATGTATTTCAAATAACTGCACAGTATGTATATATATATATATATATATATATATATATATATATATATATATATATATATATATATATATATACTTTATTTTATCTTTGTGTGAACCTACATGTCTTGATTGATGATCATTTTGCTGCTGAATTTCAATCTGGAGCAATAAAAGATATTTCTATTTTATTCTATTTAAAGCTAACAGCTAAAATGGATAATAAAGTTAATGCTAATTAAGCTAAATGCCTAAAACTAAAGCTAACTACAAATATGGTTGTCATCCGAGTTCTGAGTTACTTTATTATATAAATCCCAAACAATATATTATTAGAAATAACCACAGAAAAAACTTTCAACACTTCAAAACAGTAGGTTGTTATTCTAATAAGGTAAGCTAATAAGGTAATTAGCAAACCTTATTAGAGGTAAGCTAACGTTAGCTGCTAAAGTTTTGATGTTGGGACTATATTTTTGCTTTTTGCAGTCCTTTAAGCCGAGTCCTTCTAACATAACAGTCTTTGGTGTTACTGCTCTGAACAAAACAGCATCTGCTGTAGCTTTAGTTTAGCTAGCTAGCTCTGTAACATGAAAAGTTGTTCCATTAGTATGTAAATGGAACGATGCTAATGAAGGCTAGCTGCATCTGTATTCTGACTGACTTCTTGTGAACAGCAACACTGTTCCCAGCGGCGCGGTGTGAGGGTTAATAATTAGCCTTATTTATGGAGCTGGTGAGAAGCAGTTAGCGCTCCCTTCATTAGTATGGCTGTGGTGTGGCGCTAACGTTAGGTAGCCTCATTGGTATGGCTGCTGAGCGCTGGCAGTGAATCTCAACTGACTGGCTCAACGCCCAGCCCCACACACACACACACACACACACACACACACACACACACACACGCATCTACTGCATTGCGCTGAATGAAAGAGTAGTGATGGATTGCTGTATGAGCATGTAACCCTCAGGTTTTAAGGCATTTTACATCCAGAAAGTTCGTCTTTTAGCTTGAATTCATGTTTTTCTTTTGTTTTATCTTTAAAATAATAACATATATGAAGAGTTTCTGCTCTGATGACGCTTACAAATTGCTTGAAACTTCACAAACACATTTGTTTATAAACTCCTTCTGTATCACATACTTGCACTTCATTTATTTAAAGTAAAATCCTATTTGCATGATGCTCAACTCTGCCAAGACTCCATTAGGAAAATACTCAGTCCATTAGCTATAAATAAATCTGGCAGAGGCCAATTTAACAGTTTTTAGATAATCTTTCCAAGGTAATAATTTTCATCAACTTGTATTATTTTAGATTGATTATATTTATGGTCAGACAAAGAAAAAAAACAAACTACAAATTGAAACTTATGTGATTATAATATAAGTAAAATCAACAAAGCTCCTTAAGTTGGAGAGTCTGTTTCTACCTGAATGATTCATGAGGTCAACATTCCTGAAGTGGTTTAGAAACACACCTCATAAAAAAGCTCCGTAAATATTCAGCTAGAGTGAAAACTAGTGGAAAAGTTGTGAAAATACAAAGAAACACTTCTTATTTTATTTTATTCTTTTTCTTGTAGGAGTTTTCATAAAATTACTATCACATTTTTCTAATTTTCCTACTTTATGCAGAAAATATTATGGTTTTATTCTTGTATTTTAAAAAAACCAGAGACTCATATTCCATTGTAGTAGAGCTGAAACGATTAATCGGTTTAATCGTGATTAATCAATTCTTCAAATAATTATATATATATACATATATATATATATATATATATATGTATATATATATATAGGATTTTAAAAATCCTTCTTTGTCTGTAAATATGTTCTGCAGATACATCCTTGCTATTTTATTGGGTTTTAGGCAATAAAATGTTTATATTATAATTTAAAATAGAAATAAATGATCCATTTACATTTTCCTAGTGTATTTCTAATATTGCATAATAAGGCTTAAATGGGTCATTTAAAAATCAGGAGAATTTCCCAATTTACTGTTTGATTAATTGATTAATTGTCAGAACAATCAATTACTAAAACAGTCTGCGTTGTAGAGTTGACCTGGATTCAAAGTCCAAACAAATAGAAGCTCCAATTAATTCCAAGGATCACATTGGTGGGGAAAAAAATCCACATTTTCCAAAAATTTCATTTTCAAAAACCAAAAAGTTTGATTAATTGATGAAATCGATTATCGCCCAGCCCTGGTAAAAGGCTAATCTGATCAGTGTTTACCTTCCTCACGGCATTTCTCCCGCCACAGCAGGTTGTCTTCGGCCAGGATCCTCCAGTACCTGCAGGTCTGCGCCGCCTGCAGCAGATCCCTCGGGGCCAGGAAGGTGAGCACGTACAGGGCGAGCTGCACAGATGCACAGTTAAAGCGCCGAGCTCCGTCTCTGACACGCTGGTCGAGTTTTCAGGCTTTACCTCTTTGGGGAGCAGAGATATGAAGTCTCTCTGGAACTGAGGCTCGATCACCTGCATCATGTGCTTCACCTGGCTGGTCTCGCACCGATCGATCAGCTCGTCCAGAGCCAGCAGCCTCTCCGGGCCGCTCCACGTCTGCAGAAAGAGAAAAAAGATTATGAGGACCGTATTTTCTGGACTATAGAGGGCACCATACTATAAGCCGCAGCTACAAATTTTTTTAAAAAACCCTCCGAAAACGTACATATATAAGCCGCTGGTAAATCCGCCGTTCTCGGTTTTCCACAAGGACCCAGCAGAGGGCAGCAGAGGGCAGCGTCCTAATAAAGCTGCTATATTTATTAAGGAGGATTAAAATCCCTCCGTCGTTTCGTTCATGCCGTGTTTACGTGCAGCGGCTCTATTTCTCTCCTGTACTGCCAGATCGATATCCCTCTGCTTAAAAGCTGCATCATATGAGTTTGGAGAAATGTCTCCGTCCGGCCTGCAGGCTGAAAATTAGCACTTTCTTCTTTGATTTCCAATTTTGACTTCCAATGATTCACTTCCTGCTATAGAGCCCCCTGGCGGTTGAAGAAAAATCCACAGGAAAAGCCACACCGGGCTATTTATTTGCTGTTTTGGCTGTTTATTTATTTTGGATTTATAAAATGTCTTAGAGGTCCCAGCATTAAATTTTTGTGAGAAATAAAATCATGTTGATCTTTGAGAGTGTGAACTTGCGTCATATTAAATTGTATTTTATAAAAATGGTCTCATAAAAGAACAGTATTATCTAATGGGTCAATTTATCATCCAGAGAAATTTGTTATCAGTAAAACCAGCTGACCAAAACTGCTGGAGTTCCACTTTGGTTGCTAGGTAACGGCGTTGCTAGGTAACGGCGCAGTGCCCTGTGAATGTGGCCTTACTGTCCCGAAGTTTTTGAAACGGCTCACCAAAAAAAACATCAACTCACTACAATAAAAAAGTCCAGGTTTTGTTTTTTTAAAGCACTTGGGTTGTTTCTGGAGGCAGCAGAAACAAAAATGGAAGAAAAATACATGTGAAAAATGTGAAATTTGAATATATTAATTAATTTCCTACGTGTTTATATCCGTTACTAAATTACTTTTTGCTTTGTTCGGTGTTCTCTCATTTCTTTGCTATTGGTTCATCATGCCTTCTTGAATCTGGAGCCGTTTGATGTTCCTCTCTACAAAAGAAGACTCCATGTTTTTTTAATCTGGCCGTGTGCAGATGAGTTGGTTTGTGCGAGCCTCGGTCGGTTGCATCAGGACAGCTCGGAGGCAGCACTTCATGTGCAGCCGGATGAAGACGCACTCAAAGACCGAAATCTACTCAAGGAGACGCAGAACGTGAAGAAATGTGGATTGTGTTTTGCAGCGCTGCAGGACAGGAGAGGTGGAGTCTGAAGACCGAGTGAGTCATCCGCCATCCGGCACCGGCCCAAAGAAAGAACTGAACGAGCCTCAGAGAGCCTGCAGAACCGCTGATTATTGCAGCTTTACAAGATCACAAGAGAAACGTGACATAAACAACTAAAGCTGTTTATCCACAGACAATACTGACAGAAAAAAAGTCTTTTGAATCTGTCTTTTAAGAAATACTAAACTTCCTGTTTATTTATCTGATTCTAGGACTTAAAATAACAATTATTCTGACGATTAATCAGATAAAAAATGACCACAGTTTTAATTTGGCCATTTACGCCTTATTTATGCAATATTAGAAGTACATTGAGAGGTAAATAAACAAAAAATAAAGATCATTCTATAGATTAATTGCTAATCTTAATATCAATACAGTGCAGAGCCAAAACGATTAATTGTGATTAAGCGATTATTGGAATAATCGTCAACTAATTTAGTAATTGATTAATCGTTATCTGGAACATATAGACTCAAAATAAGGCCAGTTTCTGGAAAAAAAACATATTTATTGCAGTAAATAAGCTAAAACTGTACATTTTATATACATTTTCTATTTAAGATGAAAACATATTTAATTATAAACAGGCTTTAACCAAAACTCCTCTAGTACACAAACATATTTTTAGTTTCATCTGGTTCAGATTTACAAAAGGAATGTCGTTGCATTTTAGGCAACAATGTATTTTATGTATTTCTAATATTGTATACAAAATGCTTAAGTGTTTAAATAAAAAACTGTTTCCCTTTGATTAATCATCAGAATAATAGATTAATCTATTACAAAAATAACTATTAGCCTCAGTACAGTGTAAACCGGATCTGTTGACTAATTTTATGATTAACTGATGAATAATTAGATGGAAAAGTTGCTTTTCGTTGTTTACAGAATTTGAATCAGGTGAAGCTAAAACTTTGAAACTTGTTCTGTTCAGAATATATTTACTGAAAAAGAAGATTTTTCATCTTAAATGCAAATGTATCTAATTGTTTAACTGCATAGGTTTAATTAATGCTTTCAATGTTGTTCTTTCAGAAAATGGTAGTTTTACGAGTCTCTGTAATCCAGTTAACAATCAATCAATTACTAAATTAGTTGACGATATTTCAATAATCAATTAATCACGATTAATCGTTCCAGTCCTACTGATTCTAAATATCTTAGAAAATTAAATCATTTTATTGTGATTTAACAGGCTAACCTGGAAGGTGAGAAGCCAGTCCTGCAGCCCGGAGGGAGGCGGGCCGGAGTTCACGCGTCGGCGCTGAGCTGAATGCCCATTGGCCAGCCGCAGGTCGCCGAAGGTAGTGGGCGTGGCCTGAGCCAGACTGGAGGGGCTGCAGGTGAGACCGAGAAGTGTGAGTGAAATGAGTCCACACACCTCACTGTATTTAATCAGGATTTTATGTGAAAAAGTAACTCATGGTTTTAAAGAGGAAGAAAAATAATAAAAGTTCATTTTTCCATGTAAAAATCTGAAAAGTGTGGCTTGAATGTAAATTTTGCTGCCTGAATCTTTCTACAGCAAGTACTTTGGGTACATCTCATCTTTACAAGCTTTTGCTAAGCTAGTACCCAGATACAGTTCAGTCGGATCATTTTTAAATCTTGTAATAGATTATGGTCTTTGACTAGGCCGTTCTATCTATGAATCATTTTGTCCTGCAGGAAGAGGAATCTCAACCCAAGTCTTGAATTTTTTGCATCCTCAACTTCCACGCTCCTGACAAAGCAAAGTATTCCCTCAGTATGATGCTGCCACTACCATGTTTCACAGAGAGAGTGGTGAGCTCAGGATGACCTGACACCTGGTGGAGATTTAAAAACCCACAGAGAGATTCTGTTTACTGTGGCTTCTGAAGGGAACGATTTGCACTGGATGTTTTATTTAGGGGTTTCACACTGTTCCCATATTTATTTTACAAACAAATTTAAACTTGAGTATCATTTATTTAGCTTTTGTTTCTCAAATACATGCTGCTGTAATCCCAATGAAACAAACTGAAAGTTGTAGTTTATTGCAACAAAATGTAAAAAAAGATCAAGGGTTAATATTGCTGGTAGCTTTAAGGTGATTATCGTCTTTAAATGGAGGTGATGAAGCGTTTCATCTGCTGTTACAGCAGCGGTGTTACCTGAGGTACCCGTTCCCCTTGCAGTGCTTCTTTCCTGAGGGGAACGGCCGGCCATCTGGACCGTGATCCAGCTTCCTCTTCATCTGAGGTTAAGAAGAAAAGACACAAAGTCTGTTAGAAAACAACCCAGAGAGCCAGAATCTGAGCAGGCTGTAAAGCAAAAGTCACAAAAACAACGAGAGATGAACAATGGCAGTAGGTGAAGTTTTTGCTAATACAATATTTCTGTATCATTTAGTTTATTTTACTGAGAACTCACTCTTCTGATTAATATAATCAAGCCCTATTCTTTCTTAAAATTGTGTTCATATTTTCACTTTATTTAATCAAGTAGATTAATTTAGAAAACTTTTTTCAAATTAAGATTTAAAAACCTGTTGCCCTCCTCGCCTGTGGGGGCGCTGCAACAAGAACCAAGGAAACGACAAAATCACCTCTGAGGAAGACACTGAGCGAAATTTCCTTCTTCATGAAATGTAGACAAAAATGGAGTAGCTTCAGATTTTAGTGCTTTTGTCTTTGATAATAAAAAACCTCGAGCCATTTCGCCAGCTAGCGCTAAATGTACACGTTTGTTTTGGTTTTATTCACCCACAAATCTATAACATCTATAGCAGCTAACGAGCTAGCTGGCTGGCTAGCTTCTTCAAATTCAAATTCAATTGAACTTCATTGATCCCAAAAGGAAATTAAATTGTTGCTGTCGGTAACTGTGGTATGTAATAGGATCATCTCTTTGTTTTCTTTACAATTAATACACTTTAACATTCGTTTTAAGAAAATTTAATAATATTCAGGCTTTCATTAGTAACTTTGCAATGTTTTGTATGTTTTTAACAGTTATAATAATTAACAATATAAAACAATATAATATAATGTACAGTTTGTCAAAATTTATTTAGTCTCCAGATTGATTTTGTTTAGACAAAAATGTATTTTCTCCTGACATTTATTGGTATACAAGTTACGCTGCTCATGACAATTGGTGGTTACCATAGCAACCAGTAACTGAAAGCTCCTCCCCCTTTTCTCTGTTGCCATCTAGCTATGTTTCTTTACAAGTATTACATTTGAACATATATTTTTGTGTAATTTTGCCATGTTTTGCATGTTTTTAACTATTAATAAAAATTCTGTTTGGCATTTCAGCCATATTTAATTTAACACCTGTTAAATATGTCGCTCTGTAGTTTGCTTCAGGTTATTTTTTGCATTTTATTTAATGTATATGGGCAGAACCTGCTGGAGTGAGGTGAACCACCAACTTAATTTCCTCTCTTGTTTGAATAAAAACAGTGAAGCTGAATGCGTCTGCTGTGAAGTCGGCCATATTGGGTCAGTGGACAAATAAATGCTTTAACAACATGTCTGACATTTTTGGATGACATAAACCCAACGTCCTTGTGGAGAATCACTAAGCGGTAAATTTTAGCAGCTACATCTCTGGTGGAAGAAGCAGAACATGTTCCTGTAAACATTTGTGGGTTTCTGGGTCGTCACTGGTATCATAAAAAACCCTCAGAGTCCAGAGGTAACGAGGAGATGCAGATAAACGTTTTCTCCTGGAAACTCCCACAGTGAGAGGGGAACACAGACACAGCGACCCGGAGGTCCGATCCAGCCTCCCTCCTCCGACTCGCTCTCCTTCAGCCAGTGAATGAATGCAGGAATGCAGAAAATCGGAGGAATGTCGCCGGTGCAGCGCTGCTTTAAAATAGAACGCTGCAAGCTAACACACACCAACCTGTGTGTGATTCTCTATAAAAACTAATTCAGAATCTGCTTTCTATTCCCTGACTCTTTAGCTTTCACCAACAGATGTCACATCTGTTGGTGGCAATTCTGCTAAAAAACACCAACAAAAAAAAAACCTTGACTTTGTGGTAAAAGCCAAAAGAATGTGTTTCCTGTTAGAACCAGAATAACTCAGTCCTGATGTTTTAACTCTGATGCTGCAGCAGAGTCTGCCATTATCAGTGACCTCGCTACAAACCCATTCATCAAATCCCAATGTTCCCAGGAAGAAGATACAACGATGCTAACGATTAGAAAAGCCACATTTTGCTTCATTTTTACAGATTAGTGCTCCTTTTTTGTTTTATTTAAAGATAAATTGATCAGGCTTTTCCTTCTGATACAGAATTCTGGTTTTCTGTGTGAAATACAGCTTTGTAGATTTCATTGTCCACTATTTGTAGATTTTTCTGTGGAAAATTGCAGAAAACCAAATTTTTGTCAAGCATATCTAAAATATTTGTTGAAATACCTGGGCTCAACAACGCTAAGCTGCACTGATTAGAGTGGACAAAGGAGTGTAGATATTAGCTTTAGCTCCTACATGCTTCCCACTGTTCATATTTATGCATGTTGAGTTATATTTGGTGTTTGAACTATTATAATAGCCAGTTATAAATGTTTTAAGGCAGGTTTTAAGTATCTGTGGATTTTAGCTGTACACAGAGTGGATCCCTAACTATAGCTAGCTAGCTAGCTTTATCTATCTAGCTACAGATAGATATCTGTATATCTAGTTAACTAACTAGGTAGCTAGGTATCTGTATCTACCTAGCTAGCTACTGATATCTGTATATCTAGCTAGCTATAGCATCTAGGTATTTAGCTGGCTAGCTATAACATCTATGTATCTACCTATCTATTTTTATAGATAACTAGCTAGCTAGATCCATCTAGCTAGCTAGTTAGCTATCTAGATATCTAGCTGGCTAGCCGTACAACTAGCTAGTAGATATCTATGTCGATCTAAATTATGTTGGTTTGAAGGCACAACGTTGGAAAACACTAAATGAATGTATTTGTATTATTTTACTTCATATTTTTACATTTTGGTTTATTTAAAATCAGCCACCTTCCATGTGTAGCATCCCTCCCAGAGGCTTTAAATATTGTTAAGCTCAGATGTTTTATGGGGCAAATATTACTAAATAACTCCTTTAGAAACAGATTTGGTTTGTAATATCTCTGAATGTTAATACGCTTCAAACTTGTTTTATGGATTTTATCCTGCCCTTTCACCAAGAAAATATAAAAAAATAACTCATTTTGCAAGCAAAAACCACAATAAAACAAAAATAAACTGCTTTTTGTATGGATTAAATTTTAATAATTAGGTTATAAAAATACAAAAACAACTATAAAAGGAGAATATTAACATGATATATTGGATTTTTGCAGAATATTTAGTAAATATTGATTCTGTTTCATGGGACAAAATGTTATTTTAAGCTTTAATTCATAATTCCTGAAGCAATAATTCACTTCCCAGACGACTGACATTGGAAAAGCATTTCAAGCTGAAATTAAATACGTCTGCAGATGATTTAATGTCTTTTCAGAGCAATAAGTCTCATTGAAACAAAGTGCTGACTGTTTTTAGAGTGAAATGATGAAGGCATTTCAGTTTCAGGTCATTATTTTAGAGTTCTCGCTGTGAAGATCAACAGTGGTTAAAATACAGAGTTTTGTTGCCTTGTCCTGCATACAGGATCTAAGCCAGGCAGATTACAGCAGCTGTAATCTATAAAATCCCTTCTCCTGAGAGAAAAATTCGTATTTTTAAGGCTTTAATCTTTTATTATGCAGCTGAAAACAATGCAGATCAGGATTTAGCCGAAATCGGACTTGAAAAAACAAAAGCAAAAGGTTCTTCATCTACCAGGTTTAAATCCTTCATTTTATCTACAGGATTTATTTGTGCTTGTGAGAGTCGACAGTTTTATTTTCTGATCTATTTTATTTACATTTCCAGAGAAGTACCAAGCTTTTAATCTGGTGGTTTGCAAATTTACTCCTCTTTATTTCTATCTGCAATGGCCAAAATACGCCAACGTAATCAAATAAAATCAATTTACCAAGTAGTTTGTTCATGTTTGATTGGTTTTCTTTTCTAAGATACAGTAAATCAGAATATTACTGAAATATCAGGGCTATTAGAAAAAAAGCAGTAGTAAATCTTCACCAAAAAACTCTGAAATTTTTAGATTAATTTCAGAAATTTTCCAGAAACAGTAACAAAGTTTCCGAGTTTCAAAAGTGGAAAATATTTTACTTCTGAAACTCAGAAAATTTCCAAATGTCAAACATTTTCACCTTTATGAGCTCAGGAAATTTTAAAATTTTTCTAGAAAGGGTTTTTTTCTAGGAAATTTTAAACTTTTTTAACTCATAAATTTCCTATTTTTCTCTAGAAATTTTCTGAGCTTAATCTCAAAGTTAGTTTTTTTCTCACACATTTAGAATTTTTGGTATTTGTAAATTTACGATTTTCTTTCTAGAAAATTTCAGAGTTTTAAAAAATTTACAGAAATTTACTCTTTTTTTTCTAGGAACAATGTCCCTAATACACCGTCATAAAAACTGCCATACTTTAGAAATTTGAATAAAAAATGACTTTATTGAAGAGTTCTTCAACACGAGGGTCGTGGCCCTGAGGGTGGCTGTGAAAGTACTGGAGTGGGGTCACGAAATTCATATCATTTCATAGAGTTAAAGCAGTTTATAAAGTATTTTGTTTACATTTGACTGGTTTTCTGTTCCTAAAACACAGGAAGTCGGAACGTGAGCTGATTTCATCTTTAATCTGAATTTCTGCAGAAGTTTCGTGTTTCCAGGTTTTCAATCTGCTGCTTTGCATCCGCAGAGACAAACAAGCAGCAGATTCCAGTTCGTCTCTGTGAGATTTGGCCCAAACAAAGCAGATTATAGATGCTTTTCCCCTCTCAGGGATGTGAGTGTAACCAAACACTGAGTCAGAAAAATAAACTCTCACCTGCAATAAACAACATTTTTCATTATTTCAAACTGCAGCTTGGAGGCTTGATGACACGTTTACCTGGAAATATCACAATTACAGCAGCTGTGTTTGGGAATCTTCCTCCTGCAGGAGGGAAAACCTGCGTTTTACAGCTCTAGTCCTGTAGATCAAAGCTTTTAGCAAAAGCTGTAAAATGTAAAATGACGTTTTAAGATCTTATTCTGCACCTGTGAAGTCCTTGAGCAGGATGAGGCGCCAACATGGCAGCGATCCTCCATTATTTGCATTTTAAATGAGCAGAGAAGCAGAAACGTCGTGTTTCAGTGGATTTAATCTTATCATCTGCAGCTGAAAATAAAAATAAACATAAAATATTAAAGTGTAATTGGTCGTAATTTTTCTGAGGTTTGGCCCAAACAATGCAAAACGCTGCAGCTGCACTTTGGAGGAATCTTTGAAGCTGAAAATTAAAGCTTTACTTAAAGCTTTATGGTCTTTTGTTCTAGAAGGTCATCATGTGTTTATTTTTTAAAGAATGTTAATACGCTTCAAACTTGTTTTATGGATTTTATCCTGCCCTTTCACCAAGAAAATATAAAAAAATAACTCATTTTGCAAGCAAAAACCACAATAAAACAAAAATAAACTGCTTTTTGTATGGATTAAATTTTAATAATTAGGTTATAAAAATACAAAAACAACTATAAAAGGAGAATATTAACATGATATATTGGATGTTTGCAGAATATTTAGTAAATATTGATTCTGTTTCATGGGACAAATTGTTATTTTAAGCTTTAATTCATAATTCAAAGCCAAAACTGTATTTTTATGAATTTTTTTGGTAGTAAAAAACTTTTTAACCAAATAAATGAAGTCTACGTCCACAGCAATTTGACTTTTATAGATGTGACTTCGTGTGTTTAAGCTATAATTAAATATTTAACACAATAAAGTCAAATTTTTTGTTTTTAGACCAATGAAATCACATTTCAGCCTGATTGAGGGTTATGCTGCTTTCTGTTACAGTTTCACAACATATTGAAGCAGGAAGTTGCATTTTAAATGTTTTATTTTTGTTATCTGCAGCTAAAATGATAAATAATTATTTATCCGTGATTATGGAGGAAATTATTCCAAAGATTTTTACATTTTAAAGGGACAGCAAAAAAAAAAAGAAAATCTCCTTTTCATATTAAATAAAAGTGAATAATTAAGTAATAAAAACACAAAACCAACTAAAGAAAAATACTAACACGAAATGTTGGATTTTTACAGAATAATGAGTAAAATATTGATTGTCTTTCATGGGACAAAATATTATTTTAAGCTTTTACTCAAAATTCAAGGAAAAAAGTATATTTTTGTAGATTTTCACATCATTCATCCTCAGTAATTTGAATTTTAATGATTTGACATTTTTAGTAAATACATAGTAAAAGTGATAAAGTACATTTTTAGACCAATAAAAGTAAATTTCAGCCTGACTAATGGTGGGTATTTTGCTTTTTTACAGTTTCACAACAAACTGAAGCAAAATTTTTCATTTTAAATGTTTAATTATTGTAATTTATAGTTAAAAACGATAAATAATCATAAAATGGGTGAAATTATGACAGAGATTTGACCTAATCAGGCTCCTATGAAGCCATAATCACCAATAATCTTGTAATCTGAAGCTGTGATGATTGATCTCTATATTCTGACGATATCAATAACTATATTGATTCATTTAAACTGATTTGATCACTTCAGCCGCTGCTCATCAATAATCAATCACGACTCAGACCACCGGACCTCTCTCTCTCTCCTGGTTCCGCAGTGGTCCACTCTCGCACGCGCACGCGCCCCGCCACGCGCACGCGCCCCGCTGTCAGAAGCAGAAACGCCTCGTCATCCCGCCCGGCGCACGAGCCGGACAACCTCCTGAGCAAACAGCCGATCAATAACCGATACTCGCCTTGTAGAAGATGAGCTTCAGGGTGCCGTAGAAACCCATGGCCGCAGAACCGCTCCGAACCGCCGGCAAACACGCAGAAATTCACGCAGAAACACGCAGATCCAGACGCCTCACTGATCCATCGGAGCGATCGCGGATCGATTAAAGAATCCACGCAGAGCTGGAGCTGCGGCCGCTGCGGGATCCACGGACGGAATCTCTCTCTCTCTCTCTCTCCCTCTCTCTCTGTCTCTCCCGGTTCCGGATCTGTGAGGCTCGACCTCCCGCACGAACACGCAGGGACAAGCCTCTCTGCGCCGCGTGCTGCCGAGGGGTGGAGCCGCGCGGGCGCGCGTGTGTGTGAGTGCGCGTGTGTTGGGGTGTGTTTGTGTGTGTGTGTGTGTGATGCGGTGGGATTCTTGTGCGGTGATCAATAAATCATAAAAAAACGGACGTTTATATTTTGATTACGTCACGTTTCCGTCACAACGTTTGATTTATTCTCATAAAATGTTTTAATTTTAGGTGATTTTATAAACTTAACACAAAAACGCCTTAAAGGAGTTGATAAAAAAAAATCTGCCACAAAATCTCAGAAATGTTTTGGAAAACAAATTTTAAATTTCTAAGTAACAGTCGAAAACCTGCACAAAAAATAACATAATTATGGGATTAACCTCAAAATGTGAAACTCAAGAAAATTCAAGAGTTTGAAAAGTTTAAACTTCGTGAGAAAATCAGAAAGGAGGAGAATTGCTGCAGTTTGGTTCCCTAATCCAACCTTTACAGAGAATCAGAGAATTTTTATTTCTGTTTGGTTGCTGCAGCTTTTTTTTTTAATTAAAGAAATAATTCAGCTCCTTTCAGTTGATAAAATTCAATTTAGTTATTAATTCTTTAAAGCATTAAGTCAAACTCAGGAATCTTGCACTGCAAAAGAAGTCTTACCAAGCATCTGATCTAGTTTTGTAGTTCTTGAAATAAGACAAAACTAACTTTTCCAGTAAAATGTTTTCAGTCAATAATTCCTTAAAATTAATTAAAAAGTGCTGCATCCACTGGAAGTTATGGGACAAATGTTGCTACAAGTGGAGTTAATACTTTTTCTCTTTTTACGAGCTCTTAACTGTTGATGAAAAGAAGTTTAGTCTTATTTCCAGTGAGATATTTGCAATAAATTGGACCAAAGAGCCTCCATCTCACCTCCACTAGCAGCAGAAAGGTGGAACCAACAAGTTTAACTGCAGATCCATAAATCAACCAAACAGTCTGAGTGACACCCAGCAGGGGGGCCGGGGGCAGGAGGGCAGGAGGGGGTAATTTAGGAGGTCAAACCTGCAGGTCGGCCTGCGGAGACTAAACATCAGCCTCACCTGTTCCTCTCTGTGTTTGGACCCGCAGAGCAAAACACGGCGCCGGTTCAGACTGAGGCCTCATCATCCCACCTGCACTGCAGCACAAAATGGAGGCAACAAACCAAAACACGCCACAAACACAAAACATTACCGCGTATCTCTGGTCCAGAAATCCGACTACAGAACATTCTAGCAAGATAAAGGAGCTCGTTTTAAGTCAATAAATCAATAATATTGATTAAATAAAAATACTAACAGCTTTTGGGAGACAATGAAAAAGTTTGGAAACCTCTGAGCAAAAAAGACAAGATGCCAATGTGCACCGTTCACATGTTATTATATTATATAATTCACATGTTATTATATTGTTATTATTATTTATAAATGCCAATAAGACCAGAAATACTTTACTTACATAAACTATTCTAGATTTTGATAAAACAACCAAATCAATGAAACCTTCATGTCTTCCTCAGTAATTTGAATTTCAAAGATTCAACATTATGATTTAAGCTGTAAAGACATAATTAAAGTGATAAAGTAAATTTTTAGACCAATAAAAATAAATTTCAGCCTGACTAAACGTCACGTTGCTTTCTTACAGTTTCACAACAAACTGAAGCATAAATTTGCGTTTTAAATGTTTTTTGTAATTACAGTTAAAAACGACAATCAATCATAAAATGGATGAAATTATTCCAGAGATTTGACCTAATCAGGTCATAATCATCAATAATCTTGTGATCAGAAGCTGTGATGATGATTGATCTCTGATTGAGATACTTCATAATAAAATTACTCAAGTAAAAGTAAAAGTACAGCGTAGAAAAAACTCCTAAAAGTAACTTTTTCAAACCCGTTACTGAGATAAAAGTAACTGAGTAAATGTAACTAGTTACTCTCCAGCTCTGACAGTGTGGATGTTTAAATAAGAAGCAAGATTTCCAGAGTCTTTGTGTTTTTAGCGTCTGCCGACCGAATCCAAACAGGAAAACCAAACAAAAGAAGCTGAATCCTCCTGGCTGCGACGCCGGTCATCTCCAGAGCAGATCAACAGCTTTGAGTTTTCCTCATCAGACTCAACAAGTTTCTGCGTGTAGTTTTACGGCGGATGCTCCCAAACAGGAGGAAACTACCGGCTGGTTTATGATCCTTCAAGAGAAAAAGATTACAGTCACAATGGGCCAAATTTTCACTTCTGCTTGGACGTCTCACACTCTGCACCGCTCACTGTCTGAACTTTTTAACAGTTATATAAATGTATTCATGGTTTCTCTGTCAAAAAGATTCAAAATGAAGTGAAAAGATAAAACCATCGCACTGCTATTCCACCTCATTTGCTTTTCCTCTTTAAGTCTCTGAAATGTTTAGGAAGTCGAGCAGAGAGACGTTGGAGTAGGGGATAAGATCCTTGTCTGTTCTGATCAAAGCTCAGGAATAATGTCAGTTTTTTAGATCATGATCATTTGCTCACAGTTGTAAAAATGACAACATCTGGCTAACTGAACAGCAAGACAGACAGACAGACTGTAGAGAATACAGGTTAACATCTTTAAAGTTTACTTCTAAACCTGCAGAAATAGAGAAAAGAAACATAGAAACCATAGAAAAAAGCAACATATTAAATAAAATCACTGAAAACTATGTGAAGTTTTCAGCTTCGTTGGCGTAAATAAGATTTCTTATAAAGATGCTAGTTAGCATGCTAAATACCTAAACATGCAAAACTGTGCTATATTTAAGAGAACTATTTTTAATTATTGTAGAGAATGGTAGCAAAATCAAAACCAAAACATTTTACAGCATCCAGTATAACTGCAAAGAAATTTAGGATAAAAGTGGCTAAAAGAATTAAAACTAACTGTTAAACCATTTTAATATTTTTCTTCCCACTTCATGAATGAAGGGAAATTAAAGAATAAATTTCTCTACAACCTTCAGTGTGAGTTAATGTTATTGTAGTAAAAAACTTAAGTTGCTTTTATTTATTTATAACACATTTATAACCTGTTAGGCTAAAAACTGTCCGACGGTGTTTCCTTTAACTTCAGAGAACGCATCAGCTGCAGACAGGCGGTCGGAGCGGAGCGGCTGTTTCCTGAAGCTAAAGTCCTGCAGCCGATCAGATCTTTATCATGGAGTCCGTCTGAAAAAACGCTGAGCTGAATTAAAACACAAAGCAGCCACAGATGACAATAAGTCTGCAGCTCCTCTTCATCTGTTTCCCTGCAGCTCGTTCAAAGCTTTGAAGGTTCCCACCCAGCCCCCGCTCTGGTATTCGTCCCTCCAGCGACTTTTCCCCCTGATGGCCTTGTAAAACCTGAAGCTGTGCATTAACCAGGCGCGTTCCCACAGTGAAGGACCGGCGGTGGAGTGTTGACGTTACGGAGGAATATTCCACTACTGTGTTGTTGTTGTTAGATGTGGGGACTTCAGTTAAAATGGTGGTGAAGGATAACGAGCAGTAAAGGCTGTAAAGGCTCGTTGAATCCATGCTAACCGCATGTAAAATGTGTTTTATAACATTATTAAAACATATCAAGTCATTTCAAACACCAAAATCATTCTGTGCTTAAACCTTTCAGCAAATGTACAAAATAACATATTTTTTAAAAATTCAGTTTGGTTTTATTTAAGTTAAACCAATTTACAACAAAAGTCGTCTTCAGGAACTTTGGGAAAAAAATAACTTCAATTCAATCTAAAGTTCATTCCAGTTGATCCCATTTGTCTGCATCACATGCTGCACGTTTTCCAATGTGTATTTATACTGTTAATGCCTGTTGATGCATATTTAGCACAAACCTGGGATCTTATTGTTAGCATTTTGCTGATGTGTATTTATTGTGTTCACTGCAAAAACAGAAAATCTTACCAAGTATTTTTGTACTAAATATCTTAGTACACTGGAAATAAGACAAAACTTTCACCAAAAGTTGAAAGTTTTGCTCCTTTATTCCAGATTAGTGAATTTCTCTCTCACAGACTCATTTCCACCCTCATCACTGCAAATTACATCCAAACCTGCTCCAGTCCTGCCATGCATGAGTGTAAATATGAGATTAACCTCATCACTCCCAACTCTGAAGGTGAACTTTCCTATCTCACTTTCCAATTTGCATGTAAAGTTGCTTTGATTTGCGAACTGAAGCCCTGAAATTTCCAAACATCATCCAGGTGGGAATGTCAGTAAAACCAACACAAAGTGTGAAACCAGCAGCCGATCCTTCATGCTTCATCTTTTCCTCGTTCTTTGATGCTGCGAATCCATTCATAAACAGAAAAAAAGCATCCATCACCCCCCCCACTGCTGTGTTTTCTGCAGCTTGGACCCACTCAGGGACGTTACGTCTTGAGTAAAGAATCTCCAGCTGTGAATGGACATGTGTGAGAAAAACTGCACAGGTCTGAATCAAATTCCTTTGCAGCTCATGTGTGAAAACGGGACCAAAAAAAGTCATTAGAGAGGAAAATAAAGAAAACTACAAAAACAGGACGTGTGTCAGTAGATTTATTTTATTCAGGACGAGTGTTGGAAACTGGGAAAGGGAAGGGAAAACACTTCAAAGTCAGAAACTCTCACATTTACACTTCAAAGACGTGTAGATATATATATATAAATGAGTGTGTGTGTGTCGGCTGGATTATCCTGCGAGTGTGAGAAGAATCAATAAAGAGCGGCCGAGGCTGAGAGGATCAGAGGAATGTGTGAAGGATTGATTTTCAGGAGATGATGTTTCATTTCACTCTGGAGATGTTCTGTGTGGCCTACAGTAGGAGCAGAGGAGAGACTCTCAGTCCGTCATCCGAGCGTCTTTAATGAAGTCGACAGGCGGACCATCAGGGGTCGCCGGCCCCAGACAGGTTCTCACTGTTTGTGGTGGGACTCAGCAGCAGATTACTGGAGAAACTGGCTTTAAATGTGACCTGTGTGCTTCCCTGAACAGGTTTAATAGTACATAAGAAACATTCTCATTATATTTTTTGCACCAAATCATTCTTAGATAATGAGACTTTGTTTCAGAATTGGATGTTTTTGGGCCTCTTGCTAATTTAAATCCAAATAAACAGCTGCTGGCCACTTCCCCAAACTCAACATTTACACTCACACATAAAACTGGCGGCAAAAAGATGGGTAATTATACAACTGCACGTCTGTGAAAAGCAAAAGTGGAGCCTCCTGCACAACCAACAAGTTAACAAAACACTCTCAAAAACACAAAATATTATCAAGTATTTTTTTTGTGTGTAGTTTCTAGTGCAAATATCTTAGATTAGTTGAAATAAGAAAACTAACAAGTAAATTTTACAGAAGAACTTGTTTTAAGTCAATAATGAATTAATATTGATGAAAAAGTTCTAGTTTCACTGGCAGATCATTTTATTTTTAACAAGAAGGTTTCTCATGTAATAAGTGACCATGTTTGCCAGAATAAGCAGCACAAACCCGAATGAACGGATGAAAACGTTAAAAAGGTGAACTCTGCTTCACTCTCTGGGGTGAATGGTTGAATCCCTACATTTGGCCACGCCCCTCAGTCTGTGCTGGCTCCGCCCACTTTAGTGGAAATTGTAAAAAATTGTCAGGGGCAGAGCTTTGTTTCCACACTTTAATGTTTTTAACAGATTTTCTGCTCGGGAGCAGCTGCGTCTTAATGATCTTAGAAGCAACCTGTCAGTTTGGGGAGAGTCAAAGGCTTTTAACAGAACAGTAATCAGAATTTTATTTACAGTAATCAGACAAGAAACGGGCAGAAACAGAGGCAGGGTGTGCAGTAAAGGTCCGAAGGTCTGGAAGTGAACCCTGCAGAGTTCAGGGAAATGATGAAGCACCAAAAGCTTCATGTCGGCTTCGTGGTAACCAGCTGAGTTCTTGACAGGGTGATTATGGTCTGTTTGTGTTGCATGTCGGGTCCTGGGAGTGATGTCACCTCAGAGCTGAGCCCGTTCTGGCTGCAGTTGGAAAAACAGTGGGACGTTCTGATCTGTGTTCACCGTTACTAAAACATGAGCACAAACATAACAAATCCGAAAGGAAAACATGGTTTTCCATCAACTGCTCAGCAAACTATTCTAGAGTCAAACATGGCGGCGAAACTACAACAGAGCGGGTAAGAAAAGCAAAGAATCAAGTTTATAGTCAAAGTTCAGATCTCAAAATGTTTGAAATGTTGTTGCTAAGCTTCAGTCATGGAGTTACTTTGTTTTCTTACATTTTGGATTCGTTTTTAATTAGGAAATAGAAAAAAATATACAACCCTTTATTCTCCCACAGTGAGAAAATTAAGGTGTAACAGGATCAAAGTGAACCTGAAGCATTCATGGAAAACGAGTCACTTCAAAAACCTCCTAATTGCTGAGCCGTTACCTAGCAACCAAAGCTGAGCTCCAGCAGGTTTGCTCAGCTGGTTTCACTGCTGTATGTGATGTACAATGGCTGCTGGAAAAGACAAATGTTTTGATATTGATTTTCCATCCAGAAACCACTTGCTGAATTCTTGTTGGTTGTGCAGGAGGCTCCACTTTGCTTGTCAAAGATTTAAGATTGTATAATTGTGCCTCCATTTTTACGTGTTTAAAGAGTAAACGTTGAGTTGGCAACTTGTTTGGATTTAAAGTGACAAAGGCCCTAAAACAGCTCAATCTGAAAGGCAGAACTCACCAGACTAAAATCTGATCATCTAAGACTGACTGTGTAGATATAATGTACATAGATCCGTTTTAACCTGTTCAATGATGGGTTACCTTTAAACTGCGATGATATTTTTACAATAATCTCTTGCAAAGGAACTGCTCCTCTTGTGACTCTTTGTTTTGAAACCGAACGTCATTTTCATAATAATGTAGGTAAAGTTCAGACTAAACAGCAATTTTCTTCTCAGAAAGCTGACATTTTCTGAAAACATGTTGGTTAACATGAGAGCGGAGAGCAGAGATGGGGGTAAAGTCATAACACCACCGAGAAAAAACAAACCGCTCTGCATTTCAGCAAATGAAAGCCAAGACATTCGCAGAAATAGAGGTAATTAATGCTTGTTTTACATCATATTCATGAGTTAAAGAAGCCTGAAGGCTTCAGTGAGGACCTCAGATCTAATCCGTTAGCGTGAAACAACTGTTTGCCACCATTTCCAGGCGCGACGGCAGCGCCTGGAGCAGCCACAGCCGAGAGCTTCTTCATTAAAAGCCAGCAGGAAAGCAGCACTGCGACGGTCAGCACAACAGAAACTGTTGTTGGTGGGCTAACAAGCTGCCTCTCGTGTTTCCAGTGGGACAGATTGCAAAGGTGCAATGCAGCAAACATGTGCTTAACAAAGACAATAAACAATACTGCTGCAAACCGCGCCGTGTGTGTGTGTGTGTGTGTGTGTGTGAGAGAGAGTGTGTTCATCAATAATGAATGCTGGTGGTGTTGCAGGGATGTAGGAGACTTAGTGCTCATGTATATTTTAACAAGCAGTCATGTGTGGGTCTCTAAGCGCTCTCAGAGGAGACGCTGAGATTTAACAGACTCACCGATCAAAGCTGAAAGACGGAGCGAGTTAAGGAGAAAGAGAGGAGAAACTGATATTTCAGGATGTTAAGATGCTTTCATACATGGTTTGGTTGAACTTGCGGAGATAATGAAGAACCTGCCATGAGTGCAGTACAAACAGTGGCCACTAGAGGCTGCATGAGGGATGTGGTTAAAATTATTTAAATTTGAGTTGAGCTGAAGCGTGAGAAGCCATGAAGTCACTTTAAAATAAAACTCACTTTCTAAATACGTACTACATAAAATGTTTCATTATGAAAGATAGAAAAATTCATTAAAATTTACTCCTATTTTCAGATTTTCAGAGCAGAATCCAACATTATAATAAAACACAAAAACCTATTTCGCAAAATGGGGTGAGCCAAGCCATTTCTCACGCTAGCGCTAAACTAGCGAGTTTGTTTTGGTTGTATTTACCCAGAATCCCCTGCGCTGTCGTCCACTTTCTGCTTTGGGAGCTTTCACCGATCTGTTTGGCATTCACATATGCATTCAAACCGCATCAGAGTTCACTTCAACCGAACTGAGACCGAAGTTTGTAGGTGGATCAGAGTTCACTTTTCTTCAAACCAAACTTTCTAGAGTTTGATTAAAGCGGATTAAACAGGGCTGGTGTGAACGCACCTGCAGATAGTAAGAGCAGATTTCACTCAAGGACTTCTGGGAAAACTCCTAAAATTACCATAATCAAATCAAACTTCCTGTTTGGTTTCGTACGAGCCACAGGTTGCAGACCCCGGGTCTCTGATGCTTTCTAAGCGCTTTAACTGTGATGATGCCCTTGGTTCCCTCTGCCTGCTGACTCTGGCCCCTCAGCAGCTCCATACACATCAGGAGGCCGAACAGCAACTGGAAGGTTACAAAGTTTGAACCTTCGTCCTGCTGAAGACTTCAGGAATGCTGCTGCAGCTCAAAGAGCGCGGCCGAGTTTGTGTTCGTGTGCTGACTCTGCTGGATAGGTTGCACTGAACCTGAATGGCTGGAATGCTGCCCGGCGCTGGAATGTGACCTCACACACACACACACACACACCCACACACACACACACACAGAGAGAGAGAGAGAGCGGGCATGAGGGCGTGTTGAGGTGTGTATGAGCCAAAGAAAGAGACTTAATCACAAATAATGTGTGAGACAAAAGACAACAGGAAGAGGGTTTGTAGAGGAGAGCTGTCAGGTATTTTCACACACAAATCACGAGTGAAGGAGACAAAAAGAAGAAAGAAAGAGAAAGATCAGGAGATCAAGAAAAATTAGGCCAAATGGGTGCAGCTATTGTTGTTTCAGACGCAATGAGATCATTTTTAACAGTTTGCTGAACTCTAACCTGGCCAGTTAAAGACATTCACTGCAAAAACACAAAATCGTACCTAGGTCTAGTTTCTACTGCAAATATCTCACTGCACTTAAAATAAGACAAACCTAACTTACAAGTAATTTTCAGCAAGATATAATAGATTTTTCTAATTAAATAATTCCTTAATATTAATGAAAATTACTAGTTCCCCTGGCAGAATATTTAATTTTTCCCATATTATAAGTGAGATAATCTGCCAGTGAAACTAGAGCTTTTATTAATTATTTATTGACCTAAAACAGCCTCTTATCTGACTGAAAAGTTACTGGTAAATTAGTTTGACTTATTTAAAGTAAACTAAAATATCTTCAGTAAAAACTAAACCCAAAATACTTGGTAAGATTTTGTGTTTTGGAGTGTGGAAAAGACCGATGTTTAGTTGTTGACTCACCACCAAGAAACCACTTGCTGTATCCTTGTTGGTTGTGCAGGAGGCTCCACTTCTACTTTTCACAGATGTACAGCTGTTAAATTGTGCATCTGTTTGCAGCCATTTTCACATGCCAGCTTTTATGAACTTAAAAAACAAGATCCTATAACTTGCTGAAAAGTTGCTTGTAAGTTAGTTGTGTTTTATTTCAAGTTTAGTAAAATATTTGCAATATGGACCAATATTTAATATTTAATGAAGTTTGAATTGAAATTAATTGAATTGAATTTGAACAAGAAAATACGAGTTGTAAGATTTTGTGTTTTTGCAGTGGATGTGGTAAATCTGGAATAAACAATTGGTGAAAATTGTAATTATGACAAAAATTAGTACAGTTTTCAACAAACAGGAGAAATCAACCGCTAGGCACCGTTTGGCCAAAGGGGGCAGCAATGAGGCAATTCAAAATGACGTGGAACTAAAGAAATTTACATAAAAATGTCAAAATTTGCACAGAAACATAAAAATAGGACCCTATCTAACCTATTAACCAGTTTATCGGGGAAACAAAGTTGATTATCTCTTTAGTTTAAATTTTGAAGACTCATTATTTTTGTCACCTGTTTCAGCCTCGTCATCCATCATAAATTAGTTTAGTCTAATTTCATGTGTACTAAGATATTTGAACCAGAAACTACACCAAAATAACTGATAACATTTTATATTTTTGCTGTAATATTCCCACATTTCCCACAAATCTGTGCAGCTGGACTTTAAAGTACAACAAACATTAATTCATTGGTGTGTAAATATCAAACAGGACAGATTTTCTGCACCTTTCTTGCTTCAAGCTCTCTGCTCTGTGTTTTTTTTGTTTTTTGTTTCACAGAGAATCATAAATGAGGACAAGAATATCTGCAGCGCTCACATGGGCCTTCTGGGGTTTTTCCAGCCTGCTCAGCAGGGCTGCTGCAGGATTACAGAAACGAACCAAGAGTTAGTTTCGTCTTATTTCACGTCCATTGAGAAACGAGACTAAAAGTTTAATGGGAAAAATACAAGATATTAAGTTTTTTGCAGCTTGAACGGTAATAAAATCTCACACAAACAAACAGGTTAAGAGGTGAGCAGATTGAATTAAATTGACTTTATTTCGATAACTTGTGTTGAATAAATTGAACAAAATTTGACTCAAACTAAATGTGAAGTTCTGAGTCTCAATCTTTCTAGTTTCAGGTAGAAAAACAAGCGAAACTACGGATTATAAATTTCTCCAGTATCCAAAAAAACCCCATTCTATCTGTAAAGTGAGTAGAAATGTAAATATTTCTCTCAGCGGCTGAAACTTGAACGCCTCGTCTGATCATCAGGTTCATCCTTCAGACTCAAACTGTAAGGGGAGATGTGTTCGCATACCAGACATGCCACTGAGGCTCTAACGCGCTTTTTATTCACGCCGGTCATCTGACCGTAGCATGATCGCCACGTTTAACAACCAGAGGCTGAGGACGCACACATTAAAACCGATTCGACACAAAGATAAACTCTGGAGTATTAGACAGCATTAATGTAATTCGTCTGGAGGAATGTATGTGTGGCGCTGCGTATGGGGGAGTTTAATCTCTTATATGTGTAGTAATCCAGGAAAAAAGCTCTTAGATTGCCAACCTTTCTCACCAGATTAGTGCCCCACTTTTTCCTTTCTGCCTCGCGCATAAGAAGCACATTCGGATGAGCAAAGATCCTTTTTAACATTCATCCGCAGTTACACCTGATTAAGTCAGAAAATAAAAAAAACTGACATCCTTACATCCTGAGAAATACGGATTCGTTTTCTTTAGATTTCTGTAGGCAGACACAAATACAAGATATCAGTACAGTTCCCATGGGAGCAGACTTCATTTCCCATGATGCAACAGTTGAGACTTGAGTCTGGGGAATGTCGACTGCTGCACATTCCTGCACACACACCTACTGTCTGCTCTATAACTGTTACAATCTGAGGATTTCACCACAATCCCATTCAAAATCAGAATCAGATTATTGGCAGGATTTCAGCTTCATAGCGTACAGACATGAAGCATTCAGTAAATATATAAATTACAATTAAGAACATAAAAGATAAAATGAACAATAATTGTAAAAACAAAATCTCACCAAGTATTTTTGAGTAGTTTCCAGTTCAAATATCTTAGTACAATGGAAATAAGACAAAACTAACATTTTCAGCAAAATATAGGCGTTTCCTTCAGGTCAAAAAGTCTTGGAATATTTATTTAAAAGTACTAGATCCACTGGCAGATTATTTCATTTATAACAAGTTAAAAAATCTCTACATCTATGCCCACATCACCAGGATTATTTAATTTAACCCGTTTAACAAACATTCACGGGCCACCTAAACTGAAAATGCCCCACAGTAACACAACATGTTAGTATATACAACCTAAAGTGGAAATATTAGTGTCTTAACTGATGAGAAGTGGAGCTGTTTTATAAATATGACAACAAAACCATGAACAAGTCAATTTGGTGCATTTTGAGTTATTTACAGATTCATAAAGTGTGGATTTTAAGCTTTCCAATTATGTCAAACACATGGAAATAACAAAAATAAGCAGCGAATTCATAACATTTTAGGGCTATTTGTAATTTAGAAGCACAATAAAAGAAAAATAGACATGAGTTACTTTGGCAGAAACTAAAATCATTTTCTTCACCATTAAATATAAAAATTATCCACCCAATTCTATCAATTGTATTTAAATAATTTAATTTAATAATTTTTAAATAAATAAAAATAACAATAGCTGTTGACATATGATGTCATATAAGCAAGCAAACTCATAAAAGACAAAGAACAGTTCTCACCAACTGGGACTCGTTCAAAAGAATCAAATAGAATCGACTCATCAATACTCTCCGATCATATTTATATTCCTGCAGTTGTTTCCTTTCCACCGGTATCTCCAGCTTTTCTTTTGAGTTTTCAAGCCACTTATTTATTATCATTTTTAATCACAATCCTTCGGTAAGCTAGCTGTAGCGTCGCGCTTTGAGATGACGTCACGGCAAATAAACGGCGGTTTACATGCAGTACCTCGCGGACCACTAGGGGCGCCCGCGGACCACCAGAAAAAAGATGCTCCATTTCTTTGTTTTCACATAAACTAATAAAATAAAATTGTAAAACTAATAAAATAAACTCATTTAAATTCCAGATATTCATTTAAATTCAATCAAAATTCCTTAAAAACTGTGAAACATCCATTAAGTTTACCGGAGATTGATATAAACTTTAGCATTCCTAGCAGCCAACATTTAGCTGGTCTCTATTTTTACAGTACTTACCAGATATTATAACTTATTTTTCACTTTGTTGCCATTTCTTTTTTCTTCTGAATATATAAACACATCACATAAACATCTTAAAGTATTTAACCCAGCTGAAGCAACAGGACAACTCGAGAACAACTTCCTTTCTCACTTCAAAATAAGATAAATACAGGCTGCTGAGCTTAAAGCACTTATTATGCCTTCATAATGACAGCTTACATTCACTTCACCAGACAAAGTCAAGTCCTGACTGCAGCTGCAAGACATTTAAATGTCCACTTTCAACAGCTTTACATGCCAGACAGTATAAATACAATTTATTGAGTTTACAGTAACTTTACCACTGAAGCGTATTAACAGCTGTTAGGTCTGATCTAATGGTTAGCATAATTAAATGTTATATTACTTCTGGCTGTTGGTGTTTGCTGACTGTCTACCCTAACAGAGACATCTGAAGCATTAATATGTTGTGATATAAGGTTACACAAATCTCAAATATGTCACTTTTCCCGCTTAAATTATATATTTGGCTAGTTGTGGAAAGACTAGCACTAGCTTAACGTTTAGACATGTGCTTACTATAAATAAATGCATGGTTAAACTTTTGTCTTCCAAGTGTTTCTATAAATACTAAAGAAATGCAAAATAAAACTGAGATTCACCACAAGCTCCATGTTAATCATTACCAAGACTCCTGCTCTCTGTCGTCCCACAGAAACAAGCCGATGGGAGCAGTTGTGGCGTTCAGTTTGTTTATAAAGACAACAACACAGGAGACATTGTGGCACCTGGATGCGACACACACACACACACACACACACGCCCCCCCCCACACATACACAAGTTTGCGTAGCTATCTTTGCGGGGACTTTACATTGACTTCCATTCATTTCTTCAGCCTTACCCTTACCCTAACCCTAACCAAAACTCAATTCACACCTTAGTCCTAAATCTGACCCCTGACCCAAAAACAGCGTTTCCCCTTGTGGGGACCAGGCTTTGGTCCCAACAAGGAGCAGTGTGTCCCCACAACGTAGTATGTCAGGAAAAAGGTCCCCACCAGGTATTAGAAACAAACGCACACCCACACACACCCCCACGCACACACACAGTGGAGAGAGACTAAACTGCATCTGAGACGTGTTGAAACGTTTGTTTCTTTCTCAGCAAGGAAACAAAAACTATCCTCTCTAATGTCAGAGGTCAATAATACAACCCATAAATTTTATTAATGCAAACTGAAGACTGTGTATGTAATATATTTACTAATTTATATTTACGTACTGGTTTGGAAAAACTAGAATTATGAAACTCCTTTGTAGAAGTCCATGCTTGCCAGTCTGGATCAGGTGTGGTACAGAGGCTCCATCTAGTGGTGAATAGAAGAAATGTAGACAGATACACACACACACATACACACACGCACACACACACACCCCACACGCACTAACTAGGGATGAAGTCAACGCTATAAAATAGACGTTACGTTGAGAAGAAGTTGCAGCTTATAGGATGAAAAGTACAGTTTACGTTGCCATAATCTGAAGTTGCTGCAACATTATGAACCCAAAGGAAGGTCAGCTGGCTACTAAATATACTGAATGAAAGGGTTTTTCCATCAGTGTCTTTTCTTCCCTCATAAAACAGGCATATTTAATATTTAACTTGTGATAGACTGGTTCAGGGAGTAGGAGGCGTAATTCTCCTTGGCACTAATTGTCTGTAGTGGAGATAATTAGCTTTTGTGGTAGTGCCAAAATGGTTTTCAATTTGTATTTTTATGTATATAAAAATATATTATAATTATATTTTATCTCTGGTTTTCAGTGCTTAGTTGAAATAAACTCAAAGGTAGTTTAAAAAGGTCAAACAGGATGCAGTTATGGGGCAGTACGTCTAATTCTTCACACTCAATAAATCAAAAGAAAGTCCAAAGTATGACCACAGGAGTGTGGATTCTTTGAGAAAAGCCAAATGAATCAAAGCTACCATTAAAAGGTTCATTTAAGGAATCAGTTTAGTGTCAACATGAATTTATTTAACAATAAATAAGATAAAAAGGTCAGATACAAAATAAAAACTGAGATGGATTATTTAAAAAACAACCAACAGAGGTTTCAGTGCTTTGTAATGTGGAAGAGGAAAACTAGCTTGTAGCCATTGTTGGCTCTGGGACTGAATGAGGAGCGTTTGCTGCTCCTCTTCCTCCCCAGTAATTCAAGGAATGTAAAAGCTAAGAACTAGAATTACAAGAAGTTGATTCATTTATATGAACATAATCTTCTTCCTGCAGCCAGTTTATCTGAGACAAAACAAATTACAAAACAAATTACAAATCAAGCCATTAACTAAAAGTATTTGAACAGCGAGATCTGATATTCAACAAACCACACTTCAATAAATAATAAAATAGTAAAAGAAGAAATTAAAAACACTGAAACTATTTATTCATTCATAGTATTTGTGTGTTATATAAACCAGTAATTGATTTTTAACCTAACAAAGCAAACATAAATATTCTGTTTTCACTAAACCACTTATAAAAAAAAAATCACAATATTTACATGTGATAGAACCTCATCTGCACACGGATAGAACAGCAATATCTGGTCCGACAAAGAGAAAAATGTAAATAAATATCAGATGAATAAAATCCTTCTGAGCAGTGATAGCATCTATAGTTGAACAGAAACAGGAAGGGGCAGCACCCAAACAAACTCTAACATCAATAAAACAACAAATAACAGAACAAAGTAGCACAAATCACCATTAAACCATACAATGGACCAGGATTATTAAATAAATAACAATTTCCTTGTTCTAAAAATAGAGTAATGCAGCTGAAGGTGACTTTATATTAACTAAACAACAAGGCAGTTTGCACCATCAAAAATAACTAACTAGTGGGCGTGCCGTGGTGGCGTAGCGGTTAGCGCGACCCGTATTTGGAGGCCTTGAATCCTCGACGCGGCCGTCGCGGGTTTGACTCCCGGACCCGACGACATTTGCCGCATGTCTTCCCTCCTCTCCTTCCCCGTTTCCTGTCAGCCTACTATCATATAAGGGACACTAGAGCCCACAAAAGACCCCCTGGAGGGGTAAAAAAAATAAATAAATAACTAGAGTCACTCAAACTCCAATATAAACATATAGGACGACCAAGCAGAGCCATAAAGATCTCTGAGCTACGAAGAAACGACAACAAAGATGGAGACTAAATAAACTATTTCAAGTTAACAAACTCAGCAGTCGCTTCACCATAATATGAAAATAAGGAGAAAAGACCAAATCCAGCATATAGAGGCTGAGTGAATCTGGTCTGGACTCTGTGGAGGAGAGTCATGGTTTCAGAGACGCTGTAGAAAAACAGAATACCTGCTCTGTGATCCAGGTACACTCCTATTCTGGAGGAAACTGGACCTGGTACTGGAGTATTAATAAGGTTATGATAAAAAGTGTAGCTGTCTGTGGTACAATTTAATGACCAAGATTTGTCATTGAATCCAAACTCACATTCATTTGATCTCCTTGCTCTGCCAATGTTTTTATTTGAAACTACGACTTCAATTCCTCCTCCGCTCCACTCCACCTCCCAGTAACAACGTCCAGTCAGACTCTCTGTACTCAGGATTTGACAACAACCAGTGAATCTTTCTGGATGATCAGGATAAAACTGTTGTTCTTCTACCCTTGTTACTTTTCTGTTCCCCTCAGACAGTAACAGAAATCTGTTTGCTGTATTTGGATCCAAGGAGATTTCTTGTGAATATTTTAGGAATTCAGCTCGGGTCTTTGGTTCTGGTTCTGTCAGTGAACTCTCAGCCTCAGTGAGTCTTGTTGAGATGTTTGTCCATGTGTCTCTCAGGATTTTCTGTAGTTTATCTCTGAGCTCTGACACAGCTGCTGTCACGTCCTCAAAGTGTCTCAGAGGACGGATGTTGATGCTGGATGAGTGTGTAGACTCACTGAGTGCTGGCAGTGAGGGGTAGTTGAGGAGAAACTGGTTGTGATCCTCTGTGTGTGAGAGCTGCTCCAGCTCAGCGTCTTTCCTCTTCAGCTCAGTGATCTCCTGCTCCAGCTTCTCCTGAACATCTTTGACTCGACTCACTTCAGTTTCCTGCTGGGATCTGATCTGCTGCTTCACATCAGAGCTTCTTTCCTGGAGGAGACGGATCAGCTCAGTGAAGATCTTCTCACTGTCCTCCACTGCTTTATCAGCAGAGACATTGATGGCCTCCACCTCCTGTTGAAGCAGCTTCACATCTTTCTCTTGGTCCTGGATTCTCTGATGGATTTGTTGTCGACTCTTAAAACCAGGATTCACCAGCTCGTGTTTCTTTAATGGTGGAGCATCGTAGTGAGGTTGAAGATGATTCTCACAGGAAGAGCAGGACTTGACAGCTTTCATCTTCCTCTCAGTGCAGACATCACAGGCCACATCTTCAGGTCCAGCATAGCAGTGATCAGCTGGAGCAGCTTGTAGTCCAGTCCTCTTCAGATCCTCCACTAGTCCTGCTAGCATGATGTTTTTCACAAGGATAGGCCTAAATCTGAACATTTTTCTGCACTGAGGGCAGCTGTGGATTCTCCTCTGATGTTCTTCATCCCAGTAGGTTTTAATACAGTTCTTACAGTAACTGTGTCCACAGGGAATAGTCACCGGATTCTTTAGTAGATCCAAGCAAATGGAGCAGGAGATTTCCTCCCGACAAACTCCTCTCTGAGCCATTTGACCTCTCAGCAGCAACGACGTTTAAATCAGACGACTGTTGACTCTCAGCAGGTCTTAATTACTCACAGGCTTTATAGATGAGTAAAGAAATGTTGAAAATCTGGAATATCTGTCTCAAAGCAGGAAGAAGACGTGTTTTAAGACTGACTCATTTCCAAAAGGTGTGTTTAACTCTTGAGTATATTTCCTGAAAGAGTTTAGCCTAAACATATTCATACCCCTAGGAAATGTAGAATAAAAATATTTTATTTAACAAAACAGTTTGTTTCTGATATGAAACATAGAAACTTATCAAAGCTTTCTTTTGGAACAAGATAAACAATTTAATATTCACTGTGATGACTACACACAGTTTAACACAGATAGTTGAGATAATTTCTTTTCAACCATAAAAGAATCTCACATTAAATGCTGTATTCATGTGTCTTTTAAAAGCATTTCTAATTTGCTATAATGGTGGCCAAAGATCTACATCCCCAAACCGCTGCTCACTCCGAGGGCCCGTTCAGCACCAAGCAACATGATCCGAATAAACATCCTGGGTTTCAGACGCCGCAATAGAAACATTAATAAAAAGCCCAGGAACATTACAGGTTCCTGAGAAAAAGAAACACTCAGGAAATACAATTAAAATCAACTTCTGAATAAAACGTGACCTCTGAACCTCCAACTGAACAACTCAAAGTAAAAGAAATCTTCTGAAGCAAGTAAACAAGGTAAGTCTCCACGTTTAATTTAAACAAACTTTAATAGATCGTCACATTTGTATAAGTTACATTACAACATTATGTTTCTTGTTTCTGGTCAAACAAGTCCAGCAGGACCGATCCAACAGAATCAACACTCAAACACACCTCAGCGTTTGAACTTTGTGTCACTCATAGAGACTTTAAGTATGTCTGAAGTCTTTTCAGCAGGATGGTGCTGGAAACAGGTCAGTTTCTCCCACAGTTTGGTCATTTTCACAGCTTCTCCCAACCTCCATGTTTCACTTGTAAAGCACATTTGTCCTAAGAATCACTTTGGGTGAGATCTAAACTTCCTGTCTGTGTTTGTGAGCGAATGTGTCCAATGTAAGTCCGCTTTCTGTATCGATGGGAAGTCTCTTGTTTCATTGGGACTCCGATTCTTTTGTGAATATGTGAGGTGTGTGTGGTAAAGAATCCCAATGAAAAGTCTCTTTAGAGCAGAGCAGTTTGCTTATGGTTTTTATGTAACACTTTGTTTGACAGGGTGTGGATACGCCTGACATGACCCTGTCATGAACATGAAGGAGTCTTTATGAATGTCTATGACTGATGTCATGAAGCGTCATTCAGTAAAAAATGACACTTTTAACAAAAAGTTGCTTTAAAAGTTGCATTAAAAGTCCATTAAAAGTGGCAACTTTTCATTAAAGTGTCATTATTGACACTTCATAACAACAGTCATTTATTCATAAAGACTCCTTCATGTTCGTTTCATGTCAGGTTTATTCACACCCTGTCAAATAAAGTGTTACCAGTTTTTATTCTTTACTTCCTGTTTGTTGTCTGGACCAATGTTCTCCCAGAGTCATGACAACTCGCTCACATACATCCATTCAACAAAAACTCACTCATTTCCACATACGTGCCTTTTCCCTGGTCATGCAGGCAGGATTCTGGTTACAGGTTTTGTTTTTGTGCCTTTTTGCATGTAGGCAACCAGCTCATTTACTTATTAATCCTGAAATGTCATGTCAATGGAATATAAATAAGTAAAAGAAGATGGTTCAATAATCAACTAGACATGTTTTTGGTAAGAGTTTATTCAAATAAGTTTTTTTTAAACAAACTAAACTAAGAATTAAGATTTCAATAAAATTTACACTTTGTGTCCAAAAACAATTCTTAGTTACAGCTTAATGTTTAAGCAAATCAAAGTAGATCTTAACACTTTTTATTCCATTTCAGGTTTTTGATTTGCATAGATAAACAAATGCTGAAAAATAATGTTTTGTGACTTTTTTAAAAACAAAGACAGATTTGTTTTTGCCAGGGGTCTGACGCCACTAAAGATGATAAACGTGATTGAAAATCTTAAGTGTACTTATTGATTTTAAGCTTCATTTCATTGAAGGTACAAATGAATTTGATCAAAATTTACTTAATTTACACAGAACATTTTCATATATCAATCAATTTCACAGCTTACCAAAATAAAACGTAATTCGATCACTTATGAGTAAATTAAATTGAATCTAAATTCTCATTTACATCATTTACACTTTTCCCAGTGAGTGATAGTTTATTAAAAGTCATATGAAAAAATAAATCACATCTAAAACTGACCAGTGTCTGTGCATTTAGACACCAAGTCTGCATTACTGACAATTTAATGTTCTTCACTTTGAAATATTAAAGCCTGAATCACACATGGCAGGAAAAACCAAATAAGATTCAGCAGAGATTCACTCAAAACACTGAATCCGCAAAGCATTTTTAGAAAAAGTACATTTATTATAATTTAACTCCAGGGTCCGGTCACGTGTTCGTGACCACAGTCGATCTGTTCATTGGTTTTTCTACATCAGAGGGATTTTATTCAGACAGATGTAAGACTCCATGTGACGCCGCATGCAGTCGGCTCAGTTTCCCGACACGTCATAGATTTAATCATTAACAGGATAAACACAGTCTCAGTCTCAGTCTTCACACAATATAACAATCAGAACTAAACAATACAATGGACCACTGATTACTAAAAAAGAAAAAAGTGATTAACCTTCATGATTGTATTTTTGTCTAAAAACAGAGTCTAATGGAGCAGAAGTTGGCTTCATGCTAACAGAACCGCAGAACAGTCTGGACTGTCAAAAATAACTCGCTATGATAAAGTTTAATTTGAGAGACGGGACAAGACCCAACATCAACATCAACAAAAAACAATGACGAAGTGGCTCCATAAAGACAGCTGATCTGAGCAGTGAAGAAATGACATTGAGTTTACAGTGAATGAGACTTAAGGACAGATTTTAACCTCAGATCATTGCTGACTATTTAACCTTAATGAACTCAGCAGAGGAGTCAACATAAAACAGCCAGATCCCAACATGTAGCGGCTGAGTGAATCTGGTCTGGACTCTGTGGAGGAGAGTCATGGTTTCAGAGACGCTGTAGAAAGACAGAATACCTGCTCTGTGATCCAGGTACACTCCTAGTCTGGAGGAAACTGGACCTGGTACTGGAGTTTCAACTCTGTTGTGATAAATTGTGTAACTCTTTGTTCGGCAGTCAAATGACCAAGACATGTCATTCATTCCAAACTCACATTTCTCTGACAATCCTGCTCTGCTGATGTTCTTGTATGAAACTGCTACTCCAACTCTGTCTCCTCTCCACTCCACCTCCCAGTAACAACGTCCAGTCAGACTCTCTCTGCTCAGGACCTGAAAGTGACCAGTGAATCTGTCTGGATGATCTGGATAAAACTGTTTTTTATTCTTTCTCGTTACTTTTTTGTTCCCCTCAGATAATAGCAGCTTTGTGTTCACCGTGTTTGGATCCAGACTGATTTCTTGTGAATATTTTAAGAACTCATTTCTGGTTTTTGGTTCTGGTTCTGACTTTAAAGCCTCCACCTTGCTGACTTTAACGGACCTGTTTGTACGAGTCTTTGCCAGAAGATCCTGCAGTTGATCTCTGAGCTTTGACACAGCTGCTATCACATCCTTGAAGTTTTTCCAAGGATGCATATAGATGCCCTGTGAGTGTACAAACTCACTTAGGTCTGGCAGGGAAGTGTAGTTCAGGAGAAACTGGTTGTGATCCTCTGTGTTTGAGAGCTGCTCCAGCTCAGCGTCTTTCCACTTTAGGTCGGCGATCTCCTCCTTCAGCTTCTCCTGAAGATCTTTAATTTGGCTCACTTCAGTTTCCTGCTGGGATCTGATCTGCTGCTTCACATCAGAGCTTCTTTCCTGGAGGAGACGGATCATCTCAGTGAAGATCTTCTCACTGTCCTCCACTGCTTTATCAGCAGAGACATTGATGGCCTCCACCTCCAGTTGAAGCAGCTCCACTTCTTTCTCTTGGTCCTCTATATTCCGCTGGATTTGTTGTCGACTCTCCTGGAGCTTCTTCTTTTTCTCAGCCATTTCTGCTGCAGCTGGGACTGTTTCATGACCTTTATGGTCATCCATTAAGCAGAGGTAACAGATACACTGCTGATCAGTACGACAGAAGATCTTCATCACCTCATCATGACGAGAGCAGATGCTGTGTAGCGGCTCTTTGGGTGGATTCACCAGCTTGTGCTTCTTTAATTCAGGGTCGTCATTGTGAGTTTCAAGGTGATTCTCACAAAAGGAATTCAAACAAACCAGGCAGGACTTGACAGCTTTCATCTTCCTACCAGTACAAACATCACAGACCACATTTTCATGTCCAGCATAGCAGTGATCAGCTGGAGCAGAGTGGAATCCAGTCTTCTTCAGATCTTCCACCAACTCTGCTAATATGACGTTTTTCACCAGGACAGGCCTCGGTGTGAATGTTTTCCTGCACTGAGGGCATTTATAGACTTTCTTCTCATCTGTGTCCCAGGATTGTTTAATACAGATCATGCAGTAGCTGTGTCCACACGCAATAGTCACAGGATCCGTCAGGAAATCCAGACAGATGGAGCAGGAGATTTTCTCCAGCCGACCTCCTCTGTGAGCCATTTCACCTCTCAGTAACAGCGACTGAGTGAGTTTCTCTGTCTTAAAGGTTTAATGACTGAACTTTAATCTGAACTTGTGTTTCTTTCAGTCAGACTTTGAGTTCTGCCACTATTGTTTATTGGTTGGGCAATATAAATCAAAGTGAAGAAAGTGGAGCTTGTGGTGTTTTATAGCAGGAAGAAGATAGACTCGCATGACTTTAGTTATAGGAAGAGAGGTACAGTATTTCATACCAGAAACTGAATGCTTATTTCTTTAACAGTAGCAGCTTTTGTCCCATGTTTTGTGTTTTTTTTTTTATTTTTAATGTTTAATTAATTTTTTAACTAAAAAGAAACAAACTGCAGATCCTATTAGATCAGCAACTACAGAACATTTACCTGCCACTTTGCTGCTCTTGCACAGGATTTGTTTCCATTGTGGGACAATAAATTATATTTATATTCTATTCTAAAGCCACACCTGTTACTAAAACCTTAAATAAAGGAACCTGCAGCAGAACTTTAACATCTTTGATTTACAAGCTGATGATCCAGTTTGCAGAGCTTTGGTCTCCATGTGAGCAACAATCAGCCACAGTATCAGGGAAAACTTCCTCATTGCCAGTAATGAGGAAGTTTAGTACTTGACTTTTAGATACATAGACTAGAAGTTGCTTTTCATTCTTGTTTCCTGCTTTGTGATGTTCTGTTGTTTTGTAATTTGATGCTTCCTGAAGAGCTTGGTGTTGAAAATGAGAATTTGTTCTCAGCCAACTAACTTGGTAAAATAAAGGTCAAAGAAAATAAACTGGATCAAAGAGGGATTTTTGTGAAGCACTTATGTTTGATTATTAACCTTTTTTCAAAGTTTTATCTAATCTACTTATATAAATAGCTAATCAGCTCTTTAGTGTTGAAATTGCTGCAGTTCATTTGGACTGGGTGGATGACGACGGCTGCAGAATGTCATAAATGACGGTGGTGGAAGAGTTTATCAGGTAGTTTATTATTAATCTGGTCTTCGTGTCATGCTATCATGTTTTGTCTTTGATAAATGTGTCTTAGCCAACACACTGAAGGTTTTCTCAGGAGAAATAAAGATCCAGAAAGTCTCACTCATTATTATTAACCTTATTATTTTTCTCGATCCCACGGTTTCTATTAAAAGGTTTTGCTCCAATGTTGGGATCAAAGAACTCAATATACTGTTATCTGGAGAGTCACTCACTTACGGTAATAAATTAATTGATCAAATTAATTGATCAAATTATTTTATTTTGTTTTATATCCTTAGGATATAAAACAATAAAGGATCCAATAAACCTTTCCCTTTGAGGAATAGATTGGCCATACATTTGCAAACGGTATTTGTACAAGATACCTGCAAGACTTTCTGTTACAGAAATTGTGTATTGACAAAGGTAAAAGCTAAAATATCTTTATTTTATGTTTAAAACCACAGGAATTAGGATTCAGTAAAGTTCTATGGAGCATAGGAAGATATTTACTCGTTTTGTTTTCCTAAATTCTGCCACCCAAACCTGTCGAGGATCCTAGACCTTCATCAGAAATAAAGACCCCTCCTAGAGTGACCACAAAACTTATTTGCTGGATTCTGCGAAGACATTTTCAGTCTTAAAGAGAATATTCCACCCAAATGAAATGGGAGACTGGTTGCAGGGCCTAATCTGTGAAACATTTATCCTTTTTGATCGGCCATTCCCATTCTTAAAAAAAAAAGAATCACGCGGTAAGCATGAATCGGCCCCACCTCCCCGAAGTCCAAGTGAAAAAACCAGTTGCGGCCTCCCAGTCTCAATACAAAGTATTACTGGTGACCCATTATCTTTCCAAAACTACTTTGGGGTTCCTTTAGGGTTCTTGGAGGGGATAGGAGTGGGCTACCGAGGCTCTTTTTAATCGGGCAATCCTGCTCTTCAAACCTTTATCCAGAGTGAATGCCTGGGAAAACTGAAGCAGAGGGATCAGCCACACTTCAGGCCTATTCTTAGTGACTGCCTACTAACCCTTAATGATACTTTCCCTGAAGTGTCTGGGGTGATTTCTGGGGCTGCAAAGAAAAAGGTGGTCTTGTTTTGATCATGCAATCCCGTTCTTTAAAATCGAACCCGGCATGACCACGTGGGACACTCCAGCCAAAGCAGACGGCTAAAAGGCTCCAGAACTTTGGTTTTCAATGCAGAGTGTGGAACATCGGCCTCTGCTACCATTTGAGGCCAATTTTCCACACAACTCTGGGGGGAATTCAGGGACTCGGGGCTGGGGTATGACGACCCCAAAGGGTTTATTGAGATCATCTGGCCCTGGAGAGGGTTTGCATGTAAACTTGGTCGTACAGGGCCGGCTGTCAGATCAGGACGAGAAGAATAAGTTCATTGTTAGGTCTTTATGACCTCTGACCCTGTAATGACAGAGGGTGACAAGAAAGGTCAACCCTCTGGCTGAGAAATAAAGTCCCTTCAGTGAGTCCCTTTGCTTAAGGTTAATGTCTTTAAGGTAAAGTATAACTGCTCATTTATCCACTCAGTTATTGTTTTCTTTCTGACAGGTTTGTTGATTGATTCTTTTTACCCTTTTATGTTGAGTTTTGCTGCCACCAAGTGGCCAAATTGAGTTTAGTTGATTTGATTCATGGTCAAGATTTCTGTTGCTGAAAGGATTAAATGTAGCTCAACGGGTCAATTGCTTTTAGTAACAGATATTACAAAAGTCCGTTTCTCCACAAATAAAATTAGAAATAAAAGCAATATAAAACCATTTAGAAAGGTGTCATCTCTGTTTTTATTGTGCTACTGTTTACTGGTATGAAAGATTTATTAAAATATGCTAAATGTCAGATAAATTCAGGTAATGCACATATTTAACAACAAAATATCACATTGATATAATCATGAAAGTAAAACAAAAGGTCAATCATGACAGTTGCATAAAGTCTCATATGGAGAAAATACAAAGCATCATCTTAATGAATCCAATCAATGCAGTTTACTGAATAACTCAATTCATTACCAGGTTTTCTCTACATAATCAGGAGAAATTTCGCTTCTCAGCTAACTCTAGAAATGTAAGGCCATCTTCCTCAGATGACTATTTCAGCTTAATAAACTTAGCTGAAGATCCATAGTAAAGTCTAATCCCAGCATACAGAGGCTGAGTGAATCTGGTCTGGACTCTGTGGAGGAGAGTCGGGGTTTCAGAGATGCTGTAGAAACACAGAATACCTGCTATATGATCCAGGTACACTCCAAGTCTGGAGGAAACTGGACCTGGTACTGGAGTTTTAATGTTGTTATGATGAAATATGTAACTATTTCTGGAACAGTGACATTCTAAAGACCAAGATTTTTCATTGGATCCAAACCTACATTCATCTGACAATTTTGATCTACTGATGTTCTTGTATGAAACTGCAACGTAAACTCCTCCATCTTTCCACTCCACCTCCCAGTAACAACGTCCTCTCAGACTCTCTCTACTGAGGACCTGAAGAAAAACAGTGAATCTGTCTGGATGACCAGGATAAGACTGTTGTTGGTCAATTGATGTTACTTTTCTGTTCCCCTCAGATAATAACAGATTCATGTTTGCCGTGTTTGGATCCAGAGTAATTTTTTGTGAATATTTTAAGGATTCATCTCTGGTCTTTGGTTCTGGTTCAGTCAGTAAAACATGCACATTAGCAATCTTAAGTGAGATGTTTGTCCACAAGTCTCTCAGGATGTCCTGTAGTTTGTCTCTGAGCTCTGACACAGCTGGTGTCACGTCCTCAAAGTATCTCAGAGGATGGATGTTGATGCTGGATGAGTGTGTAGACTCACTGAGTGCTGGCAGTGAGGGGTAGTTGAGGAGAAACTGGTTGTGATCCTCTGTGTGTGAGAGCTGCTCCAGCTCAGCGTCTTTCCTCTTCAGCTCAGTGATCTCCTGCTCCAGCTTCTCCTGAACATCTTTGACTTGACTCACTTCAGTTTCCTGCTGGGATCTGATCTGCTGCTTCACATTAGAGCTTCTTTTCTGGAGGAGACAGATCAGCTCAGTGAAGATCTTCTCACTGTCCTCCACTGCTTTATCAGCAGAGACATTGATGGCCTCCACCTCCTGTTGAAGCAGCTTCACATCTTTCTCTTGGTTCTGGATTCTCTGATGGATTTGTTGTCGACTCTCCTGGAGCTTCTTCTGCTTCTCAGCTCTTTCTGTTGCAGCTGGGACTGTTTCATGTCCTTTATGTTCATCCATAGTGCAGAGATAACAGATACACTGCTGATCAGTACGACAGAAGATCTTCATCACCTCATCATGACGAGAGCAGATGTTTCGTTGGAACTTCTTTGTGGGATTCACCAGCTTATGTTTTGCCAAAGCTGGAAATTCATAATGAAGCTGAATATGTTTCTCACAGTAATTAACAAAACAAACCAGACATGACTTGACAGCTTTCCTCTTCCTCCCAGTGCAGACATCACAGGCCACATCTTCAGGTCCAGCATAGCAGTGATCAGCTGGAGCAACGTGGAGTCCAGTCTTCTTCAGATCCTCCACCAACTCTGATAAAATTGTACTTTTTCTCAATGCAGGTCTTCTTCTGAAGTTCTCTCTGCACTGAGGGCAGCTGTAGATTCTCCTCTGATCTCCATCCCAGTATCGTCTAATACAGTTCATGCAGTAGCTGTGTCCACAGGGAATAGTCACCGGATCCTTCAGTAGATCCAGACAGATGGAACAGGTGATCTTCTCCAGCTGCGTTGTTCTCTGCGCCATTTTGCTTCTCAGCAACAATGACTGTGTGAGTTTTATGTCATAGGGTTAGGGTTAGGTTTAATTAGTTTGAACTTTAGTCCAGTCATGTGATTCATTCAGTTAAACTTTGAGCTCTGCCATTATTGTTTTGCCCTGTGATATCTAAAGGGTTGGGCAATAAACATAAGGCTGAACAAAAGTGGGTCTCACTGGTTTGAAGCAAATCAAACAGGCAAACTGTAATTTTGTCGCATGAAACGTTTCCTTGTTTTGTGCCTCTAATAAGGCACAAACCCAACCGAGAGGTTGTGCCATTCAGTTTAATCAATATTCAACAAGTTGAACAGAGAGTCCACATTGTGTCATTACACAATCAAGCAGATAAATACATGCAACACAGTTATATTATGAACATGAACAGTTCACCCACTCGTGCGTAATCAAATGTCTCAGGGTTTTGATATTGATCTGGAGGCTGAATCTGCACCCTGCAGCCCCACTGGACTCTGGAATTACAAACGGGAGCTAAAGTTTTGAAATCAGGGAACATTTTTCAAATTGAAGTGATCAGAAGTCAGCAAGATTGTATGAGTGAAGGAGGATGCTCTTCTTCTGCGTCAGACACGCTCCAAAGCCTCCACAGCTCAACATGCTGTCAGCTACTGGACAGCGAGATGCATTTAGCTCAGGGTCCAGTTCAGAGAGGATTCTCAGCTGGGATTAGTCCTAAATTAGTTTAAAATGTAGATCCAGATTTCATGATCACTTTCTCTTATTCTGACAGCAGTTTGTCAGTTATAAAAAACCAAGTAATCCCCAGATAAAAAGGTAATTCTTAACATTAAAAACAAACTGCTCTTCAAATTAGACCAACAACTGCATAAAGGAACTATTCAAAGAACAGTCTGTAAAGCCACACCTGTAACTAAGCACTGAACCTCAATTAATGTGACTTTTGAACCTGTAGCGTCACGTCTGACTGAAATTTAGGTCAGGCAGCCATTGCTATCATCCATTTACAAGTTGATGATCTTGTTTACAGAGCTACGGTCTATGTGTGCAACAACAGGTACAGAACCAGGGAAAGCTGCTTCAGCTCTATAATTCACATCTGAATTAGATGGGAAGTGGTGCTGCTCTCAGCTGGGTCGTCCCCAGACTCTGTCTTCCTCATCAGCTGTGAGTTAAACCCCAAAGAGAGAAAAAGAACAGCCAGGATGTTTAGATGCTAAAAGAGAAACAATTACTTTGGTATTAAATCTTGTTCAAAAGTATACATTTCTATACTCGGACCATTTACAGCATGTCTCTCTCTAGTCGAGTTTTATTCTCTCAGAGGAAAAGTTTCCACACGTCAGGAAGTCCATTTAGTAGATGTTGGTTTTGTTTGGATCTAAATACAACTCAGAAATAAATGTTCCTAATGATGAAGTTTAACTGATTTTCAATCACGACCCATTCGTGCTTTCCTTCACAGGTCCTGACTTTAGTCAGCTTGTTCTAGCCCAAAACTGGTAGTTGCACATTTTTGTCCACAAGATGGCAGCGTTACAAAGCAGAGGGTGCCTTTTCCAAGGATTGGTTCAAATGAAGTTATGTATTGCAAGAAGATTGATGCACTTGAAATACCATGAGGTATGTTGTGTCAGCCATGTTGGTTAATTTTATTGAATTAAATATTTGTTGATTAAATAACTACAATAAAGATTTCTGGAACATTAATTCCAGGAACTAAAGACGATGAGTCATGTGAAATTGATATTTGTTATACAAATATCTAAGAGCATTAGATTCTAAATTTATTAGGACTTTTAAAACTAAGAGCAGAAAAAACATAAAGATTTAGAAATAAAAACGCCTAAAAACACATTAATACAGAGAGGAAAATGAACATCACTTTTCAATAACAACCTAAGCTAATTTTAGGGATTTACAGAGTTTTTTTATTTTAAAACATTTCCCAATGAATACATTTACAGCCCCAAATCAATGAATATAAACATTTTAAGAACGTGACCACTTGTCTGCTCAAAATGCTCTGTAACAATATTTGTGTCTGAATAAAGCAGACAGTGAGTCTTGTTCTGTACAGTTCTACTTTTAAATTAATTTCTACAATCAGGTTCAGCCAGAATTTGTCCAGTAAAGCAATGACTGATATCCTGATTAATGATCATGTGGATTAGAACAACATTTACATGTCTTACTTTGTCAGACCAAATGTAATTATTTAAGGAGAATCAAAATGAGCATTGATAGCCTCCATGGCAGGAAGAGGCACCACTGAAACCAACCCCACCATCAATAAAACCCCAAACAGGATCACAAAGTAGCTACATAAAGAAAGGTGATTCTCTGAGCAGTGAAGAAATGGCAGTCGTGATGTTTCTTCATCAATGCCAGAGACTAAAGAAACTGAAACTAAAATACACACCTTCAACTAAATTTCAGATCTCTGCTGACTATTTCGGTTTAATGAACTTTGAAATGGAGTCGGCATGAACATAAACTCCAGCATGCAGAGGCCGAGTGAATCTGGTCTGGACTCTGTGGAGGAGAGTCATGGTTTCAGAGACGCTGTAGAAAGACAGAATACCTGCTCTGTGATCCAGGTACACTCCTATTCTGGAGGAAACTGGACCTGATACTGGAGTGACAATGTTGTTGTGATGAAAAGTGTAACTGTTTCTGTCACAATATAATGACCAAGATTTGTTATTAAATCCAAATAAACACTTATCTGATCTTCCTGCTCTGTTGATGTTTTTGTATGAAACTGCTACTCCAACTCCAGCTCCACCTCTCATCTCCACCTCCCAGTAACAACGTCCAGTCAGACTCTCTCTACTAAGAACCTGATAATAATAATCACTGAATCTGTCTGAATGATGGGGATAAGATTGTTCTTGGTACACAAATATTACTTTTCTGTTCCCCTCAGATAAAACTAAATTTTTGTGTACTGTGTTTGGATCCAGAGTGATTTCTTGTGAATATTTTAAACATCTAGCTCTGTTACTTTCTTCTGGTTCTGCCAATAAAACATCCACCTCAGTGACCTTCAGTTCGATGTTTGTCCATGTGTCTCTCAGGACGTCCTGTAGTTTGTCTCTGAGCTCTGACACAGCTGCTGTCACGTCCTCAAAGTGTCTCAGAGGACGGATGTTGATGCTGGATGAGTGTGTAGACTCACTGAGTGCTGGCAGTGAGGGGTAGTTGAGGAGAAACTGGTTGTGATCCTCTGTGTGTGAGAGCTGCTCCAGCTCAGCGTCTTTCCTCTTCAGCTCAGTGATCTCCTGCTCCAGCTTCTCCTGAACATCTTTGACTCGACTCACTTCAGTTTCCTGCTGGGATCTGATCTGCTGCTTCACATCAGAGCTTCTTTCCTGGAGGAAACGGATCAGCTCAGTGAAGATCTTCTCACTGTCCTCCACTGCTTTATCAGCAGAGACATTGATGGCCTCCACCTCCTGTTGAAGCAGCTTCACATCTTTCTCTTGGTCCTGGATTCTCTGATGGATTTGTTGTCGATTCTCCTGGAGCTTCTTCTGCTTCTCAGCTCTTTCTGTTGCAGCTGGGACTGTTTCATGGCCTTTATGTTCCTCAATATTGCAGAGATAACAGATACACTGCTGATCAGTACGACAGAAGATCTTCATCAGCTCATCATGACGAGAGCAGATGTTCTGCTGAAGCTTATTGGTGGGATTCACCAGTTTGTGCCTCTGTAAAGGTGGAGCATCATAGTGAGGTTGGAGGTGATTCCCACAGTAAGAAACTGAACAGGATAAGCAGGACTTGACAGCTTTCCTCTTCCTCCCAGTGCAGACATCACAGGCCACATATTCAGGTCCAGCATAGCAGTGATCCGATACAGCAGCTTGGGATTCAGTCTTCTTCATATCATCGACTACAGAAGCTATCATGATGTTCTTCTTTGGGAAAGGCCTCGGTATGAAGGCTTTCCTGCATTGAGGACAGTTGTAGATTCTCCTCTGATCTTCTCCATCCCAGTCGTCATTAATACAGTCCATACAGTAACTGTGTCCACAGGGAATAGTCACCGGATCCGTCAGTAGATCCAAACAGATGTAGCAGGACATAGATTCTAAGTCTATCTGAACTCCTCTCCAAGCCATTTTGCCTCTCAGCTACAATGAAAATGTTTGACTCAGACAACCTTGACTGTCAACAGGTGCAAGCTACACCCACTTAAAAAATATGTGGATAAACTGGAATCACTATTTCATAGCAGGAAGACGATATATTTTCAGACGGACTGATTTCCTGAAGGTACATTAACCCTTTCTGGTGCCTTTTTCCGCATACGTGATAAAGAGGAACGATTCTAGGTTCTGATCCTTAGTTGTTCCCACCTACCAGTCACTTTTTAAGTTCTATATAAAGTTAAAGTAAGAGCTCACATATCAAATATTCAAAAATGAAATTTGCCAATGAAAACCTTTTCACAGTTTTGTGAATGATGCATTAAACTGAGTGGACTGAATTCACATTAAAGCAAACTAACAAAAACAACTCCTGAGCAACTCAGACTCCTGAAACTGAACAAACAAGAGCTAAACAAACTATGTTTCTTTAATTAACCCAAACAGACTACAATAGGCTATCACAGTTGTTCCGGTAATATTCCGACACCAGGCAGCTTCAGTAGCCCATCCATCACTTCAACACACCCTGAGTCTTTGACCTCAGCCTCAGTGTAAGTATTTCTGATGTCTTCTGCCTTTCAGCAGGAAGGTGCTGGAGACGAGATTCTGGCTCCGCAGGTTGATTTATCTGCAGATGTAGCTCAGAGATTACATGTTATCATGATGTTTCTCCCATCCTGACTAAAGCCTTCCTCTCATCCCCACACATGGACATGTCCCTCAGTGTCTCTTGACTGGTTGCTTCACCAGTGTTTTCTAACAATGAACAAATAAAGGAAAAGTCAGATTTATGTATCATTTATACTGTGTGTGTGTAGATAGGTATGTAGGGGTGGACAGATGTGTGCACCTTGGGTATATACTTTACAGATTTATTCTTCTATGCATTCTGTTAAAGTAGATGCATTGATTGATATACATTTTATAAGGGATTTTCTTTTTTATATGTTCAAATGTGTGTGTTTGCACACATGTATGTATACATATATAGATGCACATATTTATGTTATTGTTAATGTGGACATGCTTGACACAATGGTCATGTCTGGAATGAATCAATAAATGAAATTAAACCTGGTTCAGCAGAGTGAGGGGGGATAGAGAGTCTTTATGGGAGTCAAGGAATGATAACATTTTATTTCTATGTCTTTACCCGCTCCTCAGTTATCAGCAGTAATATCTTTATTGGCATGGCAGCAGGAAGCCCTTCTTGTAATCACTGACCAGCATTTTGGATGTTTTCTCTGGTATTTTGGTGGAATAAAATCTGGTGATCAGCTCCAAGTCCTGATTGAGGCTGGAAGGCCTCAATGCCATCACCCTAATCCTTATTCCTGGTGACAATCTCTGGTTTACTTAACAGCACCATAAACAACCAGTCAGCTCATTAGAGATATTTATTCTTTATACATAGAAATTAACGTTTTCTGAATTTTAGTACCAGATTAGTGCTTAAAGTGTGTTACTCTGTTCTTCTAAATATGGTTATAAAAATAATTGCTTAGATATAAACATGAAACTGTGAGAATAAACAACATTCACACAGTAAATTACACACCAAAGACTTGAGGGAAACTGAATTTGAAATGTGCAGCCCAGCAGCTCTCAAGTCCAGACAGGCATTCAAAATAGTTCAAATAAAATATCACCTGTGCTGCTTATTAACTGCTAACTCACTAAAAACTCCAGACAAAACCTTCTACGAAGCATAAACAAATCCTTTCAATCAGAAAAACCATCAGAGATATAAAAAACATATTTTAATGTCAGTTTAGAAAATGTAACTCTTAGGAACCTATTAAAATTGCATCCTTTATTTAAAAAAATGTAATCTTACTTTAAATTTGATGAGATTGTTTAGTTGTCCGTCGATATCTGTCCTGTAGCACGGCCAAAAGAAATAGTTAAAAACCTTCAGGCTGATACTTTCATCATAAAAGGTCAGTAGTGGCCGGAGTGGCTCAGACCGGCCTATTCAAAGTAATCCATTATTAAAATCACGTAATTATAATCTTACATGTTAAATCTACAAACACGCATTGTTCTGTAAACCCTTGCAGTTCAAAGTGTTATCTAAAATATTCCAGGTAACATTTGCATCACAAATGTGTAGATTTATGTCAACTGGAGTACAAATCTCAAACATGTTTCCTTTTCAACAATATCAGAATCCATATTTAGGTCAAAGGTCAACACTAGCCCCACAAACACAGACGTCTCCCACCAAGAGATAAAAACAGGAAGAAAAGAAAAACCAGCAAACAGCAAAACCAAAACGAAGAAAAAAAAGAAACAAACAGAAAAACATGAAAAAGTGGAACTATTAAAGATATTACTGGTTTCTAGGACTGAGGAAACAATCATGTTCACGGTGATGATGAGGCGATAATAGAGGTCGACACAAAAATCCTGCTGTGTTTTTAGGATAAAAGCAGAATAAAAAACAAACAAAACAAATGCAGCTATATATATATATAAATATAGTATATATAATCATAAAAATATAGTAAAGAGAATAATTCCATTTCAGCCAAAGCAGAACAGATTTAAATGATCTCTAGAGATCTTAAGTTCCTAATTACATCAACATTTGCAGCCAAACACCATTGCATACAACAATTCACTTTAAGAATATTATTACTTGCCAACACAAAATAAAATATAAACCACAAAAACTTTAAGATTATATTTTTGTCCACATATCTGCTTTTTCATTTCAACAACCAGTTTGACCCAGAATCTGATCTGTGCTGTAAAATTCTCTTGATTGATGAGGATAATTAGTTTCTATCTGCAGACCTGAATATGCAACATTTGATTTGACAAAACAAATATGAATATAATTAGTTTAGGTGGACAAAATCCTCCTGAGCAGTGACTGTCTCCATGGCTGAACAGAAACAGGTAGGGGCAGCACCCAGACAAACTCCAACATCAACAAAATAACAAACAAGATGATAACGTATCTCCATAGAGACAGCTGATCTCTGAGCAGAGAAGCTCTCAGCAACAATGATAGAAACTACAGAAACTGAAACTAAAACACTGTTTTTAACCAATTGGACCTCAGATCACTGCTGACTATCCAGGTTAATGAACTCAGCAGAGGATCCATAATAGTAAATCCCAACTCCAGCATATAGAGGCTGAGTGAATCTGGTCTGGACTCTGTGGAGGAGAGTCATGGTTTCAGAGATGCTGTAGAAACACAGAATACCTGCTCTGTGATCCAGGTACACTCCTATTCTGGAGGAAACTGGACCTGATACTGGAGTTAAAATGTGATTGTGGTGAAATATGTAACCGTCTAAGTCACAATATAATGACCAAGATTTGTCATTGGAACCAAATGCTTCGGTTCTGCTGATGTTCCTGTTTGAAACTGCTACAGCAACTCCTCTGCCTCTCAGCTCCACCTCCCAGTAACAATGTCCAGTCAGACTCTCTGTACTCAAGATCTGAGAAAAAAAATCACTGAATCTGTCTGGATTAATAGAATAAGGTTGTAGTTCATGATTTGATTCTACCTTTCTGTTCCCCTCTGACAATAACAGAAATCTGTTTGCTGTGTTTGGATTCAGAGTCATTTCCTGTGAATATTTTAAAAATCCAGCTCTGGTCTTTGGTTCTGGTTCTGAAAGAGCTTCAGTGATTGCCAGTTCAACGTTTCTACATGTGTCTCTCAGGACATCCTGTAGTTTATCTCTGAGCTCTGACACAGCTGCTGTCACGTCCTCAAAGTGTCTCAGAGGATGGATGTTGATGCTGGATGAGTGTGTAGACTCACTGAGTGCTGGCAGTGAGGGGTAGTTGAGGAGAAACTGGTTGTGATCCTCTGTGTGTGAGAGCTGCTCCAGCTCAGCGTCTTTCCTCTTCAGCTCAGTGATCTCCTGCTCCAGCTTCTCCTGAACATCTTTGACTCGACTCACTTCAGTTTCCTGCTGGGATCTGATCTGCTGCTTCACATCAGAGCTTCTTTCCTGGAGGAGACGGATCAGCTCAGTGAAGATCTTCTCACTGTCCTCCACTGCTTTATCAGCAGAGACATTGATGGCCTCCACCTCCTGTTGAAGCAGCTTCACATCTTTCTCTTGGTCCTGGATTTTCTGATGGATTTGTTGTCGACTCTCCTGGAGCTCCTTCTGCTTCTCAGCTCTTTCTGCTGCAGCTGGGACTGTTTCATGGCCTTTATGTTCATCCATAGTGCAGAGATAACAGATACACTGCTGATCAGTACGACAGAAGATCTTCATCACCTCATCATGACGAGAGCAGATCCTCTGCTGAAGGTTATTGGAGGGATCCACCAGCTTGTGTTTCTTTAATCCAGGAACATCATAATGAGGTTGGAGGTGATCTCTACAGTAGGAAGCTGGACATGATAAACAGGACCTGACAGCTTTCCTCTTCCTCCCAGTACAGACATCGCAGGAAACATCATCAGGTCCAGCATAGCAGTGATCAGCTGGAGGAGATTGGAGTCCTGTCTTCTTCAGTTCCTCCACCAACTCTGACAACATAAAGCTTTTCTCCAGGTTAGGTCTCGGTATGAACTCTTTCCTGCACTGAGGGCAGCTGTGGATTCTCCTCTGATCTTCTTCATCCCAGTGGTGTTTAATACAGTTCATACAGTAGGTGTGTCCACAGGGAATAGTTACCGGATCCGTCAGTAGATCCAAACAGATGCAACAGAAGAATTTTTCTTTGTTCAGATGATCTCCTCTCTCAGCCATTTTCCCTCTCAGTTCCTGGGATGTTTGAATTTCAACTGTTCACTAGTAAAGTTGGCTTAAACTCTGATCAACACAACATGTCTCTGCAGCGAATGTTTATGGTTACACCCACTGCCTTATTAAACATGAGGAGGGAACAGAAAGTATGTTCTTTCAAGTCCAGACAGGTAGGTAGCTCAAGTGAACAGAAAGCTTTGGTTTTATTCAACTCGCCTTTCTGCTGCTTTTTAATTGTTGATATACTCTAAACTCCCTGAATTAAAGCTCTGAGCTCAATTTATTGGAAGTAACCTTTCTACGTCAAAATAACGAGATCGTGTCATTATTCTCATCCTGGAGATTCTACCTCATCAGTAAGAGAATAAAATTTGAAGGAGTAGATTCTGACTGTTGTTTAAATTTAATTAAGCAGGGAAAATACAGAAAACATTACAGCTGAAAGAAACCAGTGTCCTGCCATTAGAATACATGTCTGGGTCATTCTTTGATTTTTTTCAGAACTACTGAATCCTCCAGAGGGCAAAACAAAATCTCAAAAAGAAAATTATTGGGTTTTTTTTTAAACCTAATTTGTTTTCATTCTCACAGGATTGTTGGTTGGTTTTTGATGTTTTTGTTGAGTTTTGATGCCACCAAGTGGACAAATTGTATGTACTGAGTTTACTTGAAACAGGTCAAAGATTTCTGTTGCTGAAATGATTAAATGCAGCCTTATATATGTATATCACTGCTTCCTGTTTGTAAAGTCTGTGTATGACCTGAATCTGTGTTAATTTCACAAGGAGAGAAACTTTAGTATTATCTTAAGACATCAATTAATTATATTTTACTTATGTACAGTGTGGTTTTAATGCTGCTTAATACATTAAACTTTCTGGTAAAATGAAAACTGGTCATAAACTGTTTTTAACTTTGTTAAAAATGTGGCTTATGTTTAATAATGGGTTTGAAAAAACGTGTGTAAAATTTTATCCATGCTGGAGGAGGATTTGTTTTTATACAGGATGTTTTTGTCCGACTGCTGATCTCTGCGTCTCGGTGCTGCTGTATGCGTAAAGAAACGGCTGCAGGACGGCAAAGCAAACTCTACGGACCCACACTCCCTGTTTCTACCTGCATTTATGTCCAGACATTGTTTACCTTCTCATGTGAAGTGTGTGTGTTTGCTGGTTAATATTTACAGATTGCATTTTTGTGTGAATGAGGACCGTGTCTGCTGTTGACCGTCTCTATACGTGTCTGAATTACAAACATGTTTCTGCAATAAATGACTGAACTACTGAGCCTCTGACACCAAACGACTCTTCTGAGAGAAAAGCTGTAAACTTTAACAAAACTGTGGAGGAAGGGTTGGCTTAACAGAGATGGCAAAGGTCATCTGTTTCCCCAAAAATAAATACTGAGAAATAAGAGCAAAATGTGAAATGAAAGATTTTACAAAAAGATTTAATCCTTGGTCATCTTTATTATTATGTAAATGTTCACCAAGATGAAAGATTAACTCATCATAACCTATTAAATGTCACAAATCTAGATTCAGATTTTTACACCACACGGATTAATCATTAAAGTAGAAAAACACACCAATCAATCATGATAGTTGTATAAACCCCCATATGAAACCCCCCCCCACAAAGAATCACCTTAATGATAATCAATGCAGTTTACAGAATAACGACATTCAAAATCTCAGCTCTTCTCTTTGCAAAGTCCAGACAACATCAAGTGGCTGTTTCAACCTTTTTGTGCAGGATCTCAGAGATATGATGTGCCGTTTTAAAAATCATAAAACACGTTGAAAAATGTTGTTGCACTGATATATTTAAACACAGGCCAAAACATGTGAAGATATTTCCACCTCCTAATCCAGAAAACATGTGATTGTTGTAACTTGAAGCATAATCAGGTTCTGATCTTTATCCAATAATATGACAACTGTTCTGATTGATTATGACAATTACAATTTACGTCAACAGACAATTATAAATCATCTGTACTAGATTTTAATATCAGCATTTGGTCTGACAAAGGAATAAATGTAAATAATTAGTTGAGATGCATTAACAATCCTCCTGGGCAGTGACAAACGCCATAGCTGAACAGAGACAGGAAGGGGCAGCAAACAAACTCCAACTGACAATGATCTCTCAGCAACAACAATTAAGACCAAATAAACAAACAAATACAAATTTTATCCAACTGAACCTCAGATCACTGCTGACTATTTCAGCTTAATGAACCCAGCAGAGGCTCCATGAGAGAAAACAGAGATCCCAGCATACAGAGGCTGAGTGAATCTGGTCTGGACTCTGTGGAGGAGAGTCATGGTTTCAGAGACGCTGTAGAAACACAGAATACCTGCTCTGTGATCCAGGTACACTCCTATTCTGGAGGAAACTGGACCTGGTACTGAAGTTTTAACTTTGTTGTGATAAAATCTGTAACTGTTTGTGATACAATATAATGACCAAGATTTGTCATTGAATCCAAATACACATTCATCTGACCCTCCTCTGCTGATATTCTTGTATGAAACTGCTACAACAACTTTTCCTGTCCGCTCCACCTCCCAGTAATAACGTTTAGTCAGACTCTCTCTACTCAGGACCTGAGGGAGATCACTAAATCTGTCTGGATGACCAGGATAAAGTTCTTCTTCCTCTTCCGACTCTTCTTCCTCTTCCGACTCTTCCTCTTCCGACTCTTCTTCCTCTTCCGACTCTTCCTCTTCCGAATCTTCTTCCTCTTCCGACTCTTCTTCGCCTTCAATCAGACAAGACACTTTTCTGCTCCCCTCAGATAATAACAGCTTCCTGTGTGCTGTATTTGGATCCAGGGTGATTTTTTGTGAATATTTTAAGAATTCATCTCTGCTGTTTGGTTCTGGCTCTGGTTCTACCAGTAGAACATCCACTGCAGTGATTGTCAGTGAGATGTTTGTCCATGTTTCTCTCAGGATGTCCTGCATTATGTCTCTGAGCTCTGACACAGCTGGTGCCACGTCCTCAAAGTGTCTCAGAGGACGGATGTTGATGCTGGATGAGTGTGTAGACTCACTGAGTGCTGGCAGTGAGGGGTAGTTGAGGAGAAACTGGTTGTGATCCTCTGTGTGTGAGAGCTGCTCCAGCTCAGCGTCTTTCCTCTTCAGCTCAGTGATCTCCTGCTCCAGCTTCTCCTGAACATCTTTGACTCGACTCACTTCAGTTTCCTGCTGGGATCTGATCTGCTGCTTCACATCAGAGCTTCTTTCCTGGAGGAGACGGATCAGCTCAGTGAAGATCTTCTCACTGTCCTCCACTGCTTTATCAGCAGAGACATTGATGGCCTCCACCTCCTGTTGAAGCAGCTTCACATCTTTCTCTTGGTCCTGGATTCTCTGATGGATTTGTTGTTGACTCTCCTGGAGCTCCTTCTGCTTCTCAGCTCTTTCTGCTGCAGCTGGGACTGTTTCATGGCCTTTATGTTCATCCATAGTGCAGAGATAACAGATACACTGCTGATCAGTGCGACAGAAGATCTTCATCACCTCATCATGACGAGAACAGATGTTCTGCAGAAGTTTAGTAGACGCTTCAACCAGATTATGTTTTTTAAACGTAGGAGATTCATAGTGAGGTTGAAGGTGATTTTTGCAATAAGAAGCCAAACAGACCAGACAGGATTTGACAGCTTTCATCTTCCTCCCAGTGCAGACATCACAGGCCACATCATCAGGTCCAGCATAGCAGTGATCAACGGGAGCAGTTTGGAGTCCAGTCTTCCTCAGATCCTCCACCAACTCTGCTAGCATGATGTTTTTCACCAGTTCAGGTCTTGGTATGAACTCTTTCCTGCATTGAGGGCAGCTGTGGATTCTCCTCTGACCTTCTCCATCCCAGCAGTCTTTAATACAGTTCATACAGTAACTGTGTCCACAGGGAATAGTCACCGGATCCTTCAGTAGATCCAAACAGATCGAACAAAAGAATTTCATTGAATCCACAAGACTTCCTGGTTGTGCCATTTCATCTCTAAACAACTACTGTTGCTGTCTATGTTACTTTCTCTTGTAAAAGTTTCCTATAAAAAGTCAGTTTTCTTCCTCTTTTATCTTCCACAGTAAGACTTTGCTAATCGCATTCTTCAAAGCAGAGTTTTTCGCTAAACTCGACCTGTCAAGACTAGTGCGAGAGGAGGAACCAGGAAATGTCATAACTGAACTGTTGTGAAAACAGGGAGGGGCTTTCCATGGTTTCTTTTTGTTTTTTAACAACTTTGATGTCATGTTTGTCTATAATCTTCAGATCAGAAGAACTTTTTTGAATGTCTTTATTACTTGTATGTCTTGTCAAGTTTATTTTTATATGACTGAATTGAAGCAAATTTATAGAATGATCAGAGGGGTGAGATTTACTATCTGAATCAGATCAGATGCAATGATAGGCATGTATTTTTAATAAAAGCTGTGGGTTGGACATCAAGACAGCAGGAGCAAAAGTTTAATATCTTTTTTCTCAGTTTTTGTGGTTGAGTTGGTAGAATTGTCATATTGTCTACATTTGTTTTAAAAAGACATGGAATTGGAGCTGGATTTGATGACATGAACGTGACATAACAGTGTTGTGGAGACACCTTCAGGACTTTTGGACTTTTTATATTTGTTGGATGTAATGATTGATAGAAGTATTGTTACATAAAGTTTATGCTTATTACTGTTTGCTGTTCAGTCCATCTAAACAAAGTAAAATTTAGTTTGCAGATTTTTAACCTGGCAGAAAAAAAATATTAGTATTTTTTTTTTAGTATTTAGTATAACAATATATTAGTTGTTGTTTTTTTTAACTTTTGTCAGATTAGCAATCTTTTTTCCACATTGTCATAATGAGGTATTTGTAGAATCACAAGGGAAGAAATAAATTTAATACAATTTGGGAAAAGGAGGTAATGTAACAAATGTGTTACTACTTTACTGTTACTACAGAAAGTTGCAAGACAAATATTACAGTATTTGTCTTATGTTGAAAAAACTCTGACATACACTAAAGATTTTATTTTAGCAGAAAAGGCTTTGGACTAAACTGTTACTCGTGTTAGCCACGCTAGCACCAAGTACAGCTAGTCAGTCAACCATCGCTGTGTTCAGGGAAGCGCTGATTAATAATCGAGAAATAAATATCAAGCCTGGAAACTTGATATTGTAACGGACTGAATGTTATGTTTTTAACGTAATCTTTGCTCGTCTTGCAGGGCGCAGGCGGTTGCCACGGTAACAGGTGTGCTTAAACTACAAAGAGAAAGAGAGTAAAAAGGTAGGAGTGGTTTTGAGTTGATCACCTGTTCGGGTTATTTTACCTTTGTTTCCCTTTGCTGTGGCGCATTACAGCTGCTGTAGTTTCTAAACGTTGGACTAATTACCTCGTTCGTTTGTGAGTTTACGTCATTCACAGCAAACATCAAATAGAACAAATATATTTCATAAAATTTTAACAAACAAATGGTTTCTACCGTGGTAATTATGTGAAATTAAGTTAATTATATCCCAACTTCAGAAGACTTGCCTTTACCTTTACAGAGCTCTTTGGTTCCTCCTATCAGTCTGTAGCTTCTCATATTGAGGTCAAAGTTCAGATCTACCATAACTGACTGACACCTGCTGGCCTCAGGTTTGCAACCAGCTTGTGACTGAGAAACCAGTAACCTCCTCCCAGATGATGACATGAACTTGTTAGTTCCTCTGTCCATTGTAGTAGCTGATATATTGTGAAAATCCGGTAGAAATGATGCACCAATCCAGTCATGTTTACATAGAAACAACGCGCTGCGAGGCTTTGTTTGTGAGACTTGCTGTCAGGATCTGTGTTTTTCTGTGTTTATTTAGAGTTTTCTGTGTCCTTACGTCTCTTCGTTGTCCTGTCCTCCCCTTGATTGTTCCCAGGTGTGTCTCGTTCTGTCATTACCCTCCCATGTATTTAACTCCACCTGTGTTCCTTGTGCCTCGTCGGGTCCTCGTCGAATGTGTGCTCTGTCTTCCGAGTTTCTGTTTTTGTTAGCGGTTGCTACCGGCGTCGAGCCCTGGCTTCAGCTCGGCCGTGCGGCCCGTTCCTAGAGTGTGTTTACCCATCATTAAAGACATCATTATTCACCTCATCTGGGTCCACAGCGTCTGCCTCACCAACCCTCACCACACCTCATGACACTTGCGGTCACGTGGGTCGGTTGTGGGCGGAGCTTGGTAAGGTCCATTGTAAGGTAACGCAAAAGAAAAAAATTCCCCATGTCCCCTAGGGGGCTCCGTAGTAACTGTGCTATGTGTGTATGTTTTGTACTTGATTTTCTCTCGCTAGGTATGTTTTAATCTTAAAAAGTAATGTCTGTTATCCACTGTGTAATAATAGTCTTTGAATGTTAAACATGTAACAGGGTTTGTTTTGAACAATAGTATAGATGTGAAGTTCATCTAAATTTATTTATTATTCAAATTAATTTTGTTTTATCAAAAGTTATTTTCATTGGTGCTCGTAAAGCTGCTGTTGGCAGTTGGTGGTTACCATAGCAACCAGTAACTGACTTCTCCTCCATCTTTTTTTTTACAAGTAACATTTTTTTGTGTGTAATTTTGCCATGTTTGTATATGTTCTTTGTATGTAATGTGCGTTTTAGGCACATTACATACAAAGGGAATGTATGAGCAGTTAATTTTACAACTGTTAACTGCTCTTTGAGAGCTATTGGTCTGTAGTTTGTTTCGGGTTATTTATTGTAGTTTATTTACTGTATAGAGGCAGACGCTGCTGGACTGATGTTGACTAACTAGATTTTTTCTCTTGTTAGGATAAATTTAGTGAACCTGAGTGAGTCTGTTGTGAAGTCGTCCATGTTGGACCTGAGGCGAACAAAGACGTTTACACACCTCTCCATTTTGTTCCAGCTGCCTTTGTTGAAGGGCTCCGCTTGGGGAACAACGTTCGTCAGGGTGAAAGTCGACACTTTGTCCGCTTTGGTTGAGGCGTAGGAACTAGAAATATGTGACCCCGGTCAAATGTTCTGTTGGATCTGTAATCCACATCACTGGCCTGGTGGTTGTAGGTTCTGTTCGTATCTCCGGGGATCATCCTCTTGACTCTATTTGGATTCTCCAGCTGGGAAAGAGTAGTTGAGGAGGGAAACTGGATATTATAAATTCAAGACATCGAACATCTTTTTGTTTATTCTCATTGTGAAATGAACGTCTTCCTCCCTTTTCTAGGGTGCATTCACAGCGGCCCTGTTTAGTCTGTTTTAATTGAACTCCAGTTCGTTTGTCTAGAGCAGGGTGCTCAAGTCCAGTCCTGGAGAGCTACTGTCCTGCAACTTTTAGATGCATCCTTACTCCAACAGACCAGGATCAGCTCTGAACAGACCTGCTAACGAGCCGTTCATTTGATTCAGGTGTGTTGGAGCAGCAAAGCGTCTGAAAGTTGCAGGACGGTATCTCTGGAGGACTGGACTTGAGCACCCCTGGTCTAGAGAGTCCGATTTGTTTGGGGTTGTGTGAATGCATAGTCAGACCAACAAAACATACTCTGGTGCAGTTCGCATACATGAGTGCTAAGTGGACCGGAGACCACTCCAAAAGCAGGAAGTGGACTATAGCACTGCACATTTGGGATAAATACAACCAAAACAAACGCGCTAGTCCAGTGTAAGAAATGGATTGTGTTCTTTTCCAATGACAAAAGCGAAATACTACAACTGCTGCAATCTGACACCACTCCATTTTTGTTTACATTTTGTGAAGGAGGAAGTTGTGCTCAGTGTCTTCTTCAGAGGTTTTTGTGTCGTTTTCCCTTCAGTGGTTCTTGGTATAGCGCCCCCACAGGCGAGGAGGGCAACAGGTTTTTCAAAGGGTTTGGTTGGTTTGACTCAGTGCAGAGTGAAAGCCAACCACACCATCTGAAAATATAACAAATGTAACTTTGATCCCAAATCGAACAGAGTCTACCGGACTCTCAGGTGTGAAAACAAGCCTACCTGAGGTTCTATCTTCCAAACGCTCTTGGGTCTCCTTCTGGAAACTTCTCCAGTGAACTTGAAAGCGGAAAACACCGGAATCCCGTTCTGCACATCGTAAAGCGTCACAAATCTCCTTTGTTCCCTGTAGGTCTGGCAAATGAGCTTGTACTGGTTCTGATCGAGGATCCTCCCGCCCTCCAGGATGCCAGGAACATGCAATGGCGTTTGGTCAAGAAAGAAGCGGTCACAGTCCGACACCAACTCCATCACTTCAGCAAATGTTTGTACGGACAGGAAGAAGAGAAGAGCTGTAGTTGGCAGGAAACACCAAACCTGCTGAGACGTCATGACCTTCAATCAGAGGAGACAAAAGTGGGTCGATCTAGATCTGTTCTGCAACAATCAAACATCATAAACAGATAACATTGTTGGTTGGTTGCATTAGACCAGTTAGCAACTCTGATCATTTTTTCTGAGGATTTACAATCTGCTGTGTTTTAGTAGAGAAAACTTTTTGAAATAATTTGATTAACAAACTGAGCTCAATTTACTGTTGATAACCAGGATAAACTGGAATGAAAATGTGTGGCAAACAAAGCTGCACTTCCTGAATGTTGTTACTGATAAAGCATCAAGTCACGAAACTTGAACTGAAGAACAGAGGCAGATCTGAACCCCGTCTACACCGGCCAAACAAAACTTACCAAGTATTTTTGGTCTAGTTTCTGGCGATAATATCTTAGTTTTGTCTCATTTCAAGTGCATTAACTTACAAGTAACTTTGCAGCAGAGATATCATGAGTCGATAATTAGTTTCCTAAATAAATATTTAATTTGAAACCCAAATATTTAGTTTGCGAATTAAATATTTTGTCAAAGTTCCAAACAAAATATTTTATCCGCAGGCTAAATTTTTCATTTGTAAACTAACTATTTAGCTGAGACTTACAAATTTAGTTGCAAACTAAATATTTAGCTTCCTAACTAAATATTTAATTTAGCTTGGAAATTAAATGTTTAGTTCTAATAGCATAACTAATATGGTGAAATATGACTTTGAAAACCCCCAATTTTTTTCTCTGACAGGCTAAATAAACCAATTTGTTGCTGTTATTATTTTACTCTATAACTTCCCGCGGCTCCGATTCAACCTGCTGCACTCTTGATTTAATGCCTGCAACTACAACTTCATTTCCCGCTGTGACCAAAATAGGAAGAAATAATATTTAATTTGTCCTTTGCAAGCTCATATGAATTCCGTTTGTTTGTTTTAAGTGAAAATTTACATTTTAACAAAATCCTGTTGCGGCGTCTTTGCTCACTATGGATGTGTTTGTCTCATTCAGTGATACTCGGCACTTTTCACTGAGAGCTAATGATCTTATCTTACCGTGAACAAATGTGCTTTAATAATGGTAGAGTAGCTAATTTCAACAGCTGCTAACATGCTAGCTAACTGCAAAACAGCAAGATAACCGCGGGTAACCATGGCAACCAGTGAGGCCGACAGTAGCTATGCTAACCGCATAGCATAGCTACTGTATGCTATGCAGTAGCTATGCGGTTGAGGACAAATAATCCCTCTTGTTTAAGTCAATATTTTCTTAATATTGTTGAAAAAGTATTAATTCCACTGGCAGAGTTTTTCCCTATAATACATTTTTCGCATGTTACAGGTGAAATAATCTGCCAGCGGAAGTACTTAAAACATTTTTTTTAAAGAATTACCGACTTAAACAAGCTCCTATATCTAGCTGAAAAGTTCAATTTTATGTTTCTGCAGTATACTTTAAACAAAGCTAGACTATTTAGCTTAGTTTCCAAAAGTATGTTGGGATGACAAAGTAATTAAAACTACAAACTGAAAATCTTGAATTGAAATATTGAATTTATAAAGTTGTAAATACGTAAATTCGTATTATCTGATCATATTCACCATGTTTTTAGTTGAAAAAGCAACACATAACTCACCGCTTTTTACCAGAGTGTGTCACGATGTCTCTGCTCCCTTTAATGAAGAAATAAATCTGAGTTCCTAAAACATGACAGGAAGTCGTGGCTCCCTCGCATGACAGAGTGAGTGGTCGGATGTTTGAGATAACTGGAAATTAACTTTAGTTTTCTCTGAAACCCGCTGCATGTCTCATGTTTGTAATTTCCCCCCGACCGTCTGGTGAAACGTTGTTGGTCCAAATGTCAAAGAAATGTCACAAATGAGACTCCGTAGAGGAGAAAATATAAAGTTTGTATTTATATGCAGTCTCTGGGTAACGGATGTGTTCATCGGTCTGGATTTAACCCATGTTTAACCGCTGAGGTCGACCTGGCACTGTTACCATGGCAACGATGATAAACAAACACACTGAAATGCTTTGGGAGTCTGTTAAAAAAGTTAATTTATTTCAGTTAAGTACATTCATAAAGTTGAAACTCATACGTTAGTTTTGAGGTTTTATGGCGTAAGGATAATAAAAACCATTATTTCACATTCAGTGCAAGTAGAGCAGTAAGAAACTGCACTGGGTTGGGGCTCCTTTGCATGAATTACTGCATGAACAGCAGAAGAGACCCAAAGCATCACTGACTGTGGAAACGGCGCGTTATGACAACATTATGTTGCTTTGAACTACATATTGTTGAGAACAATAACGTGTTATCAGCAACATATTTGATAAAGTTGTTGTTATAAAGTATAACTGTGTTATACCGTTAAAACCACTTTATAAACAATATATTGAAACAATTTGTGATTAGCAACATGTCACTTTAACAAAAGTCTAAAAAGTTAGTTTTTTTACATATTGTAACAAAACATTGTTGATATTCTGCTGTATAGCAACAATATTGTTATAAACAGTATGTCGTTACAATGTTATAAACAATATATTACAAAGCAACATTGTAACAAAGCGACATACTGTTATTGTAAAACAATGTTAACAGCAATATTGTTGCAGTTTAACCTGTTATAAACAATGTAACTATGTTAAAAATGTTATAAAGCAACAATGTAAAGCAACATATTGATGGTTTACAACTTATTGTCGTTAATATATTGTTTATAACACTGTTGTAAACAGTGTTATAAACACGCTACAAACCACAATATGTTGAAACAATGTGTGATTAGCAACAATATGTCGCTTTAAAAAAAAAGTCTAAAAAGTTTAAAACTTTTTTTATCCCAAACAAAATGTCAAAAACTGGAGAGTTTAAACTACTGTGACGCCACAAAATTCATTTAGTTAAAAATGCAAAAATTAGTTTGATATTTTTTTTAGGTTTCACTTAAGTGATATAAAAATCAATCTGTGCTGCGGTTAAACCACACCTCGACTTGTGAGTTTCTTTACTTTCAGTAAGAACTCCATCAAGTAGAAGAAAGGAAGCTTAGTAAAAACTATTTATTTCCACCCAACATGTTGAGACACCTGGCTAAACCTCCACAGTCGGCGAGCGTCGCTCAGTTCCTGTTCGCCGTCCTGAATCGGGTTCAGCGGCTGATAAGCAGATGTGGTCGGTTCCTCGACGCTTCATCGCGTTAAGCAGCGTTACTGTGCAGAATGCTGTCCTTCCGTTTGTGGTTTTAAAATATAAATATATACACCACAGAGCCGTTAGAAAGGTTACGACAGCAGGGTACGTCTCCAGCAAGGATGAGGAGGAGCCTGGCTGGTCAGGATGAAGAAAAACCGTCGTCCTCCAAAACGTCTGAGAGCTTCAGGCAAAGCTCAGAGAAAGACGGACGCTCCTCCGGTCTCTGCAGGGAGAAAAATAAAACTTCAGAAACTTCCTCCAGAAAAACAGAGCAGAATCTGGAACTCTTAAAGGGCCAGTATGTTTTTTTTCCAACCTCATTTTATACAACAATAAAGTAACTGTGTTGCTCTGTGGAACAAACGCCAAAATGGAGCCCAAAACTTTGCCAAGTATTTTTTATCTAGTTTCTAGTGCAAATATCTCAGTACTCTTGAAATGTTAACTTACAGGTAACTTTTCGGCAAAAATAGGAGATTATTGCAGTGTGAAATATTTACAGTCCAGTTAACGTAGGTGGAAGTTTTAACAATATTTACTTACTACATCGATAGTTTTACAAAACAGAAAACAGGAATGTTGTAAAGGAAATAAATACATTTCTGTTCTGGCTAAAACAACAAAATAAATTCCTTTTATCTACAACAATAAAATAAGTCTCTTGTTGCTGTTTTAATTCAAAGTTAAGGATTGAAATAACAGAACTGTCCACCAGATGGCGCTACACATTCAATAACGAATAACCATTACTCTGTAAATAAGATCTTTTATTATTAAATATATGAAAATATTAGTGCTAATTTCCATCTGCAGTCCATAAAAACAAAAATTATGCAATTAATACCATTTACAGACAGGATTGCTATACATATTGTAAAAAGTATATTCAATAAAAAGGCAGTTAAACATAAAACCTCGTCCCACTTCTGTCATTATGTCTTATTGGCAATAGTCAGAATTTCTTTTTAGATTATTTTTAAACTAAAAATATATCAGATTATTTACTTTAATACATATTGTTTTTGTTAACTCCATGTTAAAATTTTCTCCAAAGGAATGTGCCAAGTGAAAAATCCCAGCATTTAATTTGTGCCGTTTGCTCTGCAAAATGGAATCAGGGCCTGAAATCAGCGAAGCCGTAAAATGTCAGAAAAAGGCTGAAAAAGCAAATATCTACAGTTTTTCTTCCTTCCACTTACGTTGTTCCAACAGAGCTGCATGATGTCGTACAGGGCGGCCGTGGCCATCTTGGGCCGGAACAGCCGATGGCCGTTGGTTACCATGGCAACCACTTCGTGATTGAGACTTTGGTCGAACGGCATTTGGCCCTCTGTGAACACCTCCCACATCAGCACGCCTGGACACACACAAACACAAGCATGTTAATGTCTTCAAATAAATGTTCTTGTTTTAACTCAAAGAAGTTTTAACATCAGACAACGTAGATATATAAAAAAAATTAAAATCTGTTTCCAAATAATGATCAGAACCAACCCAACCCAATGTTTTAGTTTGTCTGATAATAAAATAATCTGGAAAACAGTGTTGGGAACACCATCGCTCATCTGCTAATAAAACACTTAGCTTCTGCTAGTCTAGCAATAGCTTACGCTAGCTTTAGCATTAGCTTAGCTACCATGTTGGTTTATCGTTTTAGAGTTAGCACAGTTAATGTTGACTCATTTAAGAGTGAGTTTCTCAGCTCTGTTCGGGTGTTGATGTGTAAATGTGTTGCTATGCGGTTTGAACACCCTCACCGTACGACCAGACGTCCGACTTGCTGCTGAACTTGCAGTAGTTAAAGACCTCAGGCGGAGACCACTTCACAGGAAACTTGGCGCCTTTGGTGCTGGTGTACTGGTTGTCCAAGACGTATCTGCAAGAGGAGCGTTTAATGACCGCGGATTTGTTTGAGTGATATGACAATAATCAGAATATAGAGTCATACCTGGCCATGCCGAAGTCAGAAACCTTCACCACCATAGCGTCGTTCATCAGGCAGTTCCTGGCCGCCTTCACAAGACAAACAGCTCATAAATGAACCAGCAGCAGTGGTTGCAAAGCCCCAGTCAGAACCAGTGAAGAGACGTACCAGGTCTCTGTGGATGAAGCTGTTTGCCTCCAGGTACTCCATGCCCTCGCAGACGTCCAGGCACATATCGAGCAGCGACCCGAGGCTGAAGCTGCCGCGCCGCTGCCTCAGGTAGTTCACCATGCAGCCCTGCTGCATGAACTCTGTGACGATGTAGATGGGCCTCTGCTGGCTGCAGACGCCGTACAGCTGCACCAGCTTGGGATGGGACAACTTCCTGGAGAGACGGCAAGAGAATGACCGGACCATCGTAAGAAAATCCAGGTTTTGTGTTCATTCACATTCACCCTCGTTAGTCTGCTCTAATTGAACCAAGAGCATTCGGTTCAATCGTCTGTGGAAGCGCAAATGGACTCCGATACAAACTCTGGTCCACTTAAAATCTCTGTCTCGGTTTAGCTGAAGTGAACTCTGGTTCATTTCAAATCCATATGTGAACACCAAGCGAACCAGCGCCCGCTCCACAAGCAGGAAGTGGGCTACAGCACAGGGCATTCTGGGTAAATACAACCAAAACAAACACACTAGTCTGGTGCCAGTGGGAGAAATGACTTGGAGTCTTTTGCCAAAGATGGACAAATGCTACAATCGCTAAAAATCTGAGGCTACTCCATCGTTGTTTACATTTTGAAAAGAAGGAGGTTACGCTGAGTGGCTGTATTTCCGTTACAACTTTGTCGATATTCCGCTAACGTAAAAAAAACCACTATTTCGGAATTACTGTGTTTCTGTTAAATAAGAGACAAAATTAAAATCACACAAGTGTTTAAATCATGTCATGTCATTAAAAATATGCCACTGCATGTTCCAACTACTTCCTGTTGTCTTTTTCGTGGTTTCCGCCAGTAGTAACATCAGGTTGTTGATCTTTTGACTCGTACGATGCAAAAAAGGAGTTTCCATTGGAGGGTAGCAAAATAAACCAATTTTGACTTAAAAAACACTTCATCATAGCGCAAAAACATTTTAGAAAAAGAAATTACTTTTCCATTAAGCAAAATTTATTTTCCCACCCACTTTGGAAAACACTGGAAACATGTTTCCAACCCAACTCAAATCTGTTTGGTTTTTTTTTTAACAAATCTGATTATTAAAAATGTTTTTAGTTGCAGTACATTTCACTAATCACTAGATGGCGACAATTTAAGAGTACAGCACTCTAGTAATTCTAGTTTTGTTCGTTTTCTGGTCCTTACATCATGAGTTTGGCCTCTTCGATGAAGTCCTCCTCGTACATGGCGCCCTCCTTGATGGCCTTGATGGCCACCTTGTGCTGCGACCTCCACATGCCGAGCCTGACTTGGCCGTACTGACCGCTGCCCAGCTCCTTCATGAAGGTCAACTCGCTCGGGTTGATCTCCCACATTTCTGCAGATACAACAGATCCAGGGTTAGACGAAGAGCAGGTGAAGGTAAAAATACTGTAAAATATGTCAACTAAAGTCTGAAGTAAAGGCCTTCAGGGCTTTAGAAAGATTAAAAATAATCTGGCGGTGCTACTCACCGTAGCTGAAGCCCGCCGTCGATGGACCTGACTTGTCCTGCTTTCCTACAGGATATCTGAGCCTGGCTGCAAGACCTGAAGAAGAACAAATTCACACATAAATTATCTGCTATTCAAATATTTAAAGGGGCAAAAATTAGTATTTTCCAGCCACATTGTGCCATTTTATAAGCTACGTCCACCCAGGCGTTTTGCACAGCTGACTTGTTGCCATGGAGATTGAAGGATTTCTCAAGCAGTCATGAAAGAATCAAGGGAGTAATGTTAAATATGATGTAAAGCTAAAAAAAAGTCAATTTTACATGATGCTGCCCTGTAGAGAATTAAATCCTCTCTGTATCTCACGCCAGATTGTGTTAAAACTTTGAGTTTGATTAAACAGCTTTTCAAAGAAAGAAAATAATTAAACATAAAGCTTAGATGTAATGTTTGTGTTTAGTATTGGTTAGCATAGCATGGGTTTACATAGCGATAACATAGGTTAGCATCGGCTAAGCGCCATTCTGCTGGGTTTTCTGTTACCGGCTCCGTTGTGGCTGTGGTACTCGATGAGTTCAGGGATGGAGCTGAACAGATGTTTCTCAGCCAGGTAAAACTTTTTGGGCGTGCATTGCGTCTCCTTAATGTGATAATGTTTAATCATTGGACCTCCTTCCCTACAAAACACAACAAAACAGCAGATCAGAGGGAGGAATAGAAACAAATCCATGTTAAACTGAACCGGACCTTTTGGTCTGTAAGCAAAACACAAGGTGATGAGGAAAACTATCACTGCACATCTATTGCTATGTGTTATAACGGCCTAGTCCAAACCTAACTACAGCTGGGAATCTGAGGTAGACATTGGTGTTCACAGATGTTTTTTGCTCATTATAACTAAACTTTGGCTATGTTGTAAAGAAAAATGGTTGAAATATTGAACTGGTCAAGACAAAACTTCTTTACTCAACACAACTGAGGTTTGGTTTAATTAACATATTTAATTTAAATTTAAAAAATGGCCTAAATCCAAGAGCCAGCTTGGAAACCCCTGATTTCCAGTCAAATCAGGGGTTTAAATATATCTAAAAAGCTAAATATTAATTAAATGAATTAAAACAGAAGTTTTGTCAAGAATCTAAAACGGACAAAACCAGCAGAAACCAGTTCTTTAAAAAGTAAAATCAAGGCTAACAGGGATTATTACCCAGATCCTGCTTTGGTGTAAAGAGAGACGGTGTATGTCGACGGATGGCTGGAGTCTCTCACAATGAAGGCTCCTTCTTTGTCCTGCAGGGGGCGACAAACACAAACAAACCAAAAATATGGCTTATTTTTCTTTAACAGATAAACTGATTGATATTTAACTGATGAGACTTAAATCAAAGCTTTAAATCAGTCAGATTATGAAGGTTTACGTTTGATAAAAGAAGCAGAAAATAAATAATAATAAACACTGACCTCCTTCCTCAGCAGCTCCTCAGCCATGTTCCTGTTTACTCCTTTACTGTACCATCTGAAACAAACATTATAAGACTTTTATCACTTTTACCACTTAATCTGAGAGATTACCTTATATTTTGTAATAAATGTCAACCTAAATGTGACTTTTATTTTTTTTTAAATGCATGACAAATTCAAAATAAGTGTTAGGTTCTTGTGAAACAAAAACAACTGCAGGTGAAGTTGGTTTAGGTTCATATTTGTAGCCTTTACAGTAAAACTAGCACATTAAAAGCACATTAGTCATTTAGCTGCGCTGTGACTTAAAAAAAAATCAACCTGAGATTTACGAAACTGGACGGCAAAAAAACAACACATTTTATTTGTAAATAAATCACTTGTTTGCAAATTCTTGCAGCAAATCTAAAATATTTGAAAGAAAATCCAACTTGGAAATCTGAAATATTTAGCACAAATGCTACCTGACGCCTTATTAGCTGCACTTAGCAAACCAGCCAATCAAGGAGCTGCATTTGCTTTTTCCCTGGCTCTGATTGGCTGAATCCTCTTAGAGCGGAAATGAAATAAACCGTAAACGTTAGCTTCTGCGTTAGCGCTAATGGTTTCTACTGCCTGTATTACTGCTTATCAAGGTATATTTGGTGTTTTAAATATTAAAATATGCCATTATAAGAGTTTTTAGAGGATAACTAAAGTGTTTGCAGGCAACTATGGTTCCTACTTATACCTATAAAAGAGAAAAACGTTTTAGCAACAAGCAGGAGGTATGAGAGAGTTAGCTTATCTTGGGCTAGCTCTGTAGCTACTCTGCTTCAGATTTAACTACTGGACAAACTCACCGCTTTACCTGTCTTTCTTCTTCTACTACTATCCAATTCTAAATTATTTGCAAACAAAGTTATTGCTAACCTTGTTTTTGTCTCTTCAAGCTTTCATTGTGAAGGGCCAAACCTAAAACTTTAAATATTGGGTGAAAAGTAGAAACAAAATATTGTTTTTATAGCATCTCTTGGTTTTATCCTGATCAGTTAATAAAATAAATTCACACTAAAAATTTAAGAAAAACGTTTAGGATGAGAGGGAAAATGCCCTCTCATAATGTTAATAAATAATAAATTTGAACAAAAACCACATATAAAAAAACTCTTGGCACTCCTGCTGTTACTTCTACATCAGCTGGAAATAAAAATAAGTTTCAGTTTAAGTAGCAACAGACATCAAAGTGAACTTTTACATTCATTAAATAAACAAAATCTTCTTAGTCGATCTCCCTTTCACTAAATTTATGATCAGTGCGAGTTAATAAAGTTAATGACTGATGAAACCTGCAGACATTTAGATGAAATCAGCAGCAGGTTTCAACTTTGAACTAGGAAATAATTAAGCCACTTACGCGAACTCCACCAGGTTCCCAGACGTTTTCTCCGTCACGTAGTTACTCGGGATGTAGCCTTCCTCCCTGAAACAAACCCAAAATATCTAGTTTAAAAAGTACAAACAGTGGGAAAACAATCTACATTATTCTGCACAAAGTAATTTTTTTACATATTTAACTGAAAATTGGATTAATTTAACCACCTTTCCTACTGAGGCGTCCAGCTCTTTACATTGAGACAATACACTGCAAAAACATAAAACCTTGCCAAATATTTTTGGTCTAATTTCTATTGCAAATATGAAATGAGACAAAAATAACTTATAAGTAGCTTTTCAGCAAGATAAAGGAGCTTGTTTTAAATCAATAATTCCTTAATATTGATAAAAATGTCTCGTTTCATTAGTAAAAATGTTTTATCATAAGTGAAATAATCTGCCAGTGAAACTACTTGCTTTTAATCAATATTAATGAATTATTGATTTAGAACAAGCTTTCTATATTTTACTGAAGTTTCATGTAAGTATTTCAAGTGTAGTAAGATATTTCACTTAAAACTAGACAAAATTACTAGGTAAGAGTTTGTGGTTTTGCAGTGCAAAAACACCTGGTTCTGACTTTTTGGTGAAAACCAGGTAGATTTCATCGTCTGCATCCATAACAACAATGTTCTAGTTTTACATTGACTAGCTTGGGTCAGCAGAAGAACATGTTAGTGTAAAGCACTTAAATATTTAAGGTGCTACACAGTTTACTTTCCATTACCATCCCTACTGTAACACAAACTGTGAGCACAAATAAGTACGAAATTAAATTTGTCAAGGGATAATGTGACAGGAACTGTATTCGTGACATGAGCTACTTCGCTGAGATACTTTTAGATCATCAAACATGCACATTTTTTATAGTTTATAAATATATCATGCTTGGTGTAGATGGCCTAAATCAGGGGCGCCCAAACGTTTTGAGACCAAGATCTACTTTTTCTCTCACCAGCCGGCTGAGATCTACCTCATGACACGGAGACATAAAAACTGTAAATTAAACTCTATTGACTTATTTTATATGAGAATTTACATCAGTTATAGCAGAAATAATAAAGTGATAGAAAACCTAATGCAGTTTCTTCCTCAGTGAGATTCTGACACTGGGAGGAGGTTACTGGTTTCTCAGTCACAAGCTGGTTGCAAACCTGAGGCCAGTCAGTCAGTTATGGTAGATCTGAACTTTGGTTTGTTTGTTAACATTGTATGAAATATATTTGTTCTATTTGATGTTTGTTGTGAATGACGTAAACTCACAAACGAACGAGGTAATTAGTCCAACGTTCAGAAACTACAGCGGCTGTAATGAGCCACAGCAAAGGGAAACAAAGGTAAAATAACCCGAACAGGTGATCAACTCAAAACCACTCCTACCTTTTTACTCTCTCTCTCTTTGTAGTTTAAGCACACCTGTTACCGTGGCAACCGCCTGCTTCCCGCAAGATGAGCAAAGATTGCGTTAAAAACATAACATTCAGTCCGTTACCATATCAGGTTTCCAGGCTTGATATTTATTTCTGGATTATTAACAAGCCTCATGATCACAGCGATGATTAATCAGCTCATTTAAACTCCTGCTCTGCCAGTCAGTCGGTCTTTGAGTCGCTTTTTTTTTGTTTTTTATTAATGGAACCGAAACACACTGAATTGCGCAACACCTTGTTGAAACAATAATTACTGAGATTATTCATTTTAACACGTTTTGTTGATTTTTTTTATTATTTTTTCTTTAATGAAGCTACAAATGTTCAGGATCTTAGTGGATATTTTGATAAGCCTGTCAGAAGAGGAAGTTCTGGTCTCTACATCCTGGTTTCGTTCAGTTTGTCACCTGTTGCCGAGATCGACTCAGAACCTTCCTGCGATCGACCGGTCGATAAAGATTTACAGTAAAAATATTTAGATTTCTTAACTGGAAAAATATGACCCCGGATTGCTGATGATTTTGGCTCACAGAGCCAAAATGGCGGACCGTTAACATGCTTTGCGTGACCTCTGCTCCAGTGTGTGACCTCTCACCCGTACTCGTTGCGCGCCCTGAACCAGTTGACGTCACATTTCTCCAGGATGACGTACTCTCCGCCGCAGACCAGCTTCAGGTCGTGCGGCTCCATCCCTGGGAAGTCGTAGAGGGCCACCACCACTTCCTCCTCCTGCTCCTCCTCCTCGTCATCCTCCTCGTCTTCGTCCTGCGGGACGGGAGGAGGACGGGGCCGGCGCTGCGGACAGCAGGACGGAGAGTTTGCGTCAGCGTCTCTGATTCATCGGCTGCTGCTGCTCGTTTTGTTTACTCACCGTGTTTTCCTGTTCAGGAATCGGAGGCAAAGGTTTTCTGGAAACTAGAGGAAGAGGAACAGAAACCGTCAGTGAAGCAGAAAGTTTCAACGTTTCTGTTTCGTCTTTCTTGGCCGGATCACTGTGACCTTTGACCTCGAGCCGAATGGTTCTCAAGAAGCTCTAAATGTTACACTTATGTAACATTTTTACATCCTCTCAACTTTCTGTGGATATGCATAAAATTGCACCACAGTTGACTAAATTACATGACTGATTGATGACGGCGCGTCACCCTGAACAGGAAGCCAGGAGGCGGGGCTTACTGTCTCCCAGCAGGTTGTACTCCTCGCAGCCCGGCGCCTGTTTGCCTGCCTGGCGACAGCAGAGCCAGAGGCCCTCCAGCCAGAACTGGGGGTGAAACTTCAGCAGCACGCCTGCGTTGTGTTGGATCTCTGGAAGCAGCAAGAAGAACAAAAAGAAGATGTGAAGGAGAAATTAAGAATAATATAGGATTTTTCTGCTGTTTTAATAATTTTTTGCCTTTATGTGATCAAATTAAGTAGGTATAAATTTAGTTTTATGCTTAGTGTTTGATGTCGAAACGGATAAATTGACCGACTGCAGTGGATCTGTGTTAAAAAATCAAACCAGATCAGTCTGCAGACAGATGGTCCACTTCCTGCCAAGTGAGCGCTTTGAGCTAAAAAGAAAAAAAAAGCGACAGCGCAGTGGAAACAGTGGGGGCTGCAGAGGAACCGGTCCCAGAGTGCGGCTCAAAGTGTGAAAACGTTTCAGGGTAACACCAGAGTATCCGCCCTCAACGCCATGATCATCAGAACGTGATCAAACAGAAACATTATGGAGGTAAACAGAACCTCATCCGGTCCAGTAGCTGCAGAACAACGGCGTCCATTACTGTCCAACACCAGGGAGATTAAAGGTGACCCACTATGCTTCCTAACAAACCAAAAGTACCTGGTAAGATTTTGTACTTTCTTTTTTAGAATAGCTCTACGGCCTATACAAAACATGAAAATTTATTTTTTGTAATATATCATGTAGAAGGAGCTTCTTTAAGGTGTCTTGTCACTTTAAATCAAAGGAAGCTGCTGCTGGCCACGCCCCCCAAACTCCAAATTTACACTTTGTTTTTAGAAGCAGATGAGACCAAAAAGGGAAAAAAATGTGAATTTTGCATAATAATTCCCCTTCAAACCCATTTCTGATTTCCAACAGCAGCCTGGCAGATTATTTAATTGATCAAATATCTCAGATAAAATCTACAGGAAAAAAAATCCATGAAAATGTGAAATTTTCAATTTCAAACTCCAATGATTTGGAGTTAAATTCTGCAGAAAAATCCAGTATTACAGAAGAGCTGATGACAGCCGATGGGAAACAAACTGATGGATGAAAGAGTGAATTTTCTTTCTTTATCCAAACCTGGAAAACACTTGAATCAACTTCCAGACTTTTCCAGGGAACCTTTACCCCCCGGCATCCTCCAATGGTTTTAAACCACTGGAGGCGGCCATCTTGGTTTTTCTCATGACTCGTCTGCTAAACTTTCAGTTTGACTGGTTCTTGTTTTTATTTGACCCACCATTTTTGAGCATCAGGACCCACAGAGTTCTGCTCTTCTGACTGGGAGCGAAAACATACAGCGTGTTGGTATCGTACACAACCTGGACACAAACACAGAAACATTCAGGAAGATTTGATAAGATGTGGTGAGTCTGTTGGTCCAAACGTTTGGTCCAAATCATCAAGTCTTGACTGGAAAAGGCCTAAAAATGTTCAGCAATAAACTAAACATGCAATACTTTAAACAACTACAGTAGTCAGACTTCATGTTGGAAAGAGATGTGTAAATTATTATAGCTAATTTTTAAAATAAATACTTCTAAAACCAGTTTAAATGTTAAAAGTCATTCTTTCATTTATGGAATGTTTTAGGGTTAGAAAGCAGATTAATGTGATTCAGTAACGAGATAAAAATCCTGGAGAAAGCGACTCAGCAACAAACTGGGAAAATAAAGGTTAAAATGATAAATCCAGTTAAAGATTAGCATGTTTACGGTCGGTTGGTCTGACCGGGAAGCAGTGAAGGATGGAAAAAGGACGTTTGTAGGTAAGAAGTGTGTGGGAGTAACTGCAGCTCCTCTCTTCAGTGAGCCGAAACGCTGATCTGCAGGTTAAAGCAGCTGCAGCTCGGCTCTGCCAGCGGCAGGCTTTCTCTGATTGTTATCTCGGCGCAGACACATGACGCCTTTTCATCTCCAAACGCGATGAGAACATCAGTTTTCTTCGTGTTTTAGCAGAATGCAGCGGCGCTGCGTGTTTTTGTTTTACCTGGAACGGATATTTGTTCTGGCAGGGGATATTCCCACCTCCAATCTTCACGATTTCCACACATTTGATGCGGCTCAGCTCCACCGAGCCCCTCTTGAACTTCTTCTGTTGATGGAAAAAAATGCGTCAGAAATGCTTTTTCTGTTTCTTCACAACAACATGTCACTGTCAGCCGACAGACACTTTGGTTTCTGAGCTTGAGTTTATCAGATGAGTAATGAGCAAACGCTTGTTTCATTTCTTTCTTTTTTTAACTTGATGATGATACCTAAAAAAAACTGTCATTTCCTCTAGAACAGTTTTTGACGCCTCACTGTAGAGACATGTGGGCGTAAAACTGGATTTCTTTCAAACCAAACTGCAACTGTCACTAATGTACAGTAAAATAAAATGTTTAGATAAAAATGGAATCCTTTTAAATCTACATGAATAATTTCTGTATGGTTTTGTATTAGATTAAGGGTTAAAATAATAGTAAAGTTGAAGCTGAATCTTCAGAAACACATAAAGACGATTATAAAATCAGTCTTCTATCGCCTTCCAGACCTCTCAGGTTCCGGTTCTGGTTCTGCTCTGCATCCCCAGAACCAGAACCAAATATGGAGGATCAGCATTCAGCTTCACAAATCTTCACAAATCTGTCTCAACAAACCACAAATCTGGAAGAAACGTCCAGAAAACTGCAAAACAGTCAAAACACCGAGTGTCTTTAAATCAAGACTAAAACCCAGCAGTAAATGAAACATTGACCAACATTTTGAAGTGCATTTGCTTGATGAGAAACACTGCAGATACACTGAAAACAACACAAATTCTTACCAAGTAAATTTATCTGGCTTCTACTTGAAATATCTAAAGACAAAACTAACTTAAAAGTAACTTTTCATAAAGAAATAGTAATTTTCCATCAATATTAAGGAATTATTTTACTTCAAAAGCTCCCATTTCTTTCTGAAAAAATACTTTTAATTTAGTTTTGTCTTCTTTTAAGTGTAGGATGATATTTGCACTAAAAACTAGACCAAAAATACTTGGTAAGACGTTGTGTTTTTGCAGTGTACAGGCTACATGTAGGCCTGTCATGATAACAAATTTACTGGACGATAAATTGTCCCAGAAGTTATTACGAATAAACAATATTATTGTTGTTTTGACACCATTTTTAAGTAATGTAATGGTGATGGGATAGTAAAAAAAGCAATAAACTTTAAACTGTAATGAAAATTTAACACTGGAACTGGAAGACATTTTAAATATCCAAAGTAAACAAACAAAGAAAATTGTCCTTTAAAAAAAAAAGAAGTTAGTTGAGACCAAATCACCAGACTGAAGACTTTTTTTTTATCATTCAGTTTTTTGTAGAAAGAAGCAATAAATCATGGAAATGGAAATTATTGATTCCATTTAAATTTCTCATGCGATTAATTAATTTATTTCTTACTGCGACAGGTCCAGCGATATGTTACCCAGATTTCTATTCAAACTGAAATCCTGTGTTTGAGTGTAAAGCTGAGCTGCCACCATGTTGTTGTTTTTAAATAAAAAAAGAAGGAAAACATTACAACCTCTGGTTTCCCTTCGTAGTACGTCAGCCTGGTCTTGGTGAGGACAAACACTCGCTCCTTGTAGTTCAGCGGCGACGTCCTTTTCTTCTGCTGCGAACGCTTGATCAGCGTCTCCTGCAGTAGCGGATCGGCACTCATTCTGGCTCCACCTGCAGCATCTGTCCGTCAGTCCATGGCGCTACGCCGCGAAGGGACGCAGCTGGGCTGAGAGGAAATGCAACAGCAGTGACTTTAAACATCAAAACTGGCCTAAAGACGCATCGTTTCTGGAAAAATATTTTACATTTACAACCAGAGATAAATTAAATGTCTTAAATTAAAGCATGTCCATGCGTTAGAGTGGCCTAGTCAAAGCCCAGCTCAAAATCCAAGTGAAAATCTAAAGGAAGACCTAAAAAAAGTGACGTTTACATGGTATTGTGAAAACAAAAACAGGGAAAAACGATGAAAATGGTAGAAATATTTGCAATAAAAGATTTCTTGCAGCTGTAAAAATGTAAACTTTCTCAGATAAATTTTTTTTTTAAATGCTTTGAAAACCACGTCCACTGTCGCCACATGCTTGCTTGGGAGGAAGAATAAACCTCCAAATTAATGAGTGAGTTTCCTTAGAAAGAAAACTTGTTACCAGTTGGAGAATAAACAGATTTTACAGAATTTATTTTCTATTATTTGTATATAAATTGAAATTTATTTTGTTAGTTTGTAACCAGCTGCTGTGAATCGTGCTGCTCACTTTCACTGAAACTTGTTCCTCCAAAATTAGTTCCACAAAAGCGAGACAAATGGGTCATTCATTCATAGAACCGGGTCGGAGTGACCAGAAAAGCCTTTGAGAGGAAATCGTTCTGCACACAGAGAGAAAAGGAAGAAACAGAACCCGGCTCCGGAACCAGAACTCTAGACGTTTTGCTTAAAAGTCGACCCGGTCCATATTCGGTTTCAGCTTCTGGACCGGTTCTCACTTCCGTCTGTGTTCTGGACAAACGCAGCTACTAGAAGTGGGACGTTAATCTGCTTTGATTTTTAACAATTTCCTCAAAAACAGTCACATTTTGGGAGAAAATTCACAAACCTTTCTAGAAAATGTGAAACAAAAATATTGTCAAATATTACAAACAATCACGACTGTTGATCTGTCACCATAAATTTTACTGGATGGTAAAAACTCCCAGAAGTTACTGCAATAAACAACAATACTGTTATTTTGAGACATTTCTGAAGTCAAATAATGGCAATAATAATACAACAATTATACAATAATAATACGACAGCGTATCAGGGAAATTCTGGATAGAGAAAAGCTGTAAATTTTCTCAAAAATAATTTTTTTTGCCAAAATAATTTTAGCAAAATTATTCGAAAATTTATGGACTTGATAAGTCAAAAAAGTGCAAGAAAAAAAATCTGAAATTTTGAGGTTAGTTCCAGAATGTTTTTTAGAAAAAGTTTTTTTTTAACTTGAAGTTTTTTCTCCAAAATTTCAGAAAATTTCTGAAATTTTCTAGAAAATGTTCAACTTTTCAAACTACTAAATTTCCTGATAAATTACTGAGATTAGTCTCACAATTTCAGATTTTTTTCTAGCAAATCTTTGACTTTTCAGACTCAGAAATTTTATATTTTTGTCTAGAAAATTTTGTAGATTCATGTTAAAATATCAGTTTTTTGACAAAAATTATTATTTTTTTCCATCTACAACGGCTCTCTATGCAAGCAGATCCTCCCAAAGATCAATAAACTTTATATTCTAACAAACATTTAACACTGGAACTAGAAGACATTTTAAATATCCAAAATAACATCAAAAACAACAAATAATGGAGACAGAAGTCTGTAAACTAATTAATCCTTCATAAAAAGGGCAAATTGAGACCAAAGCACATTAACTAAAACTGCTCTAAATGCACCAGAACTGGACAATCAGCCATTTTTCATCTATTGTCCCTTAAAAATCGGGTCAGTTTTTAATCTTGAAATTCCTCCATTTCGGCTTCAAAGCTGCAAAATGTCCCTGAGAAAATAAACCTCACTAATGTGGTCACTGATTTCCTCCTTAAAGATGTGAAAATGTTCAACCACATCCTGGGGGGTCAAAGGTCATGAGTGCCAGGTGAGGAGGATGAGTTCACAGACCCAACCAGAGGAAAGGTTTTCAGTTTAAAGTCACTTTTCACACATTTACTCCAGATCCAACAGAACCAGTCTCACTCCAACAGAACCAGTCTCACTGCAACAGAACCAGTCTCACTCCAACAGAACCAGTTTCATTCCAACAGAACCAGTCTCACTCCAACAGAACCAGTTTCACTCCAACAGAACCAGTCTCACTCCAACAGAACCAGTTTCACTCCAACAGAACCAGTCTCACTCCAACAGAACCAGTTTCACTCCAACAGAACCAGTCTCGCTCCAACAGAGCCAGTTTCACTCCAACAGAACCAGTCTCACTCCAACAGAACCAGTTTCACTCCAACAGAACCAGTTTCACTACAACAGAACCAGTCTCACTCCAACAGAACCAGTCTCACTCCAACAGAACCAGTTTCATTCCAACAGAACCAGTCTCACTCCAACAGAACCAGTCTCGCTCCAACAGAACCAGTTTCATTCCAACAGAACCAGTCTCACTCCAACAGAACCAGTCTCACTCCAACAGAACCAGTTTCATTCCAACAGAACCAGTCTCACTCCAACAGAACCAGTCTCGCTCCAACAGAACCAGTTTCACTCCAACAGAACCAGTCTCGCTCCAACAGAGCCAGTTTCACTCCAACAGAACCAGTCTCACTCCAACAGAACCAGTTTCACTCCAACAGAACCAGTTTCACTACAACAGAACCAGTCTCACTCCAACAGAACCAGTCTCACTCCAACAGAACCAGTTTCATTCCAACAGAACCAGTCTCACTCCAACAGAACCAGTCTCGCTCCAACAGAACCAGTTTCATTCCAACAGAACCAGTCTCACTCCAACAGAACCAGTCTCACTCCAACAGAACCAGTTTCATTCCAACAGAACCAGTCTCACTCCAACAGAACCAGTCTCGCTCCAACAGAACCAGTTTCACTCCAACAGAACCAGTCTCCCTCCAACAGAACCAGTCTCGCTCCAACAGAACCAGTCTCGCTCCAACAGAACCAGTCTCACTCCAACAGAACCAGTTTCATTCCAACAGAACCAGTCTCGCTCCAACAGAACCAGTCTCGCTCCAACAGAACCAGTCTCACTCCAACAGAACCAGTTTCATTCCAACAGAACCAGTCTCCCTCCAACAGAACCAGTTTCACTCCAACAGAACCAGTCCCACTCCAACAGAACCAGTCTCACTCCAACAGAATCAGTTTCATTCCAACAGAACCAGTCTCACTCCAACAGAACCAGTCTCGCTCCAACAGAACCAGTTTCATTCCAACAGAACCAGTCTCCCTCCAACAGAACCAGTTTCACTCCAACAGAACCAGTCCCAACAGAACCAGTCACACTCCAACAGAACCAGTTTCATTCCAACAGAACCAGTCTCACTCCAACAGAACCAGTCTCGCTCCAACAGAACCAGTCTCGTTCCAACAGAAACAGTTTCATTCCAACAGAACCAGTTTCATTCCAACAGAACCAGTCTCGCTCCAACAGAACCAGTCTCACTCCAACAGAACCAGTTTCATTCCAACAGAACCAGTCTCACTCCAACAGAACCAGTTTCATTCCAACAGAACCAGTCTCACTCCAACAGAACCAGTTTCATTCCAACAGAACCAGTCTCACTCCAACAGAACCAGTTTCATTCCAACAGAACCAGTCTCGCTCCAACAGAACCAGTCTCGCTCCAACAGAACCAGTCTCACTCCAACAGAACCAGTTTCATTCCAACAGAACCAGTCTCACTCCAACAGAACCAGTCTCACTCCAACAGAACCAGTCTCATTCCAACAGAACCAGTTTCATTCCAAAAGAACCAGTCTCCCTCCAACAGAACCAGTCTCCCTCCAACAGAACCAGTCTCACTCCAACAGAACCAGTCTCACTCCAACAGAACCAGTTTCACTCCAACAGAACCAGTCTCACTCCAACAGAACCAGTTTCACTCCAACAGAACCAGTTTCATTCCAACAGAACCAGTCTCACTCCAACAGAACCAGTTTCATTCCAACAGAACCAGTTTCACTCCAACAGAACCAGTCTCACTCCAACAGAACCAGTTTCACTCCAACAGAACCAGTTTCATTCCAACAGAACCAGTCTCACTCCAACAGAACCAGTTTCACTCCAACAGAACCAGTCTCCCTCCAACAGAACCAGTTTCACTCCAACAGAACCGGTCTCACTCCAACAGAACCGGTCTCACTCCAACAGAACCAGTCTCACTCCAACAGAACCAGTTTCACTCCAACAGAACCGGTTTCACTCCAACAGAACCAGTTTCACTCCAACAGAACCGGTTTCACTCCAACAGAACCGGTCTCACTCCAACAGATCCAGTCTCACTCCAACAGATCCAGTTTCACTCCAACAGATCCAGTTTCACTCCAACAGATCCAGTCTCACTCCAACAGAACCAGTTTCACTCCAACAGATCCAGTCTCACTCCAACAGAACCAGTCTCACTCCAACAGAACCAGTCTCACTCCAACAGAACCAGTTTCACTCCAACAGAACCAGTCTCACTCCAACAGAACCAGTTTCACTCCAACAGATCCAGTCTCACTCCAACAGAACCAGTCTCACTCCAACAGATCCAGTCTCACTCCAACAGATCCAGTCTCACTCCAACAGAACCAGTTTCACTCCAACAGAACCAGTTTCACTCCAACAGAACCAGTCTGACTTGCATAATTTCCACTGGATATAAAATGATCCAAAATGAAATTAGTCAACATTACTGATATATTTGCAGATGTTACTAGACGATAAATCGTCCCAGAAGTTTTCGCGATAAACGATAATATTCTTGTTTTTTGACCATTTTCAAGTGAAATAACAGAAACTATGGAATAATGATTTCAGAATATGTTCTTAAATATCAATAAACTTTCAATTCTGATGAATGTTAAACACTGGAACTGGAAGACATTTTAAATATTCAGAATAAACAACCAAAACTAACAAGTAAATTAAATTATAAAGTATCTGCAAATAAAACTGTCAGTGGTAAGAAGTTATTTGGAACTAAAACATCAGACTGAAGATTTTTATCTTCCAGTTCTTGGTAGAAAGTGGAAGATAAAAGCAAATGGAAATTATTGATTTTGTTTTAATTTATCATGTGATTAATTTATTTATTGCGTCAGGCCTGCTGCTGACATTGTAATCTGTGCATCATCTGCATAGATTTGACACATAATCTTATTTCCTGTAATAACCTGAATTAGCATAAATATACACTGCAAAAAGACAAAATCTTACCAAGCATTTTTGGTCTAGTTTAAAAATCTAATTACACTTGAAATAAGACTAAACTAACTTATAAGTAACTTTTACCAAGATGTAGGAGCTTAGTAAGACTTTGTGTTTTTGCAGTGTACTGATTAAAAAGTCCTGGTATTGAGCCTTGCGGGACTCCGTATGTAATGAGACGTTACCTACTGAAACAAATAAATCCCTGTTCTTCATGCTAAGGAATTCTTAACTTAAAACAATCTCTTAAATCTCGGTGGGAAGTTACTAGAAAGTTTGTGCACTTCACAAAAAAGACAAAAGTAGAAACTAGATAAATATGAGAAAGAGTGGAACAGGAAAAACATATGAAATCTGAAAAAATATCTGTAAAAATCTAAATAATTATAATAGTAATACATATTGAATGTAAAACGTTGTATTTGCACATTGTGGATTACATTGTTTGCAGATGATATTGTGATGTATTAGAGAGTTGAGAGAAGAAACTCTCACCGTAACAACATGTTTGTAATCTAAATCTGAATTATTTTGACATAGTGAAGCTGCATATTTTATCCCAACAGAAGAAAGAATGTGATGAATCGACTGTTTGGCTTCCAGCTCAACGCGATTCCAACGTCCATCAGAGCCGCTGATAAGAGAAACTCGATTATTGCTTCCTACCTCAGAGAAAAATGTCATTTCTAGGTTTGTCAACATCAGTTTTTTTTATTCAGCGGGATAAAAAAAGAAACTCACTTCCTCAGATCAGCAGCAGCCTCTGCAGCATCAACATTTAAGACTTAAATTTAACTAAGCAGAAGTTGTTTCTTTCGCAGAATTGATGTTTGCTGAGAGGAACTGAGTGAGATTGGGGTTAAAGAGACAACAGCAATGAATCAGAACAAACGAGCCGCTCAGAACCGCAGCTCGGGTCGGCAGAGACCCGGCAGCAGCTCAGAGCAGGTTGGAGGAAAAGGAAATGCATTTTTAAAATCCTGCTTAAAAACAGTTTCCTACAGGAAGAAACTGATAACAACAATCAACCTTTAATTCAGCAGGATTCCCGTCTCTCTTTTTAAAAACAAACCAACAGCAAAGCCTTTAAAACTGTTCTGGACCAAACTGTGAATCTGTTTGGGTCCATGCCAAGATGTGAAACGGAAATTACTGTTGCATAACAACATTTACTCATGACTAACTGGAGTTGGTTTCAAGAATTTCTCCAGAACTTATGACTTATGATTTCTGAAGGAAGTTTTACCTTTTCAATGCAATTTGGCTGAAATGTGCAAAACCTCTGCAGAAAAAAGCTGAAATCTTAACATTTAAATGGCAATCTTAAATTACATCAGTAATATAATATAATAAAATTATTATTCATAGTAAACAACATGGTTACACAGTTTTTAAATGGGGACTGCATTCATTCATTCATGAAGGAAATAAAAAACTATCCAACCAAACGTCGGTTTTCATGAAAACTTAATTGCTCTCTGAACTGGAAAACCAGTTGCGCAACAATTGGCAGCAACGGTTGCCCTCAAGTTATTTCAGGAACTCAAGAGTTTAAAGTTGTTAAAATTGTTTCAAAATTTGATTTAAAAAACGTTATTTATCCTAAAAGGTAATTAAATGTTGCTATAATCTGAGTTTCTTCAGATGTTGTGGACGGCTGGAAGGATCTCCAGTAGCAGTCAGTATTGCAGCGATTTTGAAGAAGCCTCTGACTGAAGACAGTCTAAAGACTTCCTAACAGCTCAGTGTTCAGACGGTAGACGTGATGTTCCAAATAAAAAGTCCAGGATGACATCATCAGCTGTTAGCTAGCTCTGCTAATCCTCTTCCTTTGCTTTTGCTGCTCCTCTCTAAATGTTTCTGCTTCTGCATCCAAGAAGCTCCTCTTAACTCCTCCAGGTCAAAGTTCAGATATTATTTAATCTTTTGACATGCTAATCAGCTGCTCCCAGTTGTAAAAACAACACCTTGTTGCCACGGTTACGCATTATAACAACGGCTGAAAGTGAAAAACGAAGAAAAGAAAAAAGATTGTTCGGGCTGCACAGCGTCCAGAACCAGAGGGAGTAATGGTCCCTCTGTGGTCCAGATGCTTTCTGGACGTCTGAGTGTTTCTGGACTTTAGTCGCCATCTTACCTCAACGCTGGTTTGGAAACATTTCTTCACCTAATTGCTGAATCCATCGTTGGAAAACTGGATTTTGCACTTTAGGCTTTTTTTTTTGTTTAGTTTTAGATATGAATGATGATTTGAAACTTTCAATATGACAAAAATCTGGAAAAACTGAACAATTATCCAAGACATGTGTCAAACTGAAGGCACGGGGGCCAAACATGGCCCGTTAAAGCTTCTTATGTGGCCCTCTTGACTCTCAATCAATCAAATCAAATAAAATCAAATCAAAGCAGTTTTTATCTTTATAATACCAAATTTTAAAATGTGAAGATATATTAAATACTAAAAAGTACTTATTGCAGCGATTTATTAAAGTTTTAACAGATTTTTTATGGGTTTTATCAAAATATTCTGATACAAAATGGGTTTGACACCCTTAATTTAAAAGATTAAATATTTAAAATACTGAAATACAAGCGAACATGGGAGCAAAATGAGGTAAAATATGTCATAATGAATCTGTTTATCGATGTAATTATCGTTCTGTGGTGGCATCCATCTTGGACCGGACATGAGCTAATCACAGAAACCTGAGTATAACTGAAGGTTCACCTAAAACCAGCAGATCCGCTCAAACATCACGTCCTCCTGTGACGTCATCAGCAAGTACACCTTTTGTTGTTTTTGTTTACACACTTTTTTAAAAAAAAAAATCACATTTCCGTCATTTATTGTGAAGGAAATCCAGACTTCCTCACCAAGCTGCGTTTATTTTTAAAGTTAAGTATTTTAAGTTATAATTGCTTAATCGAAACAAGTTTTTGATTAAAAACATTTAAATAAACTGTCTATGGAAGTCACGGTGCGCAAGTTTCGCAAATTGATTGACTAAAACGTGTTTCCGACGGCATTTGAACGCAACACCAGCGTGATCGCACCTGTCCTCAGGTGTTCACAGTTTACACTCAGATCAGCAGAAACAGAAAAACACAGTAAAGCTCGTTCTCTACAGCCTGGATCGATATCTCTCTGATTGATTATGTCTTTTTCATTGATCAGATCGAGTGATTATTAAAGTTCTGACTCTGACTTGTTTGGGTTTTCCACGCCGCCAGAGTCCCATCAGAACCGAACCGGCCGCGTTTTCTCGGACTGCGAAGCGGTAAAAATGTTCCGTCTTACCTTGACGCGTCATGCTCCGGGTCGCAGCCGAACCTCTGGCCCCTCACGACGCCGATGTGAAGCAGCAGGGTTGAGGAAATGAAGAGGGAGGGAAGGGAAGGGGGCGGACACGCCGCGCAGCGCCGCGCCACGCCACGCCACGCAGCGCAGCGCAGCACGAAACCAAAAAACACGGAGAGAAAAACTTCCTCCTGCTCACAGGCGCCACCGCAGAGTCACACAGAGAGCAGAGGAAACAGGTCACGGCGTGAAACTGGAGCTGGAATGGAAAATCTGTGAAATTTACACAGAATGGAGATTCACTGTGAAGAAAATGTTATAAATTTACCAGGAAGTCAAAGTTTGATGGAGGATTTTAATCATTTATTTAATTAATTTCTGCTGAGAAATGATGTGGTTTTCTGGACGGATTTAACAAATAAAATTATAAAATTATATCATAACATTCTTGTATTGTTTTGACTTTATTCTCGTATTGTTTGCAATATTATTCTCAAAATTTATTATTGTAATTATTAGTAAAATTTTCCCTTTATTGCCTGAAAATTATGACTTTATTCTATTATTTTGACTTTCTTCTTATTCTTTCTACTTCATTGTCGAAATATTTAGGCTTTATTCACAAAATATTCTGACTTTATTTTCATATTATTTCAACCTTATTTTCACCATTTTATTCTTGTAATATTTTGTATTTATTCCTAAAATATTATGACATTTTTCTCGTAGTATTTCAAGTTTTTTCACAAAAAATTGGACTGTTCTTGTAATATTATAACATTATTCTCATAAAATAATGATTATATTCTTGTAATGTTAGTATTTTATTCTTATAAAATCATAGCTTTATTCTCAACTTATTATGAGTTTTTTTTTCTCAAAACAATTTTTATTTTATTCTCATAAAATTCTGACTTTTCATGTCCGGTTCGGTTGCAGCGGGGCTGAGCGTGTCTCCATTGGCGGTGTGTTCATCACTCTGTGGGCCGGAGTGGCCCTGAACGCACCAGACTTGTAATAAATGTGAGGAAAGTTTGGGAAAACTGCTTATTTTTGTTTGGATAAAACTTCGTAGATGAAGCATCAGACAGACATTTAAGGAACTGAGAGTTTTACCAAACACCTTGTTGAGTTTATATAAAACCAACAATGTTTAAACATCAACAGATTAGTGGTAATAAGTAGCCTAAAGATCTGCTTTGTGGTCAAATATTGCCCAACCCCAGCATCTGTCCTTCCAAACCAACAGGAAACCTTTACTCTCTCATCAGCCTGCAGTGGGTTTCGCTTCTGTTTCTGGAGGTTCAGCTAACAGCAACGTTCCTGTTTGACCTCTCTGGTCATCAGATTCAGGATTTACCAACCAAACCAAAAGCAAACTGGTAAAAGTCAAGATGCTAACAGTTAGTTACTTATTTCTAATTTTTTTTAGTATCAGTTCCATCAATTTTATCGTTTTGATGAATCCATTCGCACTTTAATTTCTGCTCTTGTAACTTTGACTTGACCAAACAGACGGCCGTGGCCTCGTTCTTTTTCCGGGCTTTGAAGCAGAAAACATTTTAGAGAGTCACAAACATAAAGTGAAAGAGTCAGATTGAAGAGCTGCATGACGATTTCTGCATGTGAGCCCTTCTTCTTCCTGGATTTATACTCAGACGGATGCTTTGCGGTTTCGTTCACGTCATTGTTTCACTTCCTCTGCGCTGCTCTCTTTATCTTTCTAATTCTCTATAAACTCTGGCGAATGAAGCATAACTTAAAGAAAACTTTTTGCTCTTTCAGCAGCAATCCGAACATCAACACCAGCATATTAAAAATCTTCTTTCTGAACTTATTTTTGGTTCGTTCTGCTGCTCTTCTTCTTCGCCTACCTCACTTCCTCCACCCACCTGCCTCTTGTCTCTGACTCCACGCCTCGGCCGTTTCCTACCTGCAGCATCACAGCAGCTGCGTCCGCGCTGAGAAACCGAAGCCGACGTCGAGCTCCAGAACCAAAACTGGAGCAAAACCAGGCGGAGGACGAGGAGGACAGAAGAGAGCGAAGACCAAACACCGACATGATCCACTCGAGTAAGTAGACTCTCCAAAAGCCGAACATTTACGCTTTAAACTTAAACAGAACAAGAAGAGCAAATGAAGGGAGTTAGAAGAAGCAGATGATTGGTGTTTATGTACAGGAGAGGCTGTCATGGATTCATAAAACACTCAAATATTTACAATATTCTGCTTCTAGAACTGCACAATCAGCCAAACCTGAAAAGTGACGGTTGGCCTTCGTCTCTCCATGACTAATCAAAACAAAAGCGGAGCTTCACCTGTGCAGATGGAAACGCAGAGCAGCTCCTCAGTTAGCAGCTCTGGCCTGCAGAGAGGTTTCAGTTCTCACTGCCTGGCAGCGTTTAGAGAAGCAGTTTCACATCTGGTCTGGGATTTAATTAGAGATTAAGAAGAAAACCAAAGTAAACAGTCCACAAACCTCCAAAGGCGAAAGGCAGTTATCTAGAAATAAAATCTTAAACAGCTGATTAATCATCCGAACTGGCAGGAAATCTGAAATGATTCACATTTTTACATTTTATATACAAATGTTTCAAAGTGGAACTTTCTATTTGCTTGTTTCTGGTACGCACATAAATCTGATGCACAAGAAACATCCATTAACAACAACTAATAGATGAGATGAACAACTAATAGCACAACATGTATGTTTTGGTCACAAAGCTCAGTTTTCCTTTTGTTGAGTCTCATACATGAGCTGCTGCACCTTTAAACAATATTTACGTTTTCTTCATCGTTCTGCCTTTTTCTGTTTGAAGGTTTTTCATTAACCTGCAAAGTTTTTCATTAAAATGATTAATTACAGACTATAAAATGTCTTACAGACAGTTTAAACCAGAAACCAGAAAAAGTAAATATTTTCCTCCATAGCAGCCACACTTTTGTTCTCAAGGAGCTTCAATGTTTTTTTTTTTGGCATTAGCTGCTTTTTCACCCATTTTTTAAAAAATCAGTAAACCTGAGAGTTTTGCAGTGAGCAGGCAATGGGTCGTGACCTGGAATCAAACACCTGGACCTGCTGCATTCGCATGTGAGCCACTCGCTGCCCCAGTTTGTGTCTTTCAAAAACATTCTGCACAAATTTGGTTAAAAGACGAGGAGAAAATGGGTGAAACGGCAGCAAAGCTTCAAAGGAAAACTCAGAAACCCAGAAGAAGCGCTGATTAGAGAAGACATCGGCTTCACTGTCCCAAAATGGGGAAATCCAGGCGTAGCAGGAAATCAAGACATTCAGGTTCAGACAAAGAAAAAAGTATAAAAATAATTAAAAAACAAAATTAACAATAACATGCTGTACAGAAAGTGTAAAATTACAACGTAAATAAATACTGTGCTGTTACCAAACATAGCACACTCTGATCCAAGGAACGTGCAACGGATCAGGATAATTAAAGAGAAATCCAAAATATTGATATTTATTTTTACAAAATCAACAGAGATGTGCAAAAACCAGCAGGGATGAAAACATTTGTTACGTTTGTTTTAAGACATGATGGTTATAGACAGAGATGGGAAAAGTAACCAGAAATTATACTCAAGTAAAAGTAAGAAAAGTGTTTGATGTAAAATAAACAGATTCCTGAAATTATCAATCATTTAATGTTTAAACATTACATCATCAGACGGACCGAAATATAAAGTTATGTGGGAATTTTGGTATTTTCAACAGCAAAATGAAAATAATTCATATAAATAACAAAATCAGGCAAAAATAAATTTTTCCAAATCAAGTTTCCTTCACTAAAAATCTAATTTAACTTTAACAGAATCTGCAGGTTTGTGTCTGGTCAGTTTTTATTTAAAACATGTTTGTTTTTCATTCAGTGGGCAGAAAATCCAGAAATTTTACTCAAGTAAGAGTAGAAATACTTCATAACAAAATTACTCAAGTAAAAGTAAAAAGCAAAGTGTAGTAAAAATACTCATAAAAGTACATTTTTTCCAAAAAGTTACTCAAGCAAATGTATGTAGTTATAATCTATCATCTGCTGGGAGGAAGGATCTCTGCTGATGCTCCTTTGTGCACCAAAAATATCCATCATTGTTTTTACTTTATTGTCCTCAAATCCACTTTGAAAGATCTGAAGACAATCTGGCTGCTTGGAAGGAAAACATAGAAATTAGAGCTTATTAAGAGATTTTCTACTAATTTACATTCTAAAAGCGTCTCAAAGCAAAACATCGTAAAACTAACTGTCAGACTTTAAACAACAATGTCAGTTTATTTAAAAAGCACTTTAAAAACAGCCAATAACGGCACCACAGTGCTGCACAGTTTTATTAAAACCACAGATAAAAACAGAGAAAGATAATAAATTTCTAAATGTGTCCAAGAGGCAGAAAGTACAATATAAACAAAACAGACATAATACTGAGCCTTGAGGGACTCCATAATTTAGGAGTATTGTCACAGAAGAGCAGTGATGGAGAGGAACTGGAAAACTTCTGTCAAACTAAAACGATGAGAACCAAACTACCAACATGGCGCTGAAATCTAAATGAAAAGATGTGATGGTCGCTGCGCCTAGATATGATACAAATAACACAGAGATGTTCCCTCAATCAGCTGTTAGGAGATCGTTAAACACTTTAAGCAAACATGTTTCTGTTCTTCACTCGTGTTTAAAACTGGACTGGAATTTCTCGTAGTTGTTGTAGTTTAACAAAGATTGAAGTAGAATAAAAACAATCTTCACCAGGACTTTAGGTAAAGACGCTATTTTAGGAATTGTCTATATGAGCGAGTTTGTTGGTGGACCAAAATGCTTGGATCATGTTAAATGTTTAATAAAAAATGACAGAAAACCACAGGGAACCAGAGCAGAACAAAAACAGGAATCCAGTAACAACAGGATTAGGCAGTAAAAACGAGTTCTTGGTTGGTTACTGAACAACGAACAGATGGACGATTAGAAACGAGAGAGAGACTAAGAAATAAATCTATAGAGCATCCATCCATCCATCCATTAAAAAATAAACAAAGTAAAACAGAACTAAATGATCCAAAACACCAAAAGAGTCCAAGGTCCAAACAGAAATTCATCCAGGATACCATGAAGTATCATTTTTTTAATAAATGGGTTTGAAGGCAACCGGGACAAATCCAGTCCAAAGATATACGACCCAATGCCAAAATAAAACAACTGTCTTTAAATAAGTGAGCAGGGAGACAGAAGTTTAAAACAAACGGGGCGGGAACTGGGTCAAACTGTCCAGACGTAGCTTCACTGAGCCATGATTCCTGGAGGTCCAACACGGACAGAACCGCAGAACCAGAGTCAGTGAAAAATGTAAAGATTTGTTACAAAGATCCACAGAAACTGTGAAAATATTCAGAGAGTTAAAAACTTCACGGTTTTAAAAACAACAGTGACCAGTTGGCAAACCAGTAGAAACATGGTTGATAAACCAGTAGAAACATGATCCTGGTTGGTAAACCAGTAGAAACATGGTTGATAAACCAGTAGAAACATGATCCTGGTTGGTAAACCAGTAGAAACATGGTTGATAAACCAGTAGAAACATGATCCTGGTTGATAAACCAGTAGAAACATGATCCTGGTTGATAAACCAGTAGAAACATGGTTGATAAACCAGTAGAAACATGATCCTGGTTGATAAACCAGTAGATCCTGGTTCTTGACGCTCATTGACAGAATGTCCCAGTTTGGATGTAATTAGTTAGAAAAACTGATTGTTTCTGTAAAAATGTCCTTTGCAAAGTGTCCCTTTTGTCACGTTATGACCACAAACTGAAATGTTTTACTGAGACGAACCAAACGCTGTGGTTCTCATGCATCTGGTAAACCTCAGATTCAAAGAGCAAGAATTGTTAAAACCATTTCTAAAGCAAACTTTAGTGAGCTGGTCGTTCCCATGCTGAGCCGAGCGCTGATATTTCATCTACAGAGAAACGATTCCCGTTCCCCAACATTACCAACATCTGATGCGTTATTGGTATTATTTCAACAAATTATGGTACTTTTATGCATCTAGTCATGGCAGTTTGTTCTCATTTACAGTTAAATTAATTCTGTTCAATGGTTTTAAAATCTGAACAAAATCTGTTTTGTAAATTTTAGTCGATGCTGTGTGGAATATTTTTGCTGCATTTGCTGCAGGTGTTTTTTTTTTTTTGCACATTTACAGTCAAATTCAGTAAATTATAATATCAAATGAGTCTCATTTGTCTGACCCAGTAGCATTTGTAAATAAAAACCTGAACATATTTTCATTAAAATCACATTTCTGCTTGTAAAAGTAGTTTTTTAAAATTTGATCTGGTGTAATAATCAAATTTAAATGTCGTTTTTTCAGTAGCTGTAAGTGGAAAATAGTAATAATTAACAGAAATAAAGATTTTCAAACATCCATCTGTGTGTAATTAATCTTAATTTTAATTAATGTTTCACTATTGATTCAGTTTCTTTGACTAGGCCATTCTGACACATTAATAGGCTTTGATTAGAAACTCTGTTCAATAGAGGAAAGAGTTACCAACAGAAAGTTTTTAAAAAAATACATTGTCATCAGCATAAAGATGTATTTTAGCTCTCCATCCGTCCATCCGTCCATCCATCCATCCATCCATCTATCCATCCATCCATTGACTTTTGAGTTTCCCATTTTATAATTCTCTTCCTTCATCAAGCCTTCATATCTTGATTCTTCCATGCATGTTCGATAAGTTCTTTAATCTCCATGGCAACCATTCAAATGTGCTAAACGCCTAGTAGGACCTAGCCCCGCCTTCGAGTCACAGCTCCTCCCCCACTCAGCTCCTTCAGACTAGCCAGCAGCAATTAGCAAACACCTGGTAGAACTGCTGAGCTCATTATAGGAGCTACTTCTCTTGTAAAAATGTTGCTAAAGGGTTCATAGAGGAGCCATGTTGTGATGACTTCCTGAAGGCGGAGTTTCAGAAAGAGCAGGAGCTTCTTAAAGAGACAGAGACCCAATTTCAAGATATTAAATTATGAAGTCAAGATATATTTGATATATACAGCATCTTTATAAAACTGGAGACGTAGCTACTTGATATTGCTATAAAATACACAGTACTGCCCCTGTAAGTGATTTCTGCAGGCAGTTCATTGCACATTGTTTCACATTTAACTTTCCAGGAACCCAACTTGTTAAAGCCTTGTTTCCTTTTCCTACTTTGTCCTGGTCTGTCACACACCGTCCCAATAAAATACACTGAATTTTGTTTCTGTAATGAGACAAAATGTGAAAAAGGTTACATGACCCATCCCTTGTGGGTTGCAAATCTTAAATAATTGAATAAGAAATCTTTACTTTTGGATAAATAAAGCAAATGTCTTTGCAAAGAAGATGGTTAAAGCATTTAAATTGATTGTTTTGCTACGTATTAGATGAACTATTCATTGTGTTCTGACATGTTTGGTAACACAATGGTAGATTAGACGTAATAATGAGAAAAAGAGTTCACCGCTCGCTGGCATGATGTTTATTTTATCACCTTTTTCCCTGTGAAGCTCTGCTTTCATTTTGTACCTTCAGAATCGCATGAGACTCGTCGCTCTGCATATGAGTGGTTTTTTTTTTTGTTGAATTCACACAGGAAGTAATGTAGCCACCTCTCCCTGCAGTCTCAAACAAACAATGACCCGGCCACACGTACCATCTTCTTCACTCGCCCACAGAAACACACAAACGGACTCGCTCAAAGCAGAGAGAGTGTTAATTCTGCAGAAAAGGAAACTATACTTCCTGACAAAGACCTCCCACTTGAAACCACAGAGACACAAAGACAGAAAAAATGAACTAAAACAGCTGGTGGGACAATTTGCAAATATGTGTTTCCTTGTTAGATTTTATCTTTTGACTGGTTAAAATTTCACTCTTAAAGGGCAAATGTTAACTTTAGTGGTTTAAACTTGGCAAACAGAAAATAAAAGTAACGTATGTTAAAAGCTGCGTCAGCAACAGTGGACAACATTACTAAAATGGTCAAATAATTAACATTATATAATAATAAATTTAATGTGTAAACTTTATGCAACTCACAGAGGTATCAACGCTGGAGCTACTCTGGTTTGAAAAAAGACACTTTATAAATGTTAGACAGTAATAATTATTTGTTTAGATCTAAGTTAATTAAAGGGGCGGTATCGTGTATTTTGCAGGCACATTGTGTCATTTTATAGCACAATCAATTAACTAAGTTACCATCGGTTGTTATGAAAATGGTGTCTGTATCAAAAATAACTTGAGAGAAATTTGACTAGAACTGAACACCTTGAAATTGGGTGCCTGTCTCTTTAAGAAGCTCCTGCTCTTTCTGAAACTCCGCCTCCAGGAAATCATGGCTCCTCTATTAACCCTTTAACATAATTTTCACCAACATTTCACTGGGAAGAAGCTCCTATAATGAGATCAGCGGTTCCACCAGGTGTTTGCTAACTGCTGCTGCCGCTAGTCTGGAAGAGTTTTGTCGAGAATCTTGGTTGGAGTTTTGGGTAAAACGACAGCATTTTGTATGAACGGGTGTTTAGGCCCTGAATGATGTAGGGAGATTTTAGGATTTCTTAAATATTCAATCCAATCAAAACTCTGGGTTAGTTTTTAATGAGAGAATCACATAAAAAGCTAAGAAAGTTGATTTTGCATAGTGCCTGAATTGGTTTGGTTTAAACTTTAACAAACATAAATTTCAACTAACTTAGCTTCTCCTTTTGTATCCAGGTGTTCCTCAGGAATATGTTTAAGTCCCTGTTTTATTTAAGTTTTCATAAATGAGTTATAGTGAGATATAGAAGCAGGAAAGGAATTAATTTCAGCTAAAATACGTCTGTATGCTGATGACATTGTCATTTATGTCACTTTTTTAATCTAGTCATTAAGGTGTTAAAACAGGGATGGGCAGCTCCAGGCCTGGAGGGCCAGGATTGCCCACCCCTGTGTTAAAAGAAGCTTTTCACATTTGCCTTTATGTGAATAGAAAAAGTAGATTTATATAAATCAGTCTCTCCAGGATTTTTAGATTGTTTTGGTGCTTTTTATTCCAATGACAATCACAAATTTTGTGGTGTTACTTTAGAAATATTTAGAAGAAATTTTGTGATATTTTTCTATCATCAAACCAATTTTAAAATCTTTAGAAGAAAAAAAAGACGAGAAAAAAGCAGACACATTAGACACAAACATTTCCATTCTTTAACAAACTAAAATAGCTTGAATTTTGTTACTTATCACATCAGTCATATTTAAATTGACGTAAAATTAGGCTGAGGCTGTGGATGGGAGTTAGCATCTAGCTAAAACCCAATGTTTTTGACCATTTTGTGGAAAATCTACAATAAATTTGAGAAAAAATCTGTTAATTTTGAGTGAATTTCCATGATGGCGGAATTGAAAGAAAACTGGAGGAACTGTTTACTTACAGCCATATTTATAGATAAACCATCCAACCATCTAAACTTAACACAATCTACCGTAAAAAAAATTCTAGATTTTAGCTTCTTTCACATGGAAATGCTAAAAGATTAGCCATAACTTTTCCTCTTTCTGTCTCTTTCAGATCAGTCCACCCACTCTTTATTCTGCTGCTGCTGTGCTGTTCAAAGCAGGTAAAGATAAGAATTGTTTTTCGCAATGTTGAGGTGGAAAAGTCTTCAGTTACATTTTCAGTGGTGATTTTTAAGGCTCGTCACTGAGTCAACCCGGCACTCTGTCTCTTAAAAATATTAGAAATACAGCAGAGGATCCACAACAAAAGGTCTTGAAAAGACCAGAATAAGGCGTTACTTTGGCCCAGTCAAAGTCCAGCCCTCAACTTGATTGAAATGCTGCGGTTGGACCTACGAGTTGATCTGAAACATGTGTTTGTACAACGTTATAAACAATAGAGGCTCAAGTTAGTCCACAACAACGTAAAGAGAAAAAAAATACTATATTGGCAGTAAAATGAGGATATTTATAACCTCCCAGTTCATATTGTTTTGCATATTTCTAAAGATACAGAGGAAACGTCCATCCTGCAGATTCTCACAGATCGAGGTCATGTTTTAGAGTTTTTAGCTTGTGGTTACCCTCGGAGCCATGTGGTGAGCAAACTTTGTCCAACGCATGAACACCTTGCAAAGATGCATGCACCAAAATAACATTAAAGAAAAGCGGCTGAATCATAAAACTCCTTTTTTGGTCTATAATTTTAACAGGAAAATTTTCTTTCATCGCATATAATTTTTCAATTCATCTTATATGTAAGTTTTCTCTAAAAATAAAAAAATTGCAAAAGGAAAGCTTAACTTAAAACCTTTCTTAGATCTAAACAAGGTCAAAATATGTTTATTTCAGGAGTTTGACATAATTTATAATAATAAAGCAAATCTTTGGGTTTGTTTTCTTAAAATGAATGTGGGTGGAGTTCAGTATTTGATCCCACCCCTCACTAGCCTTGGTTGTGAAACTTGCTTGCATAAGATGCTTAATATGTGTTAACCTATACGTACAATACATAATACATAACAATTTCTGTCAGTAGGTGAAAGCTTTGAGGCAGCCCCAAAAATGGGCGGAGTCAAATAACTGACTCCGCCCATTTTTTTGGAGTTGCCCCAAATATTCACAAATGTGCTGCTCCAAATATGGGCAGCAGGAAATATGGTCTGAGTTAACTTTTGGGGCAGCCCCAAATATGGGCGGAGTTTAACAATTGGCGCCGCCTGTATTTTAGGGTTGCCCCAAAATTTAATACTTAAATCGGTTATACTTATTTGTTCATAATTTTTTTAATGTTTAATGTAATTTTACCTTAAAAATAAGTATGTGCACCCAAATAAATAAAATTTGTTGATTTGTCAATACCAAAAAAAGTACAATTAATAGATCTCAGTGTTGGAAAGATTAACTTCGATACATTTTCACATTGAATAGAAAAAACCCCCAAATGTAAAGATGATTTGGCTGATTTCAGGGAGATCAGCACACGCATGGAGCTGGAGGGCAGAACGTCTCTGTGCTTCCCAACCAGACGATACCCCGGAAATGCCCGGCGGGTAAGAAACATCGCATTTCTCCGTATCCTTGTGTTATTGAGTTCTAGGTTTTGATTTTTGTTACGTTTGGGTCAGGTGGACCGGTCCAGGAAAAAGCTCCCTCTGCCCCCTCCAGAGAACGGAGAAGGTGAAGGTTTGGCGAGAGTCGTTGCCATGTACGACTTCACGGCCAAGGAGGACTCAGACCTCACCATTAAACAGGTACACAATTTCACACCAACTCACTGAAACTATGGTGAATAAAATTATTGTCACTGTTGTAAAGTATTTTTTTAAATCAATTATGAAGAAGAAATACATTTAACTGTATATTGTTATCTAAAAACTTTCTGTTACACTGTTTTCCCATTTATTTTGCTCCATTTATTTTGCTCCAATTCATAAAATTGGACATTATGATCTCTGGTCAAACCAAAATAACAATGATTTTAGAGATTAATTAACAAGAAATGACCAGATATTTACTAGTCATTAAATCAGATTTATTTACTACACGCTGCTGACAACAAAAAGCAAATAAATAAATGTGTGTAATGCTAATGCTTTGTGTCTCCAGGGAGAGGAATACGTCATCCTCCATAAGCAGGACCAGCTGTGGTGGAGAGCAGAGGACAGACACGGGTACGGCACACCAAGTCCAGAACCACCAGAGATTTAATCCATTAAACTGTGATTTAATCTTACACATTTCTCTCAATCAGCAGTTCGTCAAAGTTTACAGATTCAGCTAAAAAAACATGTTTAAAAATTTAATTATTGAGGCAGTCGGTTATAAATCCTCTAAAAATCTAACAACTCGGTTCTGATGTGTTGTTGCTTTTGCTCAGGAATAAAGGCTTCATCCCCAGTAACTACGTAACAGAGAAAAACAGAATCGAGGCAAACTCGTAAGTTTTAACTTTCTTATTTCACTCGGCCGTAGAGCGCAGTTCTAAAACATTTAATGTTTATTTTAAATGTCCGTCGTGAAGGTGGTACTGCAAGAACATCACCAGAACAGAAGCTGAACAGCTGCTGAAACAGCAGGTATGATTTATTTCTGATTATTTAATTTCACTTTAGGATCAATAAAGTATTTTTGAACTTGAATTGAATTTTGAATTGATTTATTCATCCCGCTGTCTAAATATAAACATATTTACACCTGAAAGTTGCAAGAAATTAACTCCTGATTTATCTTAAATGTGAATTTTCACTACAGTCCTAATAATTAGTTGCTATTTTCCAGGATAAAGAAGGTGGTTTTGTTGTGCGGGAGTCCAGTAAACAAGGAACTTATACCGTTTCTGTTTATACAAAGACATTAAGGTGAGTCACAGGTTTTAAATTGCAGACATTTGAATCAAACTTACATCTACAGAAAATATTTAACCGATTTTTCTTCTGCTCAGTCCGATTGGGGGCATTAGGCATTACCAGATAAAAATAACGAACACTGGACAGTTCTACCTGGCTGAAAAACACGTCTTCAGCTCCATACCAGACGTTATACACTACCATGAACACAACGCAGCAGGTAGGAGATGAATCGGTGTCTCTGCAGACGAAGTGAGTTTTTCTCAACAGCAACACCTGATTGGACGAACCAAATTAACTGCAACACGATTGGAGGAGCATTGAGAACTGTAGGGGTGTCAAAGACTGGACGAAATTATTGACTGTTATTGTAACATAGAGAGTGTAACATATTGCTTTAATATGTTAGAGAAACGAGATAGAAAGAAAAAGAACTAGAAAAAAAGCTAAAACTAGCTAAAAAAAACACTAATAATAGCATCTAGGCTAGCATTAGCATAGAATACAATATTAACATACTTCAAGCAGAGTGAAAAAAACTATTAAAAGTTTAAATTAGCTGTAGAGTTTAAGATTCCTAAAATACCAGTAATAGCATCAAGGCTAGCAATAGCATGTTGACGTAATGTAGCATACTCCATTCAATATACAAAACCCAGGGTAAAAGCTAGAATTAACTAAAAAGCTAAAGCTAGATAAAATACTAATACTAATGATAACATGTAGGCTAACATTAGTATTTTAGCTAGTTTTAAGATTTACATGAGTTTGTTCTGACTTTGTGGAGTATGTTACTGTAGGTCAACATGCTAGTGCTAGCCTAAATGCTATTCTTAGTTTGTTTGTTTTCTTTTCAGCTAATTTTAACTTTATAGCTAGTTTTAGCTTTTGCATGGGTTTTTTCCACACGGCATAGAGTATGTTACTGTAGCAGGCTGTGCTAGTCCTGACCTAAATGCTCTTATTAGGTTTTTTTCTAGCCAGCTTTAGCTTTGTAGCTAGTTTTAGCTTTTGCATGGGTTTCTTCACTCTGTATGAAGTATGTTACTAGCGTGTTTATTCATGCTAGTAATAAAATAAAATACATCATTTAGAGATTCATTTCTGCTGCTGAACTAGCCAATCAGTGTTTGCGCTTTAGAAACACCCATTTTGAGTCTGCTCTCATACTTTAACATCCTGGTCAGCTGTAATTTTTCCAACACCGCTGTCATACCTTATGGTTTTGTCGTTCTCATGTTTGGGTTTGTAGGTCTGGTGACCCGGTTACGGTACGCTGTAGGACAGATGGGAAGGTGTGTCCCAGCCACAGCAGGATTCAGCTCAGGTAAACACATTCATGTTAAGCTGCGTATCATACATCGTTTAAATCTGCTGTTAGTAACTTTTAAAGATTATGATTTTTACATATTTGTTTGGTAAGTTGTTACCATGTTGTAACAGTTTGCTATGAGACAAATAATCTGTGAAAAGACCCACTCTCTGAGCTTCTATTGCTGTCTGATGAAATGCACTGTTTTCCGCCAAATCAGAGCAAGGAGGCGGTCCTTAGCGCTGTCAATCAACCACATGTACTAAATAGTTTATCCGCAGACGTCGGTGGCTATGCTAACTTGAATTAGCATTCACAACAGGCCTGTGCTAGCTGCAGCGTAGCAGAGAGGATTGACAATGCTAAGACTCGCTTTTTGACTCTGATTGGTTGTTTCTAATTAGCAGAGAAAACTTAGATACTGCATTTTTAACCAAAAACAAACAAGAGAATACATGAATCACACAAAAGATTGTTTATTATTGTGATTATTTTCTTAATTCTCTGAGCTTCTAATATTATCAAGGTACACGGCTAATAACATTCAATCAGTTTAACCTGATATTTTATTTCAATTGCCCCTGATTTTCTCTCTTTCAGAGAAGTGGGAAATCAACCCCAGTGAGCTGACCTTCATGAAGGAACTGGGCAGTGGCCAGTTTGGAGTGGTGAAGCTCGGCAAGTGGAGAGACCAGCAGAAAGTGGCCATCAAGTCCATCAGAGAGGGAGCCATGTACGAGGAGGACTTCGTCGAAGAGGCCAAAGTCATGATGTACGGGAGGAGAATCAGGACAAAAACCACTAACGAGACGCAGAGAACGAGTTTCGATAACGGTTCTGTGTGTTCTGCTCCAGGAGGCTGTGCCATCCCAAACTGGTCCAGCTGTATGGCGTCTGCCTGAAGCACCGCCCCCTGCTGATCGTGGCTGAGTTCATGGATAACGGCTGCCTGCTGAACTACCTGCGGCAGAAGGGCGGAGCTCTGAAGGAGGCGTGGCTTATGTCCATGTGTCAGGATGTCTGCGAAGGGATGGAGTACCTGGAAGCTCACAGCTTCATCCACAGAGACCTGGTGAGGCTCCAGCAGACCGACAGGGACGCTAAAGCTAGTCGCTAGCTTAAGAAAAGGAATGCTAATGGTAGTCGCTAGCTCTAGCACAGAAACACTAAAGCCAGTCGTTAGTTTAAGCACAAGGACGCTAATGCTAGTTGCGGGCTTAAGACCAGGGACGCTAACGCTAGTCGCTAGCTCAAACATAGGAATGCTAAAGCTAGTCACTAGCTCAAGCATAGGAATGCTAAAGCTAGTCACTAGCTCAAGCTTAGAATGCTAAAGGTAGTTGCTAGCTTCAGCATAGGAGCGCTCAAGCCAATCCCCACTGGAGAAATTATTCTGTTAGGCTCTAGGGGGCAGTGTAGAGTCTCCTTGACCAAATGTAACGTTTAGAAGTAAAAGAAACACAGAAGATATTTACTGGATGCCGTGTGGAGGAGGCGGGTGGCTGGAAAAACCTACTTTGACCTCATGGACGCGTCCAGCATAACTCAGGCTTTATGTTGTCATCAGTGTTTCCACAGCTACAATGACAGTCAAAGAGCAGTCAAACCACTGATTACTTTATTTCAAAAGTAACTAGGTAAAATTGCATGTTAGATTATTAGTTACATCCTGCAACATAAACTTGAAAATGCCAATACCAACTTTATTGGAAGCAGATTATGAATAGTAACTTCAGAAATATTTTATAAAGTCCTTAATATCCGTTTAAATTATGTTTAAATTATGTTTAATATCTGTTCTTTATGTGTTTGTTCTGTTTTATTCAGGCAGCCAGAAACTGTCTGGTTAACGAGAACAACGTGGTGAAGGTCAGCGACTTTGGGATGACCAGGTATGACACTTTACTTCCAGCCTTATAAAGAATTTTAAAAATCATTAGTAATGATAAAAATTTAATTTAAAAATAAATAAATTTATACAATTTAAATGAGTAACACGTGCTGGGTTTTGTGTGACCTTTTATTTTTTCTTGGTATGGCTCTAATACTCTGTCATATAAACATTTAGATTAGATCAGTTATAATTATTTCTTTCCTGAGCTTTGAGCGTTTCTTTTAAACCGACTGCAGGTACGTTTTGGACAACCAGTACACCAGTTCCAGTGGCGCCAAGTTCCCAGTGAAGTGGTCTCCTCCGGAGGTTCTGCACTACAGCAAATACAGCAGCAAGTCAGACGTGTGGTCCTTCGGTGAGAGACCTTAACCAATCAGCAGCTGATCGCCGTGTTGCCCTAACGCCAGGAGTCAGAGGTCACTGATGTGTTTGTGTTCAGGCGTGGTGATGTGGGAGATCTTCTCCGAGGGTCGAACGCCGTTTGAGAGCCGCTCCAACTTGGAGGTGGTGAACGATATCACCAGAGGGATGCGGCTGTACCGGCCGCACCGCGCCTCCCAGCCGCTGTACGCCATCATGTACCGCTGCTGGCACGAGGTACCGACCCGCTTCATCCTCACCGAGAGAAAATGGTTCAGAAAACGCTGGGTTCTGGTGTTTTAGCTTTGAATAGCTTCGCTGACAGGCCAACTGCTTTTAGCACAGCGTAAAAACAACAATAGTCTTTTTCAGCGTCCAATCAGATTGTTTGTTGAAGCAAAAATGAACCTCCAGTGGACCAAGAGAAGCAGCTCTGTCATCCTTTGTTTGGTTTTCTAAAAATATTTAAACAAATGGCAAGAACAAGGCAAGTAAACCGACCCTACATCACCAGGGGGCCCCAAGAACATCAAGCTAGCATGAAAAAAACAACATATATATTTAACTAAACGCTATTACACATGGAAAAACAATTTCTACATTGTTTTCATAGTTGTGTAACAATTATTATTAATAATAATTAATATCCTTCTGTTGATTTCTGCTGCTACTGTTGGGAAAATACAAGCTAACTTGTCTATTTGCTAACTGTAAATCTAGTATTTATCAGCTGGTGTTACTTTCAAATAGTTAAAATAAGATAATGCACTTAAATTCTACTCTGCATTTCAAAATGCAAATCATTTTTTTGTAGTTAGCTACTCCTGTAAGGTTAAAATTAACAGCCATCACAACACTGGTATGATGAAAGCTAATTACAAATTATGCTAATAATACGCACAAAACGTAGCTTAGAAATGCTAAAGCATCTGGTGTCAACATGTTGGTATGGGGACCCCCCCCCCAGAAAAAACTGCTTAGGCCCCCCAAAAGGCTTTGGCCGGCCCTGTACACAACAAACAAACATCCAGGGATGTTAATTAGACAAATACATGTAAACAATTAGATTTGGAAATTGGCCTTTTCATTGATAAAGTCTGTTATTGATTTAACATATTAGTCCCACGTCCTTAACAAATCGAATGAAGTAACTCCAGTGACCAGTTTAATTTTTGTATAAGTGTATATTTTTATGTTATATATTTTTTCTAACCTCTTTTCTCCTCATTTTTCTTGGTCTTATAGAAACCTCAGGGTCGGCCGGCGTTCTCTGAAATCTTGGAGGAAATCAGAAAACTGGCAGAAAATCCAGACTAACACAAAGATGCTATTCTTTTACCTCTGAATATCAAACTGTTTTTAAACGCATATGTACAAATAAAACATGTTTTATTGTTGTATATAGATGTATAAATTAAACTTACCTATGCCGGTGCTTTAAATCATTTATTTATTTTGAAATATGCAATAAAACCAAAAAGAGATTTAAAATTTTAAGCTGGTTCTTGTGAAGTTGGTTTTATACATATGAAGCTTCTGTTTATATTAATGTACAGACTGTTAAATACAAACTAACAAAACTATGTATGATTGTTTATGAAGCATGAATGAGTGAATAAATGTCACTTTAAATATTTATGCTGTGACTTTCTCCATCTTTTAGTTACAGGGCTTTGCAAAGTGAATTAAAGTGTATATTTCAGAGGAGGTGCAACAATGCCCAATTTCTGGTCTCTGTTTGAATTTTTGAGGATTGTAAACAAATCTTAACACCAAACTTTGAAAAAGTCGATAAGGAGACAAAATAAAGGTTTCTAGACTAGTTCAGTTTTATTTAATTCTATTTAAATCAATCTACTGTTCTCAAGCAGCAGGGTTGTATGACAGAACTCAGAAATTGGGATTATTTCCGTCCAGCATTGCCATCTGCTGGACATTTAGGAGAAAAAATGTTTAGTTTTTACTAGAAATGAAGGAATGGCTGGATATTTGTATTCATTTGACATTTTCGGGACTAAAAAGATCCTCCAATAGCTATAAAAATGCACTTTTCCAACTTGGAACACTAATTCATTGTAATGATCACTAATTCAAATAATGGAACACTCATTATTTTTTTTTTATAAATATTTTTTTTCTTCACTATAAAAAATGTTATTACGAACAAGTAGATTAGCCCGTGAAAGGCAAAGGGATTAGCTAAAAGGCTAAAATAACCTGACCGTTACCGTTTCAAAGCCGCTAAATTGGGCCAGAATTTGGTACTTCTTACATTTTCATGCTATTACTTGTGACGAATAACTAAAATATAGTTTTCCACAAATGTTAAATTGAAGGGAAGTTGTTTAATGAATCAGTTTATTACACATTTCAACAGGAACAGCCGTTTTTTCTTTCTTTCTCGAACTACGTCACCACCGCAGGGCGGGAGGGGAGTGTTGCCGTGGCAACGCGTCGGTTGAAACACTCGCCGCTGCGTGGCCGTGTTCTCAGGTGACTCTGACACGTTCCCACACACACCGAAGACACCGATACTCAGGTGTTCACGTTGATGGAACAGATTAAAGCGACAAACTGAGATCAACCGCTGAGGTCGGCGACGTGGTGAGTTTGTTTTTGTTGTTTTTTTTCCTGTTTTAGTCCATAGAACCTTCATTATGTGGTTTTAGGACACATAGTCACTTATTTTTACCTTATTTTATAAATCTGTTGTCTAAAAATCAGTTTTTAACTGTTATAAATAAAAGAAAAAAAATATATATATAAGAGTCATTGTCAGGGAAAATTCTTTGTGATGTTCATTTGATACAAGATATTCAAAAGTAAAGTCTTTACTTTGTATTTTTTATTGTTGTAATTTTAGTGTATTTTTTCTAGATTTAGTTCATAAATCAAATGTAATAATGATGTACAAAATAACAAATATGCATTAATGTTCACCATAATTTCCAATGAAAAGTGCTGTATTTTCTTAATTACTGAAATTTTCTTTATTGACCTGGTCCATGTTAGTGTTTTTCTTAGATTTTATTGAAATGGAAAATGAAAAACACTGAATATGAATTAGCTGTTACTAAGAAAAGGCTGAAAGATACAAATTGACATTTGTTTTTTTATTACCACTTCTAATCTAAAGCTCTAGAGTCTTTAGTTTAGAAAACGTTATGGTTCAATAACTCATTGGTCAGTATTAAGTAGCAAACAAAAACATTAATCAGAATGCAGTTATATTAATAAAGCAATTATATTAATAAGTAAAGACGAGTGAAAAAGCAGCTGACGTCCAAAAATAAAATCTTTGGATGATTCTCAAAGTCTTTAGAGTTTGTGATCAAGACTAAATTAAACCATAAAAAGAAAGTCCTTAAAAGTTGGCTTTTAAGGACTAAAATACTAAAATAAGGAGTGAAGCAAGGTGCTAACATTGCTTCAGTTTGCTTTTTTAATTTAATTTGATACAAATAACTTGAAAGGTTTGTTCTGTCCTTTCAGAGCAAAACTTTGATGGAGCGGTACGAGTCTCTGGGTCCCGTCGGGGAGGGCAGTTACGGTACCGTGCTCAAGTGCCGTCATCGACACTCCGGTCGCTTGGTCGCCATCAAGAAATTCCTGGACTCGGAAGATGATGAGGCAGTGAAGAAGATCGCCCTCAGGGAAATCAAGCTGCTCAGGGTACCTGCCAATCATCCCATCGACCATTCAGTCAATGAATAACTGAGCCTGAAACCTGAGTGCTGCTGAAACACTGAGATGATCAGCCAACCACAAGACAAACAAGCTCAAATTCTCACCAACTAACCCGTTGTTTTGAGTTGGTTGTGATGTTGTGAAGGCCTGACCCGTTAAAAAACCTTTGACTGGAAACCATGATGGTCAAAGTGTTAGTTATAGTAAAAGACAAAAACTACATGCATCTACATTCTCTGCTCTCTTTTGAACCTCACAGCAACTGCGTCACGACAATCTGGTGAACCTCCTGGAGGTGTGGAAGCGCCGTCGTCGCTGGTACCTGGTGTTTGAGTTCGTGGACCGGACGCTTCTAGATGAACTGCAGCAGTGCTCAAGCAGATTGGACCTTAACACCTGTCGGCAGTACTTATTCCAGGTCCTTAGAGCTGTCAACTTTTGTCATCAGCAAGATGTAAGGAATACTTTCAAAGCTTCTTTTTAACATGAGCAAAAATGGCATCAAGGATCATTAAATTTACTCCACAGGTTCAGAGGTCCAGGCTAGTGTTTATCATCAAGACTCACAGCTTTACAATCACAAATTCAATTATTTTTCCAATAAATATGTCATGGAAATATGCGTGACCCTGTGTTTGGAATAACTTATCCTCATTAGGTCATCCATCGTGACATCAAACCTGAGAACATCCTCATCTCTCAAGAGGGTGTGGTCAAACTGTGTGATTTTGGCTTTGCCCGAACCATTGCATCGCCCTCTGAAGGTGGTGTGTATACCGACTACGTAGCCACTCGTTGGTACAGAGCTCCCGAACTGCTTGTAGGGGACATCAAGTATGGAAAGTAGGTATTTCTGCACTGCTCTAGTTTCCTGTTGGATGTTATGAATGCCAAGCAATAACTGGTAGGTGTGTTTGTATGTGTAGACCGGTAGATGTTTGGGCGCTGGGTTGTGTGTTAATAGAAATGCTGACCGCACAACCTCTGTTTCCCGGAGACTCCGACCTTGACCAGATATACCACATTGTCAGATGTTTTGGTAAGCTCTTACAGTAACCTAATCAGGATATCGATTCATATTCATTTATTAATAAATTCTCCTTGGCTCCAGGTAACTTGACGGCTCATCACCAGGAGTTATTTTACAGAAATCCAGTCTTTTCTGGAGTTAAACTACCTGAATGTTCAAAAATTGTCCCACTGCAACAACGCTTCTCCAAAGTTCCACCAACTGCCCTTGATCTGGCACAGGTATTCCACAGTTTGGTTATCAGTTAATGCCAAAGACAATCCAACAGTTCAAGTCAATGAAGTATTAAGTGGAAGTTCTTTTTTGGTATTGTTTAAGTGACCAAATCATTAACATAATTTGTACCTTCATTTGTTGCTCAGAAATGTCTAGAGATGGACCCAAAAATACGAGCTCAGTGTTCAGACCTGTTAGAGCATCTTCTGTTTACTCAAGACTCTTTCAACATCAGGTATACTTTACCTTTGTTTTGTGAAATAAGTCTCAAATCCTAGAATTTATCTTCTAAATAGTCAAAAACTTCTGCATCTTTCTTTGTGTCTGCACAGATTTTTAGATGAGCTGAACACTAAAATTCAAAAAGACCACAGAGAAAACTCTACACTTCCCAAAATACCCACGACACTGCCAGAAAAAGATAAAGGGGATGATAAAAACTGCAAAAACAAAGACAAGAAACAATCGGAACAAACTGAAGAGAAAGTTAACAAGGATAAGACAGAGAAAACAAAGGGAAAGCAACCGTCCAAGCTGTCTAAAACTATTCATACCACCAATGAATCTTTTGTGACCAAACAACCGAAAACATTTGGTAACAAGGACATCTATCACACAGAGCAGTTTTCAATGAAACCAGAGAAAACACCTGGTTCAGAGTTAAAGGAGTTTGAGATTTTAAAGTCAACTAAAAGCTGTCTCTCTGACTCATCAGATGTCACCAAGAAAGCTGTAAGCTTAAAGAAGAAAACTTCAGTAGCAACAAAACCTGATGTGTCTCTAGACTTAAGTAAAGACTACCTTCAGAAGGCCAAAGTCACAGACTACAGTGACCTGGACAAAGAGAAAACCATGAAGCTCCTTGGGGAATCATCTAAATCTGAGACAAACGAAGAGTTTGTGAGGAACTCAAGCAACCCCAGCTTAAAAGTTTGTAAATTATCTAAAATGTCCGTCAGTGATGGTCGAAGTTTAAATTTATCCCCAAAAACCGTTTTGGAATCGGACACAAGTGTAACACCTACATATCCTCTACCATCCTTCAATGACTTTACTACCCCAACAACGGTCGATGTCACAAAGTCGGGAAAGACAAGTTTGACATCAAAGTTTCAGATTGAGTTATTAGAAACTAATGCAAAGCACGACTTCCCTGAATGTCCAAAAGCCAAACAAAAAAGCTTCAGGAAATCCCAAACTACCTCAACTAGTGGCCAACACACTCATAACACCTCATTCAGTCCTTCAAGGGCTGCTGCAGATCTTTCCAAACAGTCATTTACACCTGTTACGGAAACCAGTGCTGCCCACAACCTGTCCACCCTACCTCGGGGAATCTCACTTTCAAAAACAAAGACTCTTTCAAAAGACAAGGAACCCACTGATGACCAGGATGTTAGGAAGTATCACAGATTCTTGAAGCTGAATCCAATGGCAGAAACTCCAACTAAACCTATTTGGTTGGCCCAAGATTCAGATGGAGAACCTGATTCATCAGAGCATTATTTTTCTAATTGGCAAAACAACATGATTGCAGCAGAAGAAAAAGTTACCTCAACGCTTGTGCCAAATGAAAACTTACCAGTGGAAAAAGCTCTGACATTGTCAGTGCAAGAGAACCAAGAGGATTCAGCTATTTCTGTGTCCATTAGTTCAACAGCTAATGCCTTAATGAATAAAGCCTTAATGCTTCCTGAAAGGTCACCTATTGACAAAAGGAACAATAGCAATCAGGAGTTCAAATTTGATGCAAAGTCTTTGAACATTTTTCACCTTAATCAGAACCCAACAATGTCTCAATTGTTTGGTGATCACACAAGGTTCTCGGTGAACCCCAAGAATCAAAAAACTGCATTTACTCCAGATGGAGGGAAGAAAAGCAATAAGCTAGAAGGAAACAACACAAATATGTCCTCTGATTTGACTTCAGTCATGTCTATGGATCACAAAGCTTTGACGAGAAGTCTTATCCTTCACGAAAGGGACTCTACAGACACTGATGAATTTAATCACAGTGTAGCCCGATCATGTACACCTTCTCCTCCTCCTGCACCTGTTACCAATCTCCTTCACCTCCCTTCGTCTTCCAGAACCCTTACCCCTTCCATCTTTGTCTCCAGTGCCAACAGGCCTGCTGCCAGCGATCACCTTCAGGGAGGAAGTTATCATACCGGGACCAACAGTCTTTGGTAGTTCTCAATGTACTTGCCTTTGAAATTTTGACCCAGCTAAGAATAATTCACCGATATAAGCTAGATTTGTTTGACCCTCCAACCCTTCAAAGGTCTTAAGAAAAACCTTTCGTGTTGTCCAAAAAGCTTGTGCGCAGTCTAGCAGGGTATATGTTACCTTTTTTGTGTAAAGTTTCGTGAACTGACGGTCTAACGGGACATCCTCCTCCTGCTATCCCACTGTCTGATCATGACATCTGTCACGCAGTGGCCGGAGGAGCCATTGTCTTAGTGGGAGGGTTGAATATGCAGTTCCTGTCTCAAGAACTCCTGAAATGTTTGTCCAGTAGTTGAAAACATTAATCTGACTTGGCCGGTTGGACAAAATCAAACTTAGATGCCTTTTTAAATGTCGCCTAGCTAGACTGCTAGGTCAGTCCAACTGTTTTTGTTAGACTGTATTTATATATTGATTATTTTGTGTTTTTGTAACTTGATTTTTTGTGGTTTTATCAATGTAAAGTCAATATTTCTAGCCAAACTTACCCCAAAGCTAGCATTAGCAAAGTTGAGAGAACGTTTTTTCAGATTCATAAATCTCTCACAATCCAAAGAGTCTTGTTGAACAGTTGCATAAATGTTATACATGACTTACGGCTTGCTGTTCCTCTTGCATGTTGTAGGAATTTAGTTAAACCAATATGTTATGGTCATGGTCGACAGGACCAACAGTTTGGACTGAACCAGGCCACAAGGTCCTTCACCTTGCAGGTTGTAGTTTGAACTGGTGTCTTTCTTGCTTACAGCCAAGTAGGATATTTCTAATAACTTATATCAACTGTTTCTGTCTCTCTAGGCCCGAGAAAAGAGTTTTGTAAGTGAAAGGTCTAAAAACATCGTCCATTTCCCAGATGTAAGAAACTCCGTGTTGCTCAGTGGAAAAGAAGGTATGGACACATTTTTGCAAACTCTTTCTGTCTGACACTAAATCTGATCACTTTTCTTTTCTATTTTAGGTTAGTTGTTATTACAGATTTTTGAAGTTACTTTCTTTAAGGACATAAGTTTACAAACACCTACATTATTAGGTCTTCAAGCAGTTGTAAGCTTCTGATACGTTAATACACAAAACATTTGAGTTATGTGGATGTATTTCCTTGCGCCTGGAGGTGACATGTCCATCTGTTCAAACAATTAAATGGAAGTAGAAACATGGGGATGTTCAGCAATCACTTTGTTCAGGTAGGAGAGGCGTTGTGAATACCAAAGATAGTGAAACTTGCATATCAAACCCAGAACAAAAGCATAAAACTGGAAACAGACAAAATAATTTAACAAACCGCTCAGTGGAAACGAAGCATTAGAGGAAAAACTATTAGAAACCACATGTAATTTAAGTTTAATCAAATAAAACTTTTATTATTGTTTTATAAAGTGCCTAATTCACATCTCCAGCTGTACACCAAACCTTGCCAGAAGTGAAATAAAATGTTTAATGTCTTCTCAGCTAAACAGAGCAAAGGTGCTACCAAGGAACAGAGGACAGAAAAGACTCCAGTCTCACTCAGTCCACCATCAGAAGGACAATATGGACAAAACTTCAACACAAATGCGCCAAAACAGATGGAGTAAAAGGAGTTCCCCCTCCCAAACTGATATACTGATTTTAATTTTTTATTTTTATTATTTAATCATGGTGATGTAAACACTGCTGAACTATACTTCAAATACTGACTTTAAATTCCTAAAATGTTAAACTTTGAGTATGAGAACACATTTATAGTTATCATTTCCTTTAACAACCTTTAATTATTGAAAACTGTTAATGAATTATTTATTTTGGTATTTTCGTGGTAAAACACAACACAGGAAACTTTAAAACAATGAATGCAACTTTTTCCCCAAATAAATCAACAATAAATCAGCTGTAAAATCATGTTTGGGTGTGTCTTATTGGTCACAGGTATAAAAACGGAAACTTCTGTAAACTTTAAGAAATCCAACCATAAAACAAACTCATTACAACAGTTGAGTACACTGACAACTTTCCCACTGGTTTCTGTATTTAGCATCAGTCTTAAGTTATTTAAGAAATAAACAAGCTCATGGTTTAATCCTACGACTCATCACTTGAATCTTCTGATGTAATGGCCCTAAGTTTCCAGGCTGGCGCTGACTCCTCACTGCTCGACATCACATTCAGGCTCCTGATTGGCTGAGAGCCAGCCGAACGCCCTCTGGTATTGGCCAGCAGCTGGTAGAGGAGTCTAAGAGCTTGGTTGGTGTTGTGGTTTCTGATTGGTCCTCCAGCAATTGGTTGTTCTCTGATTGGTACCTTGGTTACCGGCTTCCTTGCCGACGATTGGACCACGGACCTTTGGGTTGTGACGACCTGCTGTAAAGTTTTACAAATAAAATGTTTACTCCTCTAACAATGATTTAACACATACTAGGTTATTAAATCTGATGCTGTTTATTAATTTCAGGTCAGTCTTATGAGAAGTGGGCAGAGTGGTTATAGTTTTTCAAACTCGTGATCCAGTTTTGTGGTTATATCTAAGCAAAAAGCAAAACGGTAATTTAAATCAAAACAAACAGCAGTATTGTATAGTTTAATGCTTTATTCTAAAGTATTAATTGTAGGTAGGATGTTAAAACGGTGGCCATCTTGAAACCATAGATCCTGGACACCTGATTTTAATTTTGGTGGCATTGAAAATGTGTTCATGGTTATCCTGACTGTTATTCTCCACATAGTAATCAGTGATTATCTATGGGATCCAATATGGCAGCCAGAACAAACAAAGATATATTATTCTGTATCTGTCTGTATGTGCTAACCCTACAACGAATTCCACCTCAGAAAATATTTGTTCAGCTTCTAAATCTCAATTCAAATAGTGTGACACTTTGATATTAGAATACTTTGATACCAAACAAGACAAACAGGATGTACAGGTCTTGATTGGAAGGTTTCACCGGGCTCAGCACCGTCTGGTTTCTATCTTACCTTTGCGGTGGCAGGCCTGGTTGTTGTTGGACTGATGTTAGATCCCGTGTCAAAAACCTTGCAGGTCTCATCAACAGGTGACCCGTCAATCTCTGGAAGCTCAAATTCCAACAAAGGCTGATAAGACTCAACTGTCAAAGAGAAATTAGAGGAATGTTGGTTTTTGCAACGGATAGCAAGGATCAACTGCCTGAAACTCTTCAGTTTCTTCTTTAGTTGTAAACTCTTTCCTTTGACTCTTCTGCTGCAGACCATACCGATCCATTCACTCCAACCCTGTTCAATCCGCCTTAATACAACTCTGCTTACTTTGTCTAGAAAATCTGGTTCATTTGGGGAAATGTGAATGCATAACTGAACTCTGGTTTGCCTACAAAACTTGGTCTAGGTTTGGTTGAAGTGAACTCTGCTGCGGTTCAAATGCATATGAGAACGCTAAGCGGACCAGAGGCCGCTCCAAAATCAGGAGTAGGATTACAAAGCAGGGAATTCTGGGTAAATACAATCAAAACAAACGTGATAGTCTAGCTGTAGCTATGGCTTGTGATTTTTTACCAAAGACAAAAGAGAAAATCACAGCCATTTAGAAAAAAACTCATTTTACGATAAAAAGTTTTGCCGCTAGGTTGAGGTGGTTTTTTGGCCACATCAAAATTGGCTAACTTTGTAAAACTGCAATAAAAACTTTTTTTTTTTTTTTTGCATCACCTGACTTACTACTGGTTCACATCATGAATATTAAGACAGCATGTAGTAGGAGGATAATGGCGTGGCATGTTTTTAATGACTTATTGCGTTAAGCAACTTATTTACATGTGATTTTAATTGTATTTTTTTATTTATTGGAAACAAAGAAATTGCAAAATTGTGTATTTTTTGACATCAGTGGAAGATTGATCGCTCCACAAGCAGGAAGTGGACTACAGCGCAGGGCATTTTGGGTAAATTCAATCAAAACAAACACGTTAGCCTAGCGCTAGCAGAAAAAAAACGGTTTGACAAAAGAGAAATCCTATAGCCGCTAAAATCTGATGCCGCTCCATTTTTGTTTACATTTTGTGAAGAAGGAAGATGCCCTCAGTGTCTTCTTCAGAGGTTTTTGTGTCGTTTCCTTAAGCGGTTCTTGGTGCAGCGCCCCCACAGGCGAGGAGGAGAACAGGGTTTTCTAAGAGTTCGGATAATTTGACAGTGCAGTGTGAGATGGAGAACTGTAGCAGCTGAAAATGTAACAAATGTTACAATTTTTCTCCCAGATTTAACCCAGTCTACCAGACTAACAGGTGAGAAACACTCTGAGAGTAATGTGTAATTTTTTTTACTTGTTTACTGCCAAATATTTGAAAAAATTTTTATTGGATCTATAACTTCTCTGCTCTGTTTGTATGAAGGTGTCTTTGCTGCCATCTGATCTGTCAGTCTATGCTGCATTATTTATAACAACAGCTCTGAGGTGTTTTTTCTTTGGTCTCCATCTTTTGTTGCCACCTGAGCTGCTATAAACACATCAAACGATGAAATTACAGCCTGATGCCCAACATGCTGAATCATCCTGTCTGTTTCTTTCAGCTAAAAACAAAACATTTTCTGAGAGAAAAGCTATTAAAACAACGCTGAGTGAATCTGCACTCACCCGGGATCCAGTTGTTGCTGTGAACTTTGAGGAAAAACAGGAGGAAAATGATGGATGAAGCAGAGAAACAGGGAGACATGATGACTGCAGAGGAAGGTGATGAAGAGTGAAGGAGGCAGAGAGGGAGTGGAAGTGAAGAGGAGCAGGACGGCGTCTAGACTTTAAAGGTTACTCAGAGCAAGTTTGTGGCTCAGAGTTACAACAGAATAAAATCCTTCCTGCTTTTCCCTGGGAATCTCTGAGCGACTTAATCCCAGGAATGTTTCACAATCTCTCTGTAGCTTTTACTTGTTTTCATCAGAGTCGGCTGGATTTTTAGTAAAAAAAACATAAATTTAAGCATGTTTTATCAGATCGATGTTTGTTCAATTAAAGTAGGACAAAAATATTAACATTTATTGAGGAAAAATAGAGTCTGGAAACAGGTTTCCTCCTATTTATTATGATTTGGGATGGAGACAGTTGGAATTCCCCAAACATCTCCTCCAATAAAGTTTGAACCGTCTTGCCAAACCTCCCAGCAGCAGCAGCAGTTTTGTGTAATTATATTCCAGCCCAGATTAGCTGCACATTAAGCCCAAAATCTTTGTTTGATCTCCAGAGACGAGGTTTCCAAAACACTTCACATGTGAAAGCCAGGTAGAGGATTTATACGACGGCGTGTCAGGGCCACAGAACAGAAAGGAGCACTACATTTAAGTTATAAAACTCAAAGATTTACCAGGAACATTTTAGAAATTTCTGAGTTTCGAAAAGTTGAAAGTTTGCTAGAAAAAAAAATCTAAAATTTTGAGAGTAATCTCAGATATTTTCTAGAAAAAAAAACAAGAAAATTTCAGTTTGAAAAGTCAGAAATGTGCTAGAATTTTTTTATATATATATATAGCAAAAAATCAGAAATTTTGACATTCATTTCTGAAATATTCTAGAAAAAAGGTGGAAATTTCTGTACTCAGAAACGTAAAAAAAACATGCTAGAAAAAAATCTGAAATATTGATATTAATCTCACAAATTTTCTAGAAAAGTTGAAAATATTTGAATTTTGAAACTCAAAACATTTCCAAAAATCATAAATTTTCTACTTTTTAAAATGAGGAAAAAAAGATTTATCTCAAAATTTCTGATTTTTTTTTTCTTTTCCTTGCAAACTTTTGACTTTTCAAACTCAGGAATTCCCATATCTCTTCTACAAAATTAATGAGGTCAATCTCAAAATTCATGAGGCTTTTCTAGCAAATGTTTAACTTTCCAAACTGTAATGGCTGAAGTTTTTCTAGCAAATCTCTGGAATTAATCTCAAAATGTTTTTCTTTTCTAGCAAATTTTTGACTTTCCAATGTCCATTGTTTACTGCTATAGCCTGAATGTGTACATTGTTCATAAACCTGAGAAAAATCTTTACACCACAAATAAAAATGGTTGCACAAACCAGCCATAGTGTCTCCTTCACTCAACCCCTCCTGTCAGATCAGAGCTAAGCCTTGTTATTTGGGGTAATCTGTGGGAATGAGTCAGTTTCAGGTTTTGATTTGGTTAACAACACCTTTAGGGAACAGTAATTCATTCAGATTACACGTGAGGATTTCCCTCCCACATATTTACAGAAGCAGCTCTCCCATTATTAATGTGGATTTCCCCACAGCACAGCAGGAGAAATGTCTGTTTACATCAGGCTTCACCTTCATCATGATCCCCTTCCATTTTCTACTTTTACCAAAATAAAAGGCATTTTAAAGCTGACTGTAAACCGGGAAGTGTCCCAATCTAGTAAACTTTGTAAAGGTGTTCAAATTAAACACCTGGGCTTCTTCGACAGCCCCACCTAGAGGTCAATAATGATAATATTGAACAGGCTCTGATAAATTAGCATTTTCCTGGTGTGCAAATAAAGAAAGATAATTCATTGTTTTGTGTTTTTATCACCGGCTTAGATAAAAATGTCCTGCTGTGATTAGGATACTATCAGTCAAAAATATTTGAATTACTATTTTCTGTCTTCATATTTCTTTTGTTAATTTTTCTGAGAAATCTTTTTGGGCAGATGTTTAAACAATTCCTAAGTTAACAGTTGAAATTAACGTAGCAATCTCCTGTTTAATGTAATTTCTGACGCATTCGTTTGCTGTTTGGCTAAATGTTAAGGGGCCTTGAGACGTGTTATGCTTTTTGTTACGTATTTCCAAATAAAACAACCGGTTAGCTTCGGACGTGTTAGCATGTTACATCTGTTTGGACTTCTCAACACTAAAATTACGGTCGTGTGTGACGGATTTTCAGTCCAATACAGACAGAAATATTTATATAGTTCGGATTTTGAGTATCAGCACACAGGCGTTTACCTATTACAGATTATTTGGTTAACAAAAGCCCGATTAAAACACAGCGAGCTAACCGTTAGCTTCATTAGCAGAGGTTGCTATCAGGGCTAACGGTTGCTACGTTACACAAATTGACTTGACAGAGAAAATCCTGTATCATATCTCCTCTTTTGGCTTCGCTTAGGCCAAAATATAAAGTAAATGATAAAGTTAACTTTCTTTTTTTTTACTATTTAGTAAAGATTGAATTTATTTTTGTTTAAATAAAAGCTTAAAAGGGTCAAAGAAAAAAAACCAAATGATATTAGAATTTGTTGCTTTTGTTTTGCTTCATGTTCACTGGGATGACCAGGAACAACAAGCCTGACCTGAGTTGGCCTTTTATGGGGGAAAAATAATATTAAGAGTTATTTAAAGAATAAACTTAGAATATAATCATATTTATTTTTAAACAAACTTTTCACATGTTTGTTTGCTTTAAAGGAACAGCTTTATTTCTGTAGAAAAAAATTACAAATACAAAATGATAAATTTACATGACTTTGAGCATTAAAGTGCAAAAATCAAAAATAAACCTACACTAATACAGCATGATGCAGTGATATATGGAGTGAGCACATGTTTTGCCTTAAAAACCAAACATTTTACAAAGAAGTTACCTGGGATAAACATGGCCGGTTTCAACAGATTAAACAACTGTAAATACAATAATGAACCAAATGGATGGAAAATAACATATTTTTATAACAAAATCATCTAAATTTTGGTTGCAGTGTTTCCAGGAGGCCTTATGTGAACTTCTTGATGAAGCGCAGTTTGAGGTATGCGATGGTGAGGAAGCAGATGGTCATGATGCTCAGAGCCAGGTGGTTCTGCCAGAGACCCCAGGTGGAGTGATCAACTCCCTGGTCCTTCAGGTAATCCTCACCTGACCTGCTCAACACACAACAGACATTACAATCAGTAAGACTGAGCTTTTAGGCATTAAACATTCCAGGTTGATCTGACGTTAAAAGGTAAATATATTCAAATTCATTGTTACTGTAGGTGTGGTGCTGGATCTATGATCCTATGGGCATTTTTCCATTAGAAAGACCCTAAGAATGTAATTAAAGTGCAAAAATCACATATTGAGTAACTTTGTAATACAAGGACACTTTATATAATAGTCAGAATAATAAAATATGACCAACAAATTAAAGAAACTATCATCTGGTTAAGATCAAAGTTAGTGTCAAAAAGGTTGACAAACGAGTAAAGGTGAAACGATTAACTGTGATTAATCAAAAATAGTCGTGATTAATCAGTTTTGAAAATACTCGTCAACTAATTTGGTAATTGATTAATCACTAACTGGGGCATAGAGACTCAAAAAAGTGAATTACACTCTGGTCATTAATTAAGTCAAAACTGTGCAAAGAATATAAATATATTACATTTAAGATAAAAATAAACTTTGTCCTCAAGTGTCATTGTTTTAGCCTCAGCTGGTTCTAATTCTGTTAAAAACGTACACTTTTCTATCCAATTATTAACTAATTAATTGATTATTTAAAAAAAACATGCCAGAAGTATTTTTTTAGCTGCAGATGCATCCGTTGCTACAAATGATCAAGCGATCGATGTTATCGCATTTTAGGTAATAAAAAGTTATTTATTATTTGTTTATTTGCATCTTTTATTAGTATTTCTAACATGATATAAAAAAGAAAAATATACCAATTTTTGTATCTGATTAATCAATTGTCAGAATAATCAATAGAATAAATCAATAACTAAAATAATCGTTAGTTGCAGCCCTAGAAAAAAGTAAACATATGGCTGCAGAGATGTTAATGTTGCTCCTAAAAGTTTGATTTTGTGTTTTTCTCGGTGTCTTACTGGGAAACGTTTCCTTCCAAGGTGAACTGCAGACCGGGGAACTCGTTTGCTTGCAGAGACTAAAAACCAAAAGTGAAGAATAATAATTAATAAATAAATACTGCATACACGTTAAAAATGTTCAATTCACAATTTAAATTTGAGCTGATATGGATGATTTCTGGTTTGTGTACTTACACTCAGTCCATATCTGGGTATACTGAGGTACTTCAACCAGGCGAGCCAGTTAACGATGGAGTTTACATTCACCAACAGACCTGCAAAGATCTGCACAAATAGTTAGATTTTAAATGTTTTTCACCTGTATTATTGAGGATACTTTCAAAATATTACAATACAGCCAGTAAAATGATAAACGAGATAAAATACTGAGTTAATGTAAAGTAATATGAAACTTCAAAAACTCTGTTAACAAAAGCTAGTAAATAAAAACATGTTGACCAAATCACATCACAGTGGGCCAAAGCTAATAGAAAGTAGAAAAATAAACAAATATTAATGGAAATAGAGAAAATGATACATCAGATCTTTAAAATTCAAGAGGAAAAGGTGATTTTTAGCAGATGACATGATGAATTACAGATTGAAACCACCAATTAATATTAAACTGACGGTTTTACACTTTAATTTTATAATTTACAAGTGGATTCTTGATGCTGTGCAATTAAAATACAGATTAACCTTCTTTTTCTTTTGTTCAATCCAAGAAATAATAAACGTGAGAAGAGTTGAGTTTCCTTCAAACATTTTAATTCATTATTAGCGACAAAATTGAGCAACTGTTTTAAATCTCTCCTCTGCAAGAACATTTAGTGTATTCTGAGCGTCGGTGAGTGTTTGTTTACCATCATGAAGACGCAGGTGATGGTCATGAAGATGTTGGCGATGGCCACCACCGTCTGGTCGGCCGAGATGGCCATGGCCATGGAGGTGGCGGTGTACGACACCAGAGCCACGCTGAACATGAAGGTGAAGAAAGCCCCCGCTGTCGGCTTCAGGCCTGAAACACACCGACCAGAACAGAACCTGAATCAGTACAAAATGATCAATAACAAATATCTGACAAAATATTTAACCTGAGAACTAAATCTATAAATTTGGTATAACTATGTATTTAGATATAGTTAAACATAGTTAATTACATTTAGTTAGCAGTCTAGATATCTAGCTAGCATTCAGACTTAGCTTGTAATGACCTAATATTAAAATGTTAAATATTTAGCCTGCTATCTATATATTTAAAGTTAAATATAATTAACTAACTATAGCTAAATATAGCTATAATTAGCTAAACTAAAACAGGGTTCTGGTGGGAAGTTAGCCAGATAAACTTAGCCTGTTAACGAACCATTTAGTTAGCAATCTAAATAGTCAGCTAACTAAATGATTAAGCTGAATATTTTGCTCGCTAACTAAATATTTAGTTGCCATGCAAAATATTTTTAGCATGTAAACTAAATATTTACCAAGGTAAAATCTGTTTGCTAATTAATATTCAGTAGACAAGCTAAATATTGTTACAAGCCAAATATTTAGCTTACAAACTCAATTTTTAGTTAGAATTTAAATAGAGTTAGCAAACTAAGTATAAGATTCACTAATCAAACTTTAAAATTCATAAATGAATTGATAACATGGTGAAAATATGACATTAACTCCCCTTTTCTCTGATACACATTTAGAGATACACATATGTGCAACTACACAGCAGCAGCACATACAGTCGTTCATGTTTTACTTTTAACATTTTAAATGTCATCAGTTCCAATTTTTCATTTCCCATGAAGACGCCACAAGGTTCAGTCCGAACACAATCCTTCATTTTAAATTTTACATGCTACGACTTCATAATTACAATAAAAATCAATAATCTCTCTTACAATCACAGTATTTTACCTACCGATCATGTAGTAGGCGACGCAGGTGAAGACGATGGCGGGGATGGTCCTCAGAGTGATGATGTCAGACAGGATCTTAGACAGGAAGTAGACAGAGAGTCTGTAGTAACCGCTGATGTATTCATGTCTGCAGAGAGAGAAATATGATAGCTTTCACCAGTAAGCCTCCTCCATAAAGATAAATTATTTTACTCAGTTCTCAATCTAAATGTCTTTCAGGATGTGATTTTGTGAGTCAGACCCACATGAAGAGTTTCCTCTCTGTGATGAAGAGTTCAGCGGCCGACAGCGAGCTGAAACACTGATTCACCACGATGAAGAAGAGAGCGCCGGTCCTGAAAACACAGCACAGAGACGAGATCAAATCAGGAAACAGAATAAAATCAAAACCACAAACCCGACTCTGGATTATAAAAGAGTAAAATGCCTGTTCTGGATCCCGCTGCCATCCAGCTGGACGTTGAAGAAAAGCGCTCCGACAACCAGAGCGAGGAAGAGCGTCACCGCTACCTGAAACGCACAATACAAACTCTGAACATTTCAAATTCAGAAGAACTTTGTGACTCAGAGCTGCATTAAGGAGTAAAACTGGCTTCTAAAACACAGAAACTTCATGCGTTTGAAAGTGCAGTACCCTTCTTGTCCAGCAGATGCTGCTACAGAACTTTACAGAAGTTGCTCAACCCATCAGAACACCGTTTAGTTTAGAGAAGAGGTTGACCTGCGGTTTATTACCTGGGCGATGGAGGTTTGCGGGTTCAGCGCCAGGTTGCGGAACGTTCTCTTGAGAACCCATTTGAACTGGGTCAGGAAGCTGGTGTTGTAGGTGATGGTCCTGAACCGAGAACTCTTGGTTGTTGGCTTTCCCTGAAAAATCATTTCTAGAAGATATAAGGTAAGAAAATTACGTGAAAACTAACATTTCTCAAGACAAAGTGGCCTCTGTCAATGTTTCTACTAATAAAGACCATCTGGCATCATTAGTAATGATGTCAGTTAATCAATAATCTGCCTTTGTAGGGTCTTTGTCTCTCCAAAGGGTTTTGGGGGTAAATCTAATTTCTCTTGAACCTACCTAGCTCGTCTTTTGTCTGTTTGTAGTATTGGCAGTTTCTGTACTCCTCCACCAGGTTGTCCTCGATTCCTTTTCTGGACTTGGACATTGATTCTGCATCTTGTTGAGAGTCTGCAACAAGAAAAGCAACTTTTATTCAAACTAACTCAGACTGAGATCAACAGCTAGCCACCGCTTTTTCCTGTACTGAGAAGCAAGAACTTGAAATAAGATGCTTATTTTATTGCCTGTTTACACCAACCCTGTTCACTTTGACTTGACGAAGACCAAAGCATTCCAGATTTATTGTCTTGTTTCTATTGAGTGGTAAGACACGGGTCGGTGCGGTTTAGCACGCTCTTTTATGGTCCTCTGTCTCCAGAGGAGTGCTTTAACCACCAGTTGGGCAGATTAAACCCAAATATCTGACATGGCGTCATATTAGTGCAACGACAGACGTGACGACTATTATGTCTTGTCTTTGTCTCAAGCAGTAACATTTTTCTGTGCCCCAGTACCAGTAGCTCCACCCTAACCATACCGAACTGAACCACTGTCCTACGTCCTATTCATCAAGTCCTTAATTTCTGTTGAGGACTCACCCCAGGTGGCACATGTCCATCTCCTGGGACGTACCAGAAAGGGATTCTGATAAGTCCCAATCACACACCACTGTGTTTGTTTAGATTTCAAAGACCATGACCAATCATCCCTCATTAATGTAATCTAACTATATTTGACACCATATATTAGTGGGTTAACCATAATAATCGTGACTTTTTTTCAATAAAAGTAGAGAACAATCATAGTTATTTACTGGATTAAAGCCAAAGCACCTACCTTGTCCTTCCAGGCTGCTGAGGGTGACCGCGGTCGAGTCTCCGTTGATGACGTCCAGGAAGAAGTCAGCAGGGTTGTTATGAGCCTCACAGTGATATCCTGGAAGAAAAAACCCAAACTGAGCTAAAAAACATCCCTGCTGAATCAAAACAAGTTGAATATTTGATCCACTTTCTTACCAATTTCAGAGAAATACTCCAGCGCTTTCTGTGCCTGGCCGTGGTAAACCTGGATGTTTCAATTTCACCATAAAACAAAGTTATTTGGTTGTTTATTTTCACATTTAGGCCTCCTGGTTGGTCAGTAGATGTTGATTATGAGATATTTTGGTTATGTTGACCTGTTTTCCATTGACGAGCAGCGTGAGGCTGTCGAACAGGCGGTAGATGCTGTACCGCGGTTGATGGATGGACAGGATGATGGTGCGGCCGTGCTTCGCCATCCTACGAAAACAACATTTTGGAAATAAATTTAAGGCTCAGTTCTAAAACATTTGAGGATTTTCGGATGTCTCTTCTGGTTAAGAAACTCCTTCAAGTCCTCTAGAAAGTGGTTTACTGTTGGGTATCTCTGCTACCTGAGACTGAAAAACAAATGCTGATATAACGGTTTCAGATCCATCAATATTTATAAATGTTGATTAGATTTTTGTTTTAAATATCTGAAACTCTGGTAAACTGGTGACGTGACCTTTGCCGTTTCATCCACAGTTTTCACTTCACGCCGTTGTTTTTTATTTTTAAATGAGGCACAGCGGGGAAACGTGAAACCTCTGCGCCAGTTACTCAACAGGCTGTTGCTAGGTAACCAAAGTTGGGAGGGCGGGGGGACTTGAAACTGCTTCTTATCCAGCAGGTTGTTGCTAAGCAACCAAAGAGTGAGAGAGTGAGTTGATTCCACCTACATTTAGATCAGACTTCAGCTAAATTATAATACCCGAATCTATTAATACTGATATTGTCTATCAGAATATATATTATTGATTTATATTGATCTGTGATAAGTGGAAGAAGATGGATAGTTGGGTGGATTATAAATAAATGAGTAACCAAACATGACATTTATAAAAGTTCATAAGTACAGTATGTCATAGAGTCGTGGAAGTTAGACTTCACTACCGCCTGACGTGAATCAGAACCACTTTTAAAGTTTACAATAAACCATTTTACACGTTAGTAATTTAACTCACAGCAAAATACAAACAATAAAATGAACAATGCTACTGGACAAATTGTATACAAAGTGTGTATAATACTCAAATGTGATTATAGGAATAATATTTCAATGTACAATAAGCTGGTCAAAGACAGACTCACTGATTTTTGTTATTAGAAACATATTAGTTTTAAAATTAACTTGTATTTTATTTAAAATCTTTCCTTTAATGTAGGGAATTATAAATACATGACAGGGCAGCACTTGTAGGAAACTTTACGTACTTAAACGAGGTAAATGTATAGATTTTAATCTTTTGTGTAAATATAATTTTGTTGGATCCCAGTAAAAATAGATGTAGTTCTACTGCAGCTGAATCGGATCATAATAAGTAAATAAATCAATCAACAATAAAACCCAGTGTGGTCTAACTGGGAGAAAACCAGCGAGATGACTGTGTTGTTCACCTCTTCAGCAGCAGCAGCACAGAGTTGGCGGTGCTGGCGTCGAGCCCCGTGGTGGGTTCATCCAGGAAGAGGACGGGCGGGTCGATGATCAGCTCCATGCCGATGTTCGTCCTCTTCCTCTCCCCGCCAGAGATCCCGCGAATCAACTGAGTTCCCACCTGAAACGCAGCAGGAAAATATCGTGGGTGATATTTACCACAATCAACCCAATAAACGTCAAATTTCCGTATCATTTGTTACTTTTTCTGTTTTTTCTCATCATGAATACTTTAACTTTTTATACACACATTGAAATGTGACAGTGCACATGCAACAAAAAGCTGCTCGCCAAGGATGACTAACATTGGTTTTAGCTGTAAAGTTGTCAACACACTAAATCTTAAATGTATGTATGATCTATAATAGAAAAAGGGACACAGTGCTTTGTTACTAATTGCCAACACTATGACAACTAGATAGCAAAGTCAGGAATTAAGTTAAAAAATAGTGATGGAAACAGAAGTCACCTATGCTAGCTTGACTTTGACAACTTAACATGTAGATGGGCTGTGGAATATTTTTAACAGCTCAGTAAAAAGAAAAAGGATCTAAACACCAACAATTGTGACAGATCATCAGTAGAGCAGGTGTTTAAATAAGCCAATCAACCACCGCTGTGTTAGATTAGCTAATAGCAACGGTAGCTAATCTATCAAAGCGATCACTTATTAATAATCGCAAAAATAAACATCAAGTCTGAAAACATAAAACTGTAACAGACTGAATGTTCTGTTCTTTGTGTGGGAAATGTTTGCATGATTTTTGGCGTACCAGATGCTTTTCTGCGTTATTTCTTCTTTGCTACTGAATTAATATGGATGCTGCCCTCCAGCATTGTGCGCATGATCAAAATTTCCATATGTAAACAATAATGTGCAACGTATCAATATTTTTATTCATAGGGTTGTTCTTCGTCGTCCTCCGGCTCACCTTGGAGTTAGCGACTCGCCCCAGTCCCAGCTCCTGGATCACTTTCTCCACCTTCTGCTCCTTCTCCTTCTGGCTGATGGAGGACGGCAGACGCAGCGCGGCAGAGAAGGCGAAGTTCTGTCTGACCGTCAGGGTTCCCATCACTACGTCGTCCTGCAGACAGGAAGCCGCCGCTTAGAAAAACTCAAACTTACTTCAGCTGCAGCTGGATGCACCTTTATTTCTATCCTTGAATCGAACTTCCTCTGCTGCGACTTTGAGTTTCAAAACAGTTTATTTAATGAGATTTGGCCGAAGAAGCCGGTGGTATTGTTGCAGGCGGTCTCTTCCTTCCCTTGCAGGGGACATTCCCGAATAGAAAAACATTTCAAGCTGGCTTCCTGACTGCTTTCACCTACCTGCACCACATATCCAGACAGACATTTGAAGTTGGGAGGCTGCGGAGCGCCGTCGATCAGGACTTCTCCTGAAAGACCGGCAGGGTCTTTTCTGGCTGCCAAAACATCCAGGAACCTGAAGAAAAACCAGCAGCAGTAAATCAGCCTGGGTTTGACTCTAAAGCTACATTCACACCAGTGCTGTTTAGTCCACTTTAATTAAACTCCAGTTAATTTGGGGAGGTGTGAATGTTCAATCGAACTCTGGCGCCACCTACAAACCTCAGTCTGTGTTTGGTTGAGGTGAACTCTGGTGCAGATCGAATGCATATGACACCTAGTGAATCAGAGATTGTTCCACAATGCAGGAGCAGGCATGGGGCCCACAAGCGTAGGGCATTCTGGGTAAATAAAACCAAAACAAACACTTTAGCCTAGCGTTAGCAGGAGCAAGGTTTTTTGTTTTTTTAACAAAGACATAAGAGAAATTCTACAACCACTGAAATCTGACGCTGCTCCATTTTTGTTTACAATTTGGTTGGTTTGGGAATGCAGTGTGAAAGAGAACCACAGCAGCTAAAAATGTAACA